>NW_027507748.1:411001517-411579017 GCF_037356315.1 Lithobates pipiens
CTGTGGACACCCTTACAGCAGTCCTCAATTCTTTCGTTGCCAAGATAGAGGCGGTACGTGAGAAGAAAGGTCCTAAAAAGCGCCCCCCCCCCCCCAGTCCTCTGGGGGAGAGCTCTGACGCAGCCTAGGGTCCTGCTGAGGCCGGTGCCCCCTGTTCTGTCTTGTCAGATGACGCTGGCCAGGACCGTTTGGACAGTGAGGATGAGTCCCTGTCTGGGTCCATGCACGATAAAGCGCTAGTTGGAGCACTTATCACAGCTGTGCGTGATACCCTGAAGATTCAGGAGCCAGCGGATCCATTTGCTGATGTACCGGTCCCTTTTGGGTCCCGCAAGCCAGCACGTTCACCTAAGGTGTTCCCGTATCTGACTTATTTTGACAAGTTCACTTACAAGGAATGGGGTCGCCCGCAACGGACCTTTTCGGTCCCCAAATACATGGCGGTGCGTTAACCCTTTGAGGAAAGCCTTCTCAAGAAATGGTCAGATACGTGGACCCCCCAGTATCCAGGTTAAACAAAGTAACCACGAGCCCGGCTGAGGGGACTCCTGCAGTCAAGGATCCCATGCATAGGAAGACCGAGGCGGTGGCTCGTTCCTTGTTTACGGTTGTGGAGTCAGCCAGGCGACCTGTGCTGGCATCCGCACTGGTGTTGCAGACACTGACTGAGTGGGTAAAATATTGCACCGCGAATTGGAAGAGCAACAGGCCTCCCCTGTCTGCGTGGAACTAGCAGACCAACTAGTGCAAGGCCTTAAGTACATTTGTGACGCGCCCCTGGATACTCTTCCTCTGTTATCCAGGGCTTCAGTGTCAGCTTTTGGTTGGCTGACCAGGCATCCAAGAAAGCCCTGACGGATCTTCCCTTCCCTGATTCATAGTTTGAGAATGAGGTGGCCAGCAAGAAAGAGGTAGTTGACAGAAAAGGATTAATGTTGAAGATATGAAGAGAAGCCAAAAAGATAGACCGTAGCAATGTATAGAATTACCTGGACAAGACCAGCACCAGAATCTATCAGCGGGGGAAAAAAAAAAAACATTCCCTAGGACTAACCAGCAACCACTCCTTGACTATTAATATAAACTCATTGAACAAATACCCCCACAGAGCAGCCCCACACCCGGAAACCATGGATTAAGGGCACATTTTCCCCTATCCAAGATGGTGCCTGCATCTCCCGTGCTCTACTGTGTTCAGCCGTCAGCATGACTTCACCTTCGAGCCCACTGTCGGCCACAAAGTGCTGGCTGAGCACACACATGCATCCCCTAGAACAGGGATATGCAATTAGCAGACCCCCAGCTGTTGCAAAACTACAAGTCCCATCATGCCTCTGCCTCTGGGTATCATGCTTGTGGCTGTCAGTCTTGCTATGCCTCATGGGACTTGTAGTTCTGCAACATCTGGAGGTCCGCTAATTGCATATCCCTGCCCTAGAAGGTAATGGCAATGCTAGGATACACACAGTACTGAGGGTAGAGAGAGAGGCAGAAAACAGCTTACTACAAAAACAAACTAGAAAATACAGTATATAATACACTAAGACTGAAAGAAAAGCGTTAGGGCCAGTTCACACCACATATAGTCTAGTGTGGGGGGGGTTTTCTGCATCAAAAACGCTTGAAATTAGGTCAGTGGTTAAAACCACTTGCCGACCGACTCCTGTACATATATACATCCAAAACAAAAAATAAAAAAAAAATATGATAATAAACACACCCTGAAGAGTAAAGCTACATAATTTTATTAGCTATATATAGCAAGTTACAAAATAGTAACCTAAAATCCCCTAGTCCCTTACAAAATAAAACAAGGGAAGTTGCAAAGATAATAAATGACTTCCACTGGTTTTATATGCTTCCCCAAAAAACATTTAAACCAGACTATCCATATAATCCATCCTATCCACAATGGAGATGGAAATATGCATTCAGTGAATTCCTCCCTCCCTTTGATAAAGAGCACTCCCCAAAAAAACTGTTATTAACCCCAGCTACCTTAAGCAAGGCTCTGCCGAAGTTCCGTTTTATAAGGAACGAAACATGTAAGCTTTTCATGCTGGGTGAGCACCCCCACAACCAGGGCTGGACTGGGACAAAAATGTGGCCCTGGACTTCAACATGACCGGCCCGCTTTAATTTTGAGTGTCTCGATCAGCACTTCCCCTTACATCAGTGTTCTCCCTCTCCTACTCCTCCCACGTGTACTCACAGTTTTGAAGGCAGCTTCTTGTTCCTCTCTCCAGTCATGTGATAAGGGGAGAGAGGATGGAACGTCTGCCAGCTGTCTATCTCCCCCTGCAGGCTGGATGGAGCAGAAAGCCTAATGCTCTCTCCAGCAAGTGAAGGCAGCTGCTCCTCCTAACAGGAGTGAAATCGCGATCACTCACTGTCACAGAGGAGTGGCTCCAGGACTGCACCGGACCGGCCCACTGAGCCATCAGCCCACCGGAAAACTCCCTGTAGTGCTGATGACCAGTACATGCCTGCCCACTAATCATGGACCCCTGCCAACACTCCTGTTTATGGCTTTGAGGACTTTGCGAATTGATACCTGTTGGAAAACTATGGAATTACCAATTTATGCAATTGGCATATGGTAAACCATCTTTCAGTGCAGACACTATAATGATTTGAATATTAGTTTTTGGATTGCTATCTTTTGGATATGCTGACACACTGCATGGAGCATGGACTAAAGTTTTGATAAGACAAGCATCTAGCTAGACAAATCGGTATGTCTAGCTGAAGAGTCTTTTGAATAACCAGCGATGAGTAAGTAACCAAATGAGCTTTGTGTATGATTAACCATGGCTTTAATAGTCTAGAGGATATACCTACACCTTGTGGGCACCTGGACCGAGGGTTACACTGACTAGATTTTGCTCTGTTCATCTGATTAATCCGGACTGCAGTGTATATCAAATCAGTTGAATGTCTGTCACATGCCATTTATGCAGAGGAAAAACAGCAAGAAGCACTTTATCAAAAGAGCCATGAGTATATATTGAGAGAAAAGTATCTCCTTCTTTTCATAAGAAATGCACTGAACGTTTACAACATACTTCGGATGTTTCTTTTTTTCAACTTTTCTTATGATGGCTTTTTTGATACTTTGTGACTGACTTCTGACGTTCTGGTTAAAGAGGAAGTAAAGGCAGTTGAAAAAATAAAAAAAGGAACCTGCAAGGCAAAGGCATAATGAGCTAGTATGCATTTTTATTCAAAAATTCGATTTTTTTTTCCTCCAAAAAGTGCGCTTGTAAGACCGCTGCGCAAATACGGTGTGAAAAAAAGTATTGCAATGACAGCCATTTTATTCTCTAGGGTGTTAGAAAAAAACAATATATATATATATATATATATATGTGTGTGTGTGTGTATGTATGTGTATATATATATATATAATGTATATATAAAATGTTTGGGGGTTCTAATTCATTTTCTAGCAAAAAAAAAAAAAACTGTTTTAAACTTGTAAACACCAAAATCTCACAACGAGGCTAGTCTTTAAGTGGTTAATAAAGCACTGCCAGAAGTGACAACAAGGTAGAAAGTAATTTTTAGAAAAAAGTTAGTAGTGGTAGACTATTTTTTCCCATTACAGTTTTCCCTTTAGCTGAAATGATTTTAGTTAATTTGTGATGGCACGGTACTGGACAGCATTATCAACTAATCAAACTCACTGTGTTTGGGTGGAGTTGCTCTTTAAACCATATAGGGAAGTACTACAGTACTATTGTTTTAATATACTGTAACACACTCTTGCCAAGCACATATCAAATCACAGGCTGTTCCATTGATCCCTGCAATTTAAAGGTTCTTGCAAAGCTATTCTAACTATCTTAATAATGTGGCTTCACTACAGATAAAGCTGTCATCAGTTTTTTTAATAAAAAAAAGCAAATGGTATTTGTGGATAGAGAAGCAAATTTCTAAATACAAAACCTATGTTTGATGACATTTATCTAATACAAAATGCTAGATAGTTTATTTATATGGTAGGGAATTTTGTTTTTTTATCCAGCTGATTATCTATGGGTTTAAGAGAACATTTGCTTATATTGGAGTCCATTTACAATGTTGCGGTGAATTTTTAATGCGTAAATGTGTATTGTGCAGCTTAATGTGTACAGCCTAACAAACAAACAAACAAAATATGAATGGCAGCATAACGCAACACAGATATGCCTGTGTGTTGAGACAGCATGCCGTAAAACCTGTGTTTGTGAACGGGGCATATCACCCAATGTGGGGGACCCATTTGATATGCTCTTAATTGCAGAGGCGGTTCTTAACCATTTTAGTCCTGGAAGATTTTACCTCTTTCCTGACCAGAGCAATTTTTACAACTTGGCACTGCGTCACTTTAACTGGCAATTGCATGGTCGTGCGATGCTGTACCCAAACAAAATTTGCGTCCTTTTTTCACACAAATAGAGCTTTCTTTTGGTGGTATTTGATCACCTCTGCTAATTTTTAGACCGCCAATTTTAGAAAAAAAATTTTTTTTTTTACTTTTTGCTATTATAAATATCCCCCTAATTTAAAAAAACAAAAACGAATTTCTTCATCAGTTTAGGTAAATATATAATCTTATATATATTTTTGGTAAAAAAAATAAAATCGCAATAAGCTTATATTGATTGGTTATAGTGTCTACAAACTATGGGAAAGATTTATGGCATTTTTATTATTTTTTTTAATGGTAATAGCGGTGATCTCTGCTTTTTAGCGGTACTGCGCCATTGCGACGGACAGATTGGAGACTTTTGATACTTTTTTTTGGGACCATTGGCATTTATACAGTGATCAGTGCTATAAAAATGCACTGATTACTGTGTAAATGTCACTGGCAGGGAAGGGGTTAACACTAGGGGGCGATCAAGGGGTTAATTCTGTGTTCCTTCAGTGTTTTCTAACCGTGGGGGAATAGGACTGACTAAGAGAGGAGACAGATAGTTTTTCCTACTTAGGAGGAACAAACAATATGGCTCCTCTTCCATGACAGCATAGGGATTTGTGTGTTTACGCATACAAATCCCCGTGCTGACGCTCACGCACGCCCTCTGGTGGCCGCTAAAGGAATGGACATACCCATATGGTAGTTTTAAAAACATCTGTGACTACTGTTAGGTAAGTAGTTGGCATGTTACACAAAAGAGATCATGTATTCAAGCAGAACACAGGATCAACAGCTAATTACCCAGTAGAAATAGATGAATGTAAACTGTCCCATTCAAAGAATTTGCAGCGTCATGTGATTAGCACACATCTGCCACATTGCACTTAGATGACAATAGCATAAGGACCTAAAAATAGTTAATGTTGACTGAGAGAATTTGGTTCCGCTTTAATGATATTTAATATATGTTGGCATCCGCTGTTTAGGTTTGCTTAGTAGAGAGGCAGCAGAGACTTATAACATTAGGCCTCAAGCACACAGGGCATTTTTACAGCTGCTCTTAGCTTTTAGACTTTTTTTTTTTTTTTTGCAGCTTAAAAACGCCACTCTACATGTTATTCTATGGCCTCATGCACACAAAGACTTTTATGAGCTGTAGGCATTTTCAAGCTGCAAAAAATACCCAGGGACATCGCATTCTGAGGAACGGTGTTACAGCTGTAAAAATGTCTGACGCTGGCAAAAGCTGCTAAACACGGCTTAACGCTGGATAAAAAGCTGCTAAACATGGTTTAAGCCTCATCAAACTTTTTTTTTTTTTTGACATTTCAAAAATCAATGGTTCCCTATGAGAGCTCATTGATTTGAATAGAAGTCGTACCAGAAGTCGGATCATGAGGATTCGACTTGCGGTGCAGCTTGTGCTCTGAGGATCTTGAAGTGAACCCTGGCCAAAAATGAAAAAAAAAACTGGCATGGGGTTCTCCCCAAAAACCATACCAAACCCTTCGGTCTGGTATGGTTTTTAAGGGGAACCCCTACGCCAAAAAAAAGGCATGGGGTCCCCCCTAGATCCATACCAGACCCTTATCTGAGCATGCAGGTCAGGAAATGAGCAAGTGCCCTCCCCGACCATACCAGGCCACATGTCTTCAACATGGGGGGTTGGGTGCCCCCCTACTCCAAAGCACCTTGTCCCCATGTTGAGGGCATGTGGCCTGGTATGGGCCAGGAGGGGGGGGGGGGTCGCTTGTTTATCCACCCCTCTTTCCTGACCTGCTGGGCTGCATGCTCGGATAAAGATCTGATATGGATCTTGGGGGGCCCACGCCATTTTTTTATGGCATGGGGGCTCCCTTTAAAATCCATATCAGTTTTTTTTTTTTTTTTTTTTTTTTTTTTTGGCGAGGGTTCCCCTTTAAGATCCTCAGTGTATAAACCGCACCCTGCAAGTCAGATCATCATGGTCTGACTTCTGGTGTGCGACTTCTATTCAAACCAATGGGCTCTCATAGGGAACCATTAATTTTCGAACAGAGGCAGAGAAATGCTGCTAAAAGCCTGTCATATTTGCAGCACTATTTGGCTGCTAGCGGGGCGGTTTTAGCCCCAACTAGTGGCCAAGAAAGAGTTAAAAAACCACTGCAAAGTGCCTCTGCAGAGGCGCTTTGCCAGCGGTATAGCCGCGCTGCCCCATTGATTTCAATGGGCAGGAGCGATGAATACACGGCTCCTTCACCTCTCCAAAGATGCTGCTAGCAAGACTTTTTTACTGTCCTGCCAGTGCACTGCTCCAGTGTGAAAGCCCTCGGGGCTTTCACATTAGAGAGACAGCAGCGGCTGTTTCAGGTCGGTTTGCAGGCGTTATTGTTAGCACAATAGCGCCTGCAAAATGACCCAGTGTGAAAGGGGTCTAAGTGGGACACAAAAGTGTTACTTTTTGCTGTTACAAAAATGAAAACATTAACTGGAGTCCTACTTTAAAGTATGGTGCCTTGAAAAAGTATCCATACCCCTTGCAATTGTTCACATTTTGTCATCTTACAACCAAAAACGTAAATGTATTTTGTTGTTTTTTTTTTGTGATAGTCCAACACAAAGTGCCACATAAATGTGAACTGGAAGAAAAATGATAAATGGTTTTCACATTTTTTTTTACAAATAAATCTGTGAAAAGTGTGGCGTGCATTTGTATTCAGCCCCCTTTACTCTGATACCCCTAAATAAAATCTAATAGAACCAATTGCCTTCAGAGGTCACCTAATTAGTAAACAGAGTCCACCTGTGTGTAATTTAATCTCAGTATAACTACAACTGTTCTGTGAAGCCCTCAGAGGTTTGTTGGAGAACCTTAGTAAATAAACAGCATCATTAAGGCCAAGGAGCACACCAGACAGGTCAGGGATAAAGTTGTTCAGAAGTTTAAAGCAGGGTTAGGTTATAATAAATATCCTAAACTTTGAACAGCTCACTATTCAATCCGTTATCTAAAAATAGAGTATGGCACAACTGCAAACCAAGACCAAGACATGGCCGTCCACCCAGGGGCGGATCCAGAGTCTAGTCTCGGGAGGGGCACTGCCAGAAAATAAGGCTGCTTTCACACTGGGGTGGGCGAGCGACAGCAGTAAAGGCCACTAACGGGACGGTTTTATCCCATTTATTTCTACTGAGACACACAGCCGCTATATCCCAATATGACATGTTGGTGCGGGTCCTTGAATAAACCCTGCATGCATTCTGGGATCTGCACGCATGACATATTGGGATATAGCAGCTGTGTGTCTCAGTAGAAATAAATGGGATGCATGTAACACTTTATGCATCCCCAAGCCAGTAAAAGACAGCCCTGCATGTCAGACGCATGTCTGCCCTGTGTGAATGAAGCATAAAGATACATTTTTCTGTCATTCTATATCATCATTATTATGATAATCACACAATACAGGTGCTGTGGCTCAACTCACCTGTACTGTGTGATTATCATGATGATAATGATGATGATTGGTAATTGTAATATGACACATGGAGGGGGTTAATGTACTCACTGATGTATTACTGACCAGTGGCAATTAATTATATGGAAAATAGCCGCGCTTGTGGAAAATGGTCACAATAGATAGGATGACAGTTATGGCGAAGGTGAATGCGTGCTATCGCACTACCAAATATTTATCAAGAGGTTGCTGCCTCCCTAAATGCACGGGCTTTAATCAAAGAACCGTGCTTTAAGATAAATGATTAATATGGGCTATTGGCGCTACCTCCAATATATATGTTCAAACTATTAAGATTATTAAAATTACCGTTAGTGAACCTCACTGTTTCCCAGGCTTAAAATATATCTATATTAGTGATCTATCCCTTTCCCTACTCCTATATGCATAGATTGATGGCTTCACTGATATATATCCATCCACATAGGTAGTAGCCTCTATTATTGGGTGATATATTCTATCGGGGACTTTGAGTCAAAAATTGGATATAAGAGGGAACAATAATAAATGTAAACAAAATCTGTAAATACACTAAATATGTTTGATTCCACTCAGTTGTGCAAATTTCCCCTCACAAGTGTGAACTAGCTGATTTCCAAAAAAGACATCATATAGTTATTCTATACATTCCAGTGACCAAATCTATGTGTACATAACATAACCCCTATCAACTAGTGTGAATTCACTTAATCAATCCCTTAATCATCAATCTACAAATGAGTGGTTTCTATGTGAACCTCAACCCAAAAATTATATATCAAGGGGGAAAGCTTATTCCCCCTGTTTTTCTAAGAACAACGTAAGGTGAATTTTCTATATATACCAGTATGCAAAATTATATCCCAAATTGTGATAACCTGTGAAAAAAATTCCCCATTCACATGGGAAGTGTACCAACCTAAAAGACCCAAAAAGTTGTGTAATAAAACTAGACAAATATATAATAAAACCAAAACGGCAAAATTAAAAAAATTGATTGAGAAGAATTGAAAAGAATTGAATGGAAAAAGTGAAAAACCTAAAACAAGTTTTCAATAACAAAATAGTCCACAGTAGTTCTTCTATCAAATGTCCACAGATATACAAATATTCTGCTCAGGAGAATCAAAGAGGGTGACTTTCGTGTTCATGAATACTTATGGTGACTTCCGTGCTCATTCCCCCTCTTGGGTCCCCACTCACCAGATCCACACACCCCCTAGGGGGTTGTAGGCATATAGGTTCTACTCCACTTTGCACTTTGCTATTGAGGATTCCACCACTCGGCTATGTCTTCCGCGTTCTTTCGCAGGATCTTATTATTATTCGTTGAACAGGAAAAACAATCTTGTGCCCGGTAGTAGTTCCTCAAAAGGGAAAAAACCAACTCTCATGGTGTAGTATGTCGGGTACCCAGAAAAACTTTTTTTTGGGTAACAGGCTATTACCACATTGTGTTAAACTCTTTATAGGGCTATGTTGAAAAAAGGAGGGTCTGTAGACCACTAGTTAGAAGGTTATATGTTTTATTACAAAATTAGAAAAAAAATATATATAAAAATATAATCATAAAAAATTCAAAATTCAAAAACATGTCACAAATCCATCATATATAGCCTATTGTAAAAGAAGTTTTACTCCTTATTCAATGGGGGACTAGATTCCATATTGTCCAGGGGAACACTATCTTTGGATGTATTATATCCCCAGGGGAGCTGCTTAAACAAAGATGTTAAGGCTATTAAGGAATAAAAATCCAAAATAAAAATAGGAACAAACCTTAGTAGGTTGAAAAATGAATTATAAATTAAAAACCTTGGCGCCTAAGCGCTAATCAGACAAAATATATCACCAGCTCGTCGGATCAAAGCAAAACCCCTCGAGCGAGCGGCGTGCGTTCCGGCTGCGCTCAAACGGGTCACACGAGCCGGAAGTGACGTAGTGTGCGTAATGACGCTGTACGCCTTTCGTCAGAGACGTCTTCAGCAGCGATGAAGACGTCTCTGACGAAACGCGTACAGCGTCATTACGCACACTACGTCACTTCCAGCTTGTGTGACCCGTTGGAGCGCAGCCGGAATGCACGCCGCTCGCTCGAGGGGTTTTGCTTTGATCCGACGAGCTGGTGATATATTTTGTCTGATTTTGTCTGATTAGCGCTTAGGCACCAAGGTTTTTAATTTATAATTGATTTTTCAACCTACTAAGGTTTGTTCCTATTTTTATTTTTGTTTTTATTTTGGATTTTGGATTTTTATTCCTTAATAGCCTTAACATCTTTGTTTAAGCAGCTCCCCTGGGGATATAATACATCCAAAGATAGTGTTCCCCTGGACAATATGGAATCTAGTCACCCATTGAATAAGGAGTAAAACTTCTTTTACAATAGGCTATATATGATGGATTTGTGACACGTTTTTGAATTTTGAATTTTTTATGATTATATTTTTATATATATATTTTTTCTAATTTTGAAATAAAACATATAACCTTCTAACTAGTGGTCTACAGACCCTCCTTTTTTCAACATAGCCCTATAAAGAGTTTAACACAATGTGGTAATAGCCTGTTCCCCAAAAAAAGTTTTTCTGGGTACCCGACATACTACACCATGAGAGTTGGTTTTTTCCCTTTTGAGGAACTACTACTGGGCACAAGATTGTTTTTCCTGTTCAACGAATAAGATCCTGCGAAAGAACGCGGAAGACATAGCCGAGTGGTGGAATCCTCAATATCAAAGTGCAAAGTGGAGTAAAACCTATATGCCTACAACCCCCTAGGGGGTGCGTGGATCTGGTGAGTGGGGACCCAAGAGGGGGAATGAGCACGGAAGTCACCATAAGTATTCATGAACACGAAAGTCACCCTCTTTGATTCTCCTGAGCAGAATATTTGTATATCTGTGGACATTTGATAGAAGAACTACTGTGGACTATTTTGTTATTGAAAAATTGTTTTAGGTTTTTCACTTTTTCCGTTCAATTCTTTTCAATTCTTCTCAATCAATTTTTTTAATTTTGCTGTTTTGGTTTTATTATATATTTGTCTAGTTTTATTACACAACTTTTTGGGTCTTTTAGGTTGGTACACTTCCCATGTGAATGGGGAATTTTTTTCACAGGTTATCACAATTTGGGATATAATTTTGCACTATTTGCATACTGGTATATATAGAAAATTCACCTTGCGTTGTTCTTAGAAAAATAGGGGGAATAAGCTTTCCCCCTTGATATATAATTTTTGGGTTGAGGTTCACATAGAAACCACTCATTTGTGGATTGATAGGGGTTATGTTATGTACACATAGATATGGTCACTGGAATGTATAGAATAACTATATGATGTCTTTTTTGGAAATCAGCTAGTTCACACTTGTGAGGGGAAATTTGCACAACTGAGTGGAATCAAACATATTTAGCGTATTTACAGATTTTGTTTAAATGTATTATTGTTCCCTCTTATATCCAATTTTTGACTCAAAGTCCCCGATAGAATATATCACCCAATAATAGAGGCTACTACCTATGTGGATGGATATATATCAGTGAAGCCATCAATCTATGCATATAGGAGTAGGGAAAGGGATAGATCACTAATATAGATATATTTTAAGCCTGGGAAACAGTGAGGTTCACTAACGGTAATTTTAATAATCTTAATAGTTTGAACATATATATTGGAGGTAGCGCCAATAGCCCATATTAATCATTTAGTGGCAATTAATTAACCCCTTTGTGCTGCATTAGTGGCAGTGTTTATAAACCCCTTAATGCTGTAGCATAAAAGGGGTTAATTAACATTGTTGGTGCCACTATCATTATTGCAGCACAAAGGGGTTAATTGCCACTGGTCACAAATCCATGAATGAGTACATTAACCCCCTCCATGTGCCATATTACAATTACCATTGTAAATTATTTCACCCCCACCCCCAAAGCATTAACCACTTCACATGTAAGACAAGGTGTTACCTCATTAACATAGCAATGCCTGCTGTAGCTCATTAACATAGCAATGCCTGCCGTATCTCATTAACATAACAATGCCCACGTAGCTCATTAACATAACAATGCCCACGTAGCTCATTAACATAACAATGCCGTAGCTAAGTAAGTGATCACTCACTAGCAGTGCACTGAGCTGGCTACAAGTCCATCTTGTCTTCAATCCTGCGCGCCTCTGAATTGTGACGTCACACCAGCCAGGACTAGGAAGCTCCGATCGGGTAGAGATCACTACGCCTGACAGGGAAGTGAAGTGACGCTCGTGCCGCTCTGCCAGCCTGTAGCAGCAGCCCGTGTCACATCAATTACAGACCCCCATAGTGACCCACTGGCCCCCTCTAAAGGAACTGATGGGAGCCAGGGGAAGCAGCAATAAAGTCCCAGCTGCGATTAGATGCCTCATGCAAATCTGGCGAGGTTGCGGAGGGAGAAAGCCTTGGAGTAAGTTCTATTGTCTGGGAGGGGGCTATTGCCCCCCCCTGGATCCGCCCCTGCGTCCACCTAAACTGACAGGCTGGGTAAAGAGAGCATTAATCATAGAAGCAGCCAAGTGGCCCATGGTAACTCTGGAGGAGCTGCAGAGATCCACAGCTCAGGTGGGAGAATCTGTCCACAGGAAAACTATTAAGCCCCGTACACACGATAAGAAAATCAGAAGTAAAATTTTGTCCGACAAACGATCTGCTGATTTTCGGATCGTTAGTATGGTGCTTTCGACAGCGTTTTTTTTTTTTCTACGACAAAAGCTGGATTTGCAGACTAAAAAATGTTAATCGTACGTGAACAAAACATCCAACTTTTGTATAGTTAGTATGGTTTTCGTAAAATCGTAAGAGCAAGACTATGCATGCTCAGAAATGAAAGAATACATACCAAACAATTCAACACATTACGTCACTTCTGAAGTTCAAATCTGTCGTACGCCGAGTAACCTCTTCACTTTTCACATGAGACTAGCATGCAACAAAAAACGAAAATCTGATCTTGTATATACGAGGCTTTAGTCGCGCTCTCCACAAATTTTCCCTTTATGGAAGAGTGGCAAAAAGAAAGTCATTGTTGAAAAAAAAGTCAAAAGAAGTCCTCTGGTCAGATGGGACCAAAAGTTTACCTTTTGGCCTAAAAGCAAAATGCTGTGTGGTGAAAAACCAACACTAATACCCCATACACACGATCGGACATTCCGACAACAAAATCCATGGATTTTTTCTGACGGATGTTGGCTCAAACTTGTCTTGCATACACACGATCACACAAAGTTGGTTCGGAAATTGCGAACGTCAAGAATGCAGTGACGTACAACACGTACGACGAACCGAGAAAAATTAAGTTCAATAGCCAGTGCGGCTCTTCTGCTTGATTCTGAGCATGCGTGGAACTTTATGCGTTGGAATTGTGTACACATGGTCGGAATTTCGTTTTCTGAAAAAATGAGATCCAGATCTCAAATTTTGTGTGACAGAATTTCCAATCGAAAATGTCCGACGGAGCCTACGCGGTCGGAATTTCCGTCAAAAAGCTCCCATCGAACATTTTCCGTCTGAAAATCTGACCGCGTGTACAGGGCATTACACTTGAAAATTGCTGTTCACAGATGCTCTCCATTCAATCTGACAAACTTTGAGCTATTTTGCAAAGAAGAAGACAAAAATGTCACACTCTAGATGTGCAAAGCTGGTAGAAACATCCCTCAAAAAGACTGTAATTGCAGGGGAAGGTGGTTCTACAAAGTATTGACTCACTTTTCACATAATGAATTGGAAAAGATTTGGAAAACCATTTATTATTTTCATTCCACTTCACAATTATGGGCCAATTTGTGTTGGTCTATCACATAACATCCCAATAAAATACATTTCCATTTTTGGTTGTAACATAACAAAATGTGGAAAATTTCAAGGGGTGTGAATACTTTTTCAAGGCACTGTGTACCTAAACCCAAAAACAAAAATGTAATATATTGCAGCTTACCAGAATGCAGGTGGCTGCATTCGTTTCCTTTTTTCAGGCGATTATTACAGGTTTAGGAAGTGCTTTATATGCTATTCATATCAGTCCCTGTTCTCAAGGAGTGTACAATCTGTGGTAACTACCTCACATAAATAAATTCTAGGGCAATTTTAGACAGGAGCCAGTTAACCTACTAGAACCTCTTCGGTGTGTGGGAGGAAAAACATACAATCACAAGGAGAACATGCAAAAATCCATGCAGGCAGTGTATTGGTTGAGTTTTAAACCAAGGACCCTGGTGCTAAAGGGATGAGGTGACAACCCTATTTGACAGTAATCTTCTGTAACTACAAAACAACTCCCACCATGTATGGTGATGAGGAGAGGTATTTGTGGTTCAGATTGCAAGAACTGAAATACATCACAGGTGATATCATTTGGTGCTCAGTGATTGCAGTATTCTAGTCTGCATCTCCAGTATGGGCGGGACTGCGAGCTGAGCCGAGCCGAGTACACAGTAGAGTCGGCTCGGTCTTTTTTGGCAGCACTCGCTCCAGAAACAGCAGGGAGGCGGGACTACGAGCAGAGCCGAGCAGACGGCTCGGTCTTTTTCGGCGGCGCTCAGTATTTTAGCCTCACAGACAGTGGGGATCGGCGTATAACACGCACCCACTTTCTCCCAATTTTAAGGGGGAAAAAGTGCGCGTTCTATGCCGATAAATACGGTATTACCTTGGGGGAGATGCAGACTAGAATACTGC
This sequence comes from Lithobates pipiens, assembly GCF_037356315.1. Classification (NCBI taxonomy): domain Eukaryota; kingdom Metazoa; phylum Chordata; class Amphibia; order Anura; family Ranidae; genus Lithobates; species Lithobates pipiens. The sequence continues at coordinate 411,016,114 of NW_027507748.1, forward strand.
AATCACTGAGCACCAAATCATATCACCTGTGATGTATTTCAGTTATCTTGCAAACCTGGCCTGTTAATGGGTCCTGAGTACAGTAGTTGAGAACCACTGCTATAATTGGTTACGTTTTTGGATAAGCTTTAAATCTTTGTATTCCACCTGCACCATTCATTATGAGCATGAGCAAGATGATGAGAACCATCCAAAAATGTATAAAAAAATCAATAATGAAATAATAATTTTCTAAATAAGCTGATTTATTGTACCACAATCATATTGGCATTAGCTTTTGCTGTTTTATTTGTTTTGAAAGGCCTAAATCCAAGTTTTTCTATGAGATATGATAATACTCTACAGAACGATACCATAAAAAGTTTAAACATTTCGCAGCCCACTTCAGTGTAGATTCACAACCCTTTCCAACAGGAGCTGCGGAGTACATATTTTATCTCGTGTTTTTGTGACATGTGGTTAGGGAAACAATTTCTCCATTCCATTAGGTCATTTATCAACAATGCACCAACAATCAAGTGAAGTGACAAACAAGAGCCAGATAACCCCCTCCTCCTAGAACTGTGGGCTAAATGTCTGCACCCATCTCCTCCACACCCTAAGGACTAAATTAGGATCTAATGAAAAGTACTTGGCCCTGTTGACCTTGAAGACCTCATATAAAAGCCAGAAGTCATCTAGCAGTCATTACCACATCATTTGCTTGACAGGGTATGCACACAATGATCTTTTCAATTCATAGACATGATGATTTACAGGAAGACACGCGGGTGGATGTGTGCATATTTAAAATGAATGTATCAGGACTGAGAGGATATTGGTTACAGTTAATTGCTTACCATATAACAATTCCACTTGAATATTTTCTATATTTTCTTAACAGTTTTACTTGTTTTACAGTAGTTGATTCTAAGTATCACTTACATCTGCCAAAATGATGGACATGTCGGAATTCGGGGAGGCAGCTCCCTTCCTGAGGAAGAGTGAAAGAGAAAGAATGATACTGCAGACAGTGGCATTTGATGGCAAGTGACTGTTTAATTATATTATTCAATGTTTTGCTTTGAATCACTTACGTTTCCTTTACTACATGTTATAATTGTAATACATTGATTTGATGAACAGTTGTTTTTGGAGTTGTTATTTATTATTTATTACACATATTTTGTATAGTGCTGACTAATTACGCAGGAGCCAATTATATCACATTTGGAGTGTACCAAAGTACCAAGGGAAATCCCACGGTAGCACAGGGAAAACATGTAAACTCAATGCAGGTGGTTGGGATTTAAACCGAGTACCCTAGTGCTGCAAGGCATAAATGCTAACTGCTAACCCATTGTACTGAAAAATTATGACAGATGCTATTATTCAGATTTTTAGCAATAGTATTGTAGGCAGTAATCTTTTCTGTGGATGTAATGCATTTCGGTTTATGTTTTCAACTACCTCAATACCGGGCCAATTCTGACACTTCTCATGTACATGTAAAAATGTACTTTTTTTTTTCTAATAGAAAACCCCCAAACATTATATATATATATATATATATATATATATACACACACACACACACACACACACACACACACACACACACACACATATATATATATTTTTTTTTTATTATTATTAATTTATTTGTATAAAGAGTCATAGAAAACACATACATAAGAGATACACATCTGAGTAAATCATCAATATAATCTCCAACATATGAACGGCTAACAAAAAGCACTAAGACAATGATTCCAGGGGAAGTATTCAATAGGACAATCCAATATCACGACTGAAGTATACATAGTACTGCTCACCCATATTGCAGGGTAGCAAACATCAAATCATTGGCATTGAAACAGGAAAAAGCACACATGGCAGGGTCATGTGTACCGGCAGGTGGAAGACCTTGAGTGACCAAGAGGGTTCCACTTATCTAGCAATCTGAAATTAGGAGGAACAGAGGGGAAAGAGAAAGAAAGCAGAGCAAGGGAGGGCAAACAGGACCAGGGAAGAGACACAAAAGAAAAAGAAACAAGGAGGAGGGGAGGAAAGGTGGAAAGGTCACCCGCTCAACCCTCTCCCTGGGTAGAGCGAGGCATACAGAAGTTCACTGGGCGGTGGAGAGCTAGTTTAGGTATGCATTACATATTTTTTTTAGCAGAGACCCTAGAGAATAAAATGGCAGTCGTTGCAATATTTTATGTGACATTATTTGCACAGCAGTCTTTCAAGCGCAGATTTTTTAGAAAAAATACGTTTTAATGAATTAAAAACAAAACAGTAAAGTTAGCCCAATTTTTTTGTATAATGTGAAAGATGACGTTGTGTTGAACAAAGGTATATTTTTCAAATATTTACATATTTATCCATTTCCCCAATCCAATCCCCCAAAGTAGGAGGATTGGGTGAAACCCAACCAAAGGCTATCAACTTACCACTACCTGATCAAGATCCATGCTGTTAGGATTCAGATAACCCAAGAGGCATAAAACACTTTTACAAATAGGAGAAGGGGATATCCCCACCCCCCCCCCCCCCCCCCCCAAAAAAAAGCTTGTTTTGACAGTACTCAATTATGTTTTTGCAAGTGCAATATTCTTACAACTACCATAATTGTGATTACCCGCCTAAAATTTTCCACTAACATTTGCAGAGAGATACGCACTGTTGCTGATCCATTATGCATTTTTATCAGCATATGATTGTTTTAATTCCTAATTTGTATTGCAAGAAAAATGGCCTGGACAAATCAAACTGGATAATACAGGGTTTTTAGTAAGCCACTAGCAATGGGGAATTTTGTAATTTCATTAGGCAAATGCAAACAGAAAATGTGTGCCAAAAAAAGACAAGGGCTGGTATAGGTGAAAGAAAAAGTGGAGCTGATCCTGACAACAGTAACATTCTTTGTTTTCACCCCAAGGGCCAAACCTGATTGCTGCAGCAGCAGCTCCATGTTAACTCCAATTTTCCATTTTATCGTTTTCACTGCTCGACTTCAGTATTTGGCCAGATCCAGAAAAGTTTTATATCTTTATGAACATCATCATGCAGTGTTACCATTGTTTCATTTGGGACTATAGATTATATAACATTTGGTAGGTTTTTACATAACACTTACAAGCCATGCGACACTTCACAAAGCACACATATCATTCACATTAGTCTCTTTCCTGCATTCTTGTCTAAAGTCCCTACCAAAGCCATGGAGAGTCAGAAGATGTGAGTACTGAGCTAATGTCATTCTAGAGCAAAGCTCCAGAATAAAGTTTTTATTTTATTGAACAGGAAAGAAGAAATGTTGGATATCTGACGAAAAGGAAGCGTATTTAGAGGCTGAAATTAAAGAGACTGGTGCAGGAAAAGTCACTGTTGAGCTTGCCGATGGAAAGGTAAAGTTAAACCTATCACAGAACAAGGTATAATCTATGCAGTGCTAACAGTTTATTGAATATTGTCGAAATAGCATACATATGTGTTTTATGTTTTCATAACTGATTGGCAGTTCAAAGGGCCACTCTTGTAAGAAAGAATGTATTCTGAAAACAGTATGTGTTTAATATGATAGTTTTCAGTATATTAAAGCTAAACTCTGAGATAAGCATGTAGGTAGGTGCAGTCCACTTTCTTCATTGCAGGTGGAGCTCAACCGCAGCGGGTTTACAGAGGGAAAGGAAGTCACACAAACGCTAAACACAAGAGATATTCTGACTTAAATCTTGGTGTTCTTTGTGTATTTCTTCCAGATCTGTGAAATATTTGAATGTAAAACTTTGTCTCTGTGCAAGGGGCTTCCTGTCACTGCTGCACTCTCTCTTTGTGCAGGTTGACCTCCTGCTGTAAATTTCTGCATGTAGCATGTTGTTGGTGGGTCTCATCACAGTTTTTTTTCCTCTGTGCAGCCTATGTGAGGCACAGTGATGTAGTTTACTTTACTGCCTTTTTATTTGCAAATTCTTGAAGGATTCCAAGTAAATGATCGCTTGACCCATTCTGGCCATAAGTAACTTTATATCAATAATCACGTCAAGAGAGCAGCACACCATGTTGTGAAATATGAGAGAAAGCATAATGCACTGAGGGGGTATATGAGTGTATTTTCTAATTGATGTACTCCTCCATTTTTACATAGACTGTTGTGGTAAAGGAGGGAGATGTGCAGCAGATGAATCCCCCGAAGTTTGACATGATTGAAGATATGGCTATGTTAACTCACCTCAATGAGGCATCAGTGCTATCTAATCTCCGCAAACGCTATGCTAGCTGGATGATCTATGTAAGTAACTAAAATTTATACCCTCTACTTAGCTACTCAGCTTTTTTTTTTGTTACTTTTTTGCCTGTTTTTTTTTTTTTTTGTGAGGTGTTTGCAGCATTGCAACTGCATTCTTCTATTTTACAATTACTATTATTGGGATCTAGTTCATGCAATACTAAGTGTTTCTTACAATACAGACTTATTCAGGCCTTTTCTGTGTGACTGTGAACCCGTACAAAGCACTTCCAGTCTACAAGACAGAGGTGGTCACTGCTTACAAGGGCAAGAGACGTTCTGAAGCCCCTCCTCATATCTTCTCCGTTGCTGACAATGCTTACAATGACATGTTGCGCAGTAAGTATAAATTCATGTCCTTGTACAAACCTCTTAGCAGTTACCATTTTTTTTCTATTGTGCTACACATTGATCTAATGTGTGTTGTAAAATGTAATCACTTTATATATATTCTGACATAGATTTTAATAGATCTCATCCAGGATAAACACTAGACATAGGCACACTGAAATATTTTGGTTTTGTCCAAAAAATACATTTATTTCGTTACTCCCGAAGTTTGTTTTTATTTCATTAATTTTGTTAAAAAATGTATTCATCCAAAAATCTAAATTAAATAAGGCTGAATCGTCAATTGAAGGCTTATGGTGTCTGTCTGATGTTCTAAGAAGATTCGACAAAGCAGCTAAACTATACAACGCTGTAATCGAACATTTCCGGTCGAATGCTCCGCCCACAAGCTATAGTAGAATTCTAATGTTGTTGTTTGATTATTAATTATAAATATTAATTATTATTACTAGTCAAACAACTCTAGAATTCTTCTATAGCCTATGGGAGGAGCATTTGACCATAAATGTCCGCTCGTGGCGGTCGTATGTTTTTAGCTGCTTCATCAAATCTTATCTCTATAATGTCGAATCTTTTCTTTCTATGTTGAATAATCTTGGACTAATAGAATTAGGTTAGGCACATTAAACCACAGGGTCGATAGACACAGATCGCTATTGTCACCGTCATGTCGAATCTTCTATTTATGTATGTCGAACTGTTGTAGCAACGATACAAATATAAAGCATTTTTGTATTTCCAATCTTTCGGATTCATTTTTGTTTGTTAAAACGAACACGAAAATCCCAGAAATTTGGATGAAAATGCATTCGGATGAAAACGAATGCACGTGTCTGATAAACACATTTGTATAATTTGAGTATCTTATGTTTATTATATGAGTATAGTAAGTATAGTTATCATACAGTACAATATGTCCTTATTTCTCACTAGCCAATCTGATTCCGGCTTATTTTTTCTGCAGAATATTACAGGTTAGAAAAAAATTGCTAACATATAACCCTTTGCTATGGGCAACACATACACATCCATTATTACATGTTTTATCTATGAGGGTTTCTGAGCTACTTTATTTACCCCGAGGTGTGTACCTCATGGCTTTTGCAATTATTTTCTTATCAATGTATCAAAATATCTACATTTATTCTTTTTTTTTGCTTGTTAGATCGTGAAAATCAGTCAATGTTGATCACGTAAGTAAGCTTACATTTTTTCAAGAACAAAAAGGAACAGAAACAAGATGTGACACAAATCAGAATACATACTGAGGAGTCAGACAAACATGGCTCCAGTAAACACAGGCTTACATAGTTATATAGTAAAGAAAAGCCATCTAGACCATTTTGAAAGAAATACAAATGCCAAGGAAACAAAAGAACAACCAAACAAAACACAAATTAGCTGGTAAAGATACATTTTGCATTATCTTTTCAGGCAATACTTCAAACTAAAAAGACTAACATAGCTACTGAAAGAGTTCCATATGAAAATCCCATTTACTAAAATTACACCTCTACATTTCCCAACACAGCTGATGTCCAACCGGCCCAAAACTAAAAATGAATTTTAATTATTTAATAATACACCTGACACATATTTGTGATAACGTGTTATCTCACCTTGTTCAATACTTGCTTTGCTTTTATTACTCTACTCAAACATGTTAAAGTAATCCTAGTGTAGAAAAATAGACTGATAAAACACAGCAGGATAAATAGATATTTTCTGTAGTAATGTGTATTTTAAATGGTAAGGACAATTTCTATCAATTAATTCTTTCAAATGGTTGTTTATAGTGGAGAATCTGGTGCTGGCAAGACTGTGAACACGAAACGTGTTATTCAGTACTTTGCCACAGTTGCAGCAATCGGTGACCCTTCTAGTAAAAAGAATGTAAGTACTATTATTCGTTGGAGTACTCTATTTTTACTGGCCTCCTCCTGGACAACCCAGTTGCTTGTACATGTCTGATTTGGGTATGTTTGAGTCATAGACATGGAACCAGCATGATAAACAGCGTTAGAAAATGTCAGAATTCCATATTTCTTTACCTGTTCTGGGTCATTTACTTATCAACTTCAACAAAACATCAGCATGATAGCCAGGGAACTACCATTATCAAAAAGAAAGTTCAGCAATGGCAGACTCCATAATTCTCTCAGGTAGATTCTCCAGCATCACCAGTTCCCAGTTGCTATACTAATCATCCATTCTGATCCCATGTGTCTGTTTTACTTCATAATAGTATGTAGGGTTATCATTAGGGATAAACGTATCTACCTGGGTTTAGCCCTTGTACACACGGTCGGAGATTCTGACGGAATGTGTCCGTTCGGACCGTTTTGTCGGATATTCCAACTGTGTGTGGTCTACATCAGACGGACCAAGTTTTCAAACTTGGCAAAATGCTCCGATCGGACATACTCCGATCATGTGTAGAGAATTCTGATCGGACAAAGTGCCACGCATGCTCAGATCAAATTCCTACACCAAAGCTATTGGCTACTAGCGTGAACGTAGTCCTGTCGTAACGAAATAACGTAATCCCGTCGGATTTTCCGACAACTTTGTCCGACCGTGTGTATGCAACAGTTAGTGTGTACAAGGGCTTCGAGAATGGTCAGCTCTCCCTAACAGCCTCATCACATACTGACAAAATGCCTTCTGTGAGCCTACTCTATTATACGAGTTATTCCTCCCTTCAAATAATGGCTTCTTTGACTCATCTGACCAGGTGTCAAAGGCTTTTCAGAGCAACATAGGTTATTCCTATACGCTATTCCTGAAAAGTTTTCTGCCATAAGTTGGTGGTTTGTGGGGATCTGCTGTGACCCCATGGTAGCAGAAACTGAATATTGTCCCTAATTGCCATGTAAATGGATGACCTCACTAGCAACATACCAGAGTGGTCCTAAACATACTCAAAAGTTCCAATGCAATGTGGATTGTTAGCTATTCTGCTACATCATGCAGCCAAACTCTTGAGCCTTATTGACACTTGAGCTGAGTGTCATTTTTCAGACTTTTTTTTGTGAGCATTTGTACAGGTGTTTCTGCTCAGGTTTCAGGTTGAGCAATTTTTTTTTTTAACCAATAAAAAACGAGTTACTAGGAAATAAAAAATGCATGGGGCTTCCATTAAAGTCTATTGGGACAAAAACGTAGCTTTGCCCTGAGGGAAGCCATTTTTTTCTTTTTTGAGCTTAGGTGTGAATGAAAATTCTAGTGTTCAGTGTTGAAGTGCTTCCAGTGAAGCTTCAAATCATTCAGGTGTGAATGGGGCATGCGTATGACTTATTTCATTGAAAAATTTCTTGTTTGGCTAATTTTAAACTTTATTGAAACGTACCTTGTTTCTGCAATTTTTTAAGTACTAAATGTAAATAGGTTCTAGCCCTGCTGTAAGAAATGTTAAAACAATTTAGAGAAGGTAAGCAGGGTATAGTGTTTTATGTTTTTTTTTGTCTGTTGGCCAGACATACATAGTGTTGTTGCATTTTTCGCAGTGGTTAAAACTGAAGTGTAATTGGATGTTTTTTTCTTAACAGCAACCAGCAACAAAGACTGGTGTAAGTATGCGTAGTCAATTATTTTAAGTATATTATCAATATGCAGTACACACGCTCAAATATAGGAGAACAAGATTGGGTTGATGGCAAATATCAGTGTTATTTTTATTAAGTGAGAGTATTAGGTTCTTGGTGGAGACATTTTCTTGTTTTTACCTGTTGACAACCACATAACATGTATTTGCAGGGGCGTGGAGGGTGAGCCCTAACACTTACATTTTGTACATATACATTCATGATGGCCGAGGTTTCTGTGCTGAGGGCGCACTCAGTGTGTACTCCCAGTAAAATGACTGAGCTGTCACAAGACCGTTCTAAGTCTATGCAAAAATAGAACGCTGGATAGCCGCACTCCAAAAAAGTTCACCTTTATTAAAAAATGAATATCAAAGCATCACAGGGCAATACAGTCATACCCCACTTTTGAGTACACAATGGGGTTTATTTACTAAAGCTGAAAAGTGCAAAATCAGGCTCACTTCTGCATAGAAACCAATGAGCTTCCATGTCTTATTGCAAAAGCTTAATTGAACAAGCTGGGGTTAGAAGCTCATTGGTTTCTATGCAGAAGTGAGCCTGATTTTGCACTTTTCAGCTTTAGTAAATAAACTCCATTGTGTACTTAAAAGTGGGGTATGCCTGTACAGACTAACTGCACAGCACCGACGCGTTTCACACCAGATATGATGCTTAGTCATAGCTAGCGTGCTAAAGATGCATACAGGTTTATATTCCAAACAAAATAATTAAACATATTAAACAAATTAGTAAATCATGTGTGTCATTAGATCCCAATGAGAAACATACCTGTGGCCACCTAAAGTTCAGGAATTAGCCATTGGGTAGAGAGAAGAGAAGAAATTCCCCCTCCTTTCACCCAGAAAAAATACCACATAAAGAAAGTGCTAGAAATGGTAAATATCTGATGTGAAAAGAAAGAAAAGGAGACCACAAGTGTGATGTGGAAGAAAAATGACACAAAATAAAACCTTAACATATGTATTAAAAAACTCAGCATAAACCAGCATGTGCACCTGGGCGAAAACAAAGTTATATTTCACCCATGCATCATTTCTGGTGTGTGCCGCTCAAAAACCATAACCAGTCTGCTAACGGATGATCACAATACTTTCAGAAACATATATACATATTAAGGCTGCCATAAATTATAACATACCTGTGACATATGCAAATGTATAAAAGACAAATATTTTCATATATGTAAAATAGTTTCAATCCAATATTGTCCTCTAAACATTAAACATTAAAGACACCCCTATGCGATTATACAAAGTATAATAGTTTGATGGAATGAAGTTGCATATGTAAAAATGCATATAAAGTCTAATATTGTCCTCTTGAATAAATATTAAACGTCAAAAACGCATATATAAAGTTGCATATAAAAAACGGATAAAAAAAATATGGAAAACGCATATATAAAAATAACCCCCTAATGGTATAACTATGGGAGAAACTCTAGATGATATAAAGAGAAAGTGCAAACATAGAATGTATATAATGTATCGACACATCATACTCAAAATGAGGGAAACATTTGAGTATATAAGAACCATCATATAAATGTCCACGTGGACATATGCCAGAAAATAGATAAACTGACTATAAAAAAAAAAAAATTTTTTTGGGAGAAAGCTATATCTATAAATCAAACGAGAAGACATGCATATATGTAATCATTCCGTATAGCCAGAACACAAAATTAAAATTAATAGAAATAAATAGCAAAAAGCTTATTTTCTGCTTAACGGTAATGGCAACAGCATGATTTCATATATGCATGTCTTCTGGTTTGATTTATAGATATAACTTTCTCAAAAAAATATGTTTTTTTTATAGTCAGTTTATCTATTTTCTGACATTTATATGATGGTTCTTATATACTCAAGTGTTTCCCTCATTTTGAGTATAATGTGTCGATACGTTATATACATTCTATGTTTGCACTTTCTCTTTATATCATCTAGAGTTTCTCCCATAGTTATACCGTTAGGGGGTTATTTTTATATATGCATTTTCCTTTTTTTTTATATGTGACTTTATATATGCTTTTTTTTAACATATGCAACTTTATTTCAACAGCCATCATACTCTGTATAATCGCATAGGGGTGTCTTTAATGTTTATTAAAGAGGACAATATTGGATTGAAAATATTTTACATATATAAAAATATTTGCCTTTTATACATATGTCACAGGAATGTTATATTTTATGGCAGCTTTAATATATATATATATATATATATATATATATATATATATATATATATATATATATATATGTGTGTGTGTGTTTCTGAAAGTATTGTGATCATCCGTTAGCAGACTGGATATGGTTTTTGAGTGGCACACACCCGCATTGATGCACAGGTGATATATAACTTTGTTTTCGCCCAGGTGCACATGCTGGTTTATGCCGAGTTTTTTAATATATATTTTTTTTATTTTGTGTCATTTTTCTTCTACATCGCACTTGTGGTCTCCTTTTTTTTCTCTTCACATTAGATATTTACCGTTGCTATAATTTTCTTTATGTGGTATTTTTTCTGGGTGAAGGGAGGGGGATTTTCTTCTCTCCACACCACCCATTGGTTAATTCCTGAACTATCCAGTGTTTTATTTTTCCATTATCTCTGTTGCAAACAGAGCCAGCACCCTGCCTGATTGCAGAGACAGCTGTTCTTAGGAGAGTGATCACTTTGGAGGGGTGCACCCTCATGTTTCACTAGTCTGGACTAGTTCTAAGTCTATGTTTGTGATTGGGAGCTGGTGGGATGGGCTTCCGATCATGTGACCACTGTGACAGCCAATCGCAGTGATCATGTGATTGGGAAGTCCGTATCACCTCCCAGCATTAGGACCCAGTTAAAGGGCCACTGGGAGGACGTGGGAAGAGGTTAATGATTGACTAGGGTGAATAATGTAATCATGGGCCAGCAAGAATTCTCTTTCTGTTTTTTCTTTTTTCTTTTATATACACTTTTCGCGTGAACAATGCTTTACCCTATTCACTCACTGTGCTAAAAAAAAAAACATCCCTGACTCCTTTAGTCAGCCTTTGGTATTGTGTAGGAATTCTGAAAATAGATATTTATTTAAATATGCATATATATTTTTTAGGGAACCCTGGAAGATCAAATCATCCAGGCAAACCCAGCCCTGGAAGCTTTTGGAAATGCAAAAACCCTGAGAAATGATAATTCATCTCGTTTTGTAAGTTTGCTGTTCTTCTGCCGGTTAGACTACAGTTTATTTTTTACCCCCTGACTGTAATTTATGTATACAGGATGTTTACATACGTAACCACTTTCAGTAAATCATCAGTTCTGTATTCCTGGCAATACAGCAATTCATTTAGCGTAATCACAATTAACATTCTTGCCAGAATAGATTTAGGTGGTTTGTTATTTTTTATTATGTTTTATGTTATAATATTACCACTGCTCCAACCTCTTATGCACTCTTCAGTCCTGAACAATATATTTTTTTTATCTAGTAATGCTTTGTATAGATGATTTGCTTCACTGCTGAATAACATAAGTCAAAAACACAACCAAGCAACTAAATGTGCAGTTAGATAAATATAGCAGAAAATATTGTGTTAGATTGTTTTTTTAAGAAATATAATTGTAGTTTATAGAAAAGTTAATGCATGCATTGTGATAGCAGCTGCTTTTTTGGCTTCATTGCATCCTGATTGACTGCTTTTTAATCAGCTCTATATTTACTGTGTACAAATTAGCAATAATGGGCGCCTGCTCTTTATCCAAATAATATATTGTTTAAAACAATAATAATTACTGAAAGCTGCCCCTTTAGATGCAATACCACTTTCAAATATTCCAAAGTAAGGTCCAGCGCTCTCATAATGTGTGCAAACAATCAAATCCCATAATACAGTAATCAATATAACTGCAATAATATAAAATTATGAGAACATAGTCCAGATAATACTGTATTTAAAGTCCCAGTCCACAGTGTGCAAAGAAAAGAAAAACACCAGTGCTCCTATTATCATTAGCCTTCCACTCCTCATTGCCCAGTGTTTCACCACAAGTGACAATTCAACGCACTCACCACAAGCCATTGACCCCTTAAAAAGAAGCACTTAATCGCAGGGTTAAAAGCCACATTCCAGCTGGTGGATAGTATGATGGTACTCCTTTTTTTTTTTTCTCCCCCCCCCCCCCCCAGTAGTTATACTAGTTCCTCTCAAAAAGGACAGAAAATCATTTTATGGTGCAGTATTTATTAAAAAATGGCACAAACACATAATGCTTAAAATGTATACACTCACATTTGTTGGTGCCCAGTCTCTCTGCACCAATACAACCAGCCTGTATTCTGCTCCGCCCTTCTGCTTACAGGAACCGGTGTGCATTTTAATTGCCGGAAATTGCATCACCACTGAGGTACATACCACCAAACCGGATATGGCACACTCGCCACCATTTCTACATTTTTCGCTAAACAGCATCTTCAGGAAGCTCCGAGATATTTGAACGTATACTTGCTGTGACTGCAGCTATTATCACACATTGGCAATACTCCACTCTAAAAATAGATTAAGGCTTGGTTCCAATATGTGCAAATTGGATGCAGTTTTCACCGTATCCAATTCGTATGAGATGTGAGTGTGACCGGTTTTCAATGGAGCTGGTTTCAGATATGTTCAGGGTGGCCACAGTGAGATTTCCAAAAGGGTCCTGTGTGTTTTTTGGGTCTGGTTCAGTTGCAAATTCAGGTAAAAATGTGCACCTGAATCGCATCTGAACCAGTGGAGAGGAACGCACTGGACCCCAGGCCGGAAAAAAACATAGCCGCGTGTATGTGAACCTGGCCTAAGTGTGTTATATGTGTTCACTGTGCCACCCTATAGTACTATAATCTATCTGTTTACCCTTAACTTTTTTGTACCACACTGCAGTGAATTTAGTGGTTTTTGGCAAAAAGATTACCATACTTGCCCAAAACTTCAACTAAGGGTCCAAATATTTCTAGCATATATTAGATCAAGCACAATTTAACTTGTGCTATTTACTTTTGCCTCCCACAGGGTAAATTCATTAGAATCCACTTTGGTACCACTGGCAAATTGTCTTCTGCTGATATCGAAATTTGTAAGTTGATAAATTACAGAAAGATAATGTTACTTTTAAACACAGCTTTGTTAACCCTTTTGCCCATGCATTACAAAGTGACAGTGGGGTTGATTTACTAAAACTGGAGAGTGCAAAGTCTGGTGCAGCTGTGCATGGTAGCCAATCAGCTTTTAACGCTAGCATGTTCAATTAAGCTTTGACAATAAAACCTGGATGCTGATTGGTTTCTATGCAGAGTTGCACCAGATTTTGCACTCTCAAGTTTTAGTAAATCAACCCCAATGTTTCTACAAAGGTCCCCTCTTGCTCACCTTGCCTGTACTCCTCCAGATCCTTCTTCCATTACAACCAGTACTGAATTCAGTGGTGTCACTCCTTTAATCATATGTCTGGGCCCAATAATTGGCTGCTATGACATGGCAATAACAGGTTTTCTTTTATGCAAACATACGGGGCCTATTAGACTCCTAATGCCTCCACTGCCCCAGCCCTACTGATTGTGTCCCCAGTCTAAAGGTTAACCAACTGGTACTACCAATACACTAAAATTTTGTACATGAAATGGCTAAACTCAATGTTTCAGGGTTAATTCTTAGCAGAATCCTATTGCAGCAGTCCTGGGCTCACAGAGAAGTCAGGTGAATCAAGGGAGCAGGAGAGGAAGACACCACTTACCAGTCAAAATTGATTAACTGGCTTTACAGCCAGATCACTTCTATTGAACAGAGTTAAGCTACTTTCACACTGGGGCAGCCGGTGCGTTAGCGCTTAAGTGCCGCTCGTTTTAGCTGTGCTTTAGTGCTGTTTAAGCAGTGCTTTTCAGCCGCTAGCAGGGCGCTTTTAACCCCCACCAGCAGCCGAAGGAGTTAAAAGCACCCATGTTGCGGTGCTTCCGAAGCGCTGTATACAGCATTTGCAATCCGCCCCAAAGATGCTGCTTGCAGAACTTTTTCTAACGTCCCACAAGCGCACCACCCCAGTGTGAAAGCACTCAGGCTTTCACACTCAATGGCATGGGAGGCAGTTTTCAGGTGCTTTACAGGCGCTATTTCTAGCGCTAGAATGCCTAAAAACTGCCTCAGTGTGAAAGGGATCATAAAGGTAGTGGATATAATTTTTCTACATGCCAGGATTATCAGGCAAGGTGCCAGGATGTTTATGTTCCAAATTTATTGGCACATGTAGTATAGCAATGGACTTTTTGCACTCTTGTGCACTTACATAATTAGCTGTTTCCGCTAGATATCCAGCATCTTTTTCAAAGCTACAACCCAGTTTATGCCAAGAAATTAGAAAACACTTATATGTACTGGTAATTCTAACGCTACCAATGTGTGGCCTTCTTACAATCGTAGATCTGCTAGAAAAATCCAGAGTCATTTTTCAACAGCCTGGAGAACGAAGCTACCATATCTTTTACCAGATCACCAGTGGCAAAAAAAGTGAACTACAAGGTGAGATTAATTAACTAGCGACCGTTATATACCAACACAGTGCCTGATATATGTTTTTTTCTTAAAGGCATAATCACCTCCTTAAGGAAATTGATATATATATATATATATATATATATATATATATATATATATATATAATATATATAATCATGTAAATCTTAGTAGACTTACTTGGCTAGATCTGTGCAATAGTGGGGGAAAGGATGGCACATTGTAGTGGTTTCCAAGGGGGAGATCATTGCCAACAAAGATTTTCCATTGCTTAAAGATCAGTTTATATATTTAGAACATTTAGTTTACACATCAATTTAGACATTGTTTGGACATCAGTTTGTCAATTGCAGTAGATCAAAGCATTGTAAATATAGCATTAGGTTTAAATTGGTAATTTTTTTTATACCTTGAGAGCTACTACAGTACTAATACATGACCTAAATAGCTTATTAGTGGATGGTCCTAAACTGTTTGCTAAGCCCAGTGATAACATTCAAATTCTGTTGTTTTCTTTTGCAGATATGCTGTTAGTGACCACAAATCCTTACGATTTCCACTTTAGCTCACAAGGTGTTGTTACAGTGGACAACCTTGATGATGGCGAGGAGTTCCTTGCAACTGATGTAAGTATATCCAAATCAAATTTCTTTCTAAGTACTAAAGACTTAGTGGGGTTCATTTACTATATGTGTAGAGAGTGTATCGTTTGCTTAGCTATTAACCACTTCAGCCCCGGAGAATTTGGCTGGCCACAGACCAGAGCACTTTTTGCGATTCGGCACTGCGTCGCTTTAACTGACAATTGCGCAGACGTGTGATGTTGCTCCCAAACAAAATTTACGTTCTTTTTTTCCCCACAAATAGAGCTTTCTTTTGGTGGTATTTGATTACCTTTTATTTTTTGTGCTAAAAAAAAAAAAGAGCGACAATTTTGAAAAAAAAAACACAATATTTTTTACTTTTTGCTATAATAAATATCCCCAAAAATATATAAAAATGTTTTTTTCCCTCAGTTTAGGCCGATACGTATTCTTCTACATATTTTTGATTATAAAAAAATCACAATAAGCGTTTATTAATTGGTTTGCACAAAAGTTATAGCATCTACAAAATAGGGGATAGTTTTATGGCATTTTATTATTTATTTTTTTACTAGTAATGGCGGCGATCAGTGATTTTTATGATGACTGCGACATTATGGCAGACACATCGGACACTTTTGGCGCTATTTTGGGACCATTCACATTTATACAGCGATCAGTGCAATTAAAAATGCATTGATTACTGTGTAAATGTGACTGGTAGTGAAGGGGTTAACACTAGGTGGCGATGTTGGGGTTAAGTGTGCCCTAGGGAGTGATTCTAACTGTGGGGGGGGGCTGGGCTGTGTGTGCCACATCACTGATCAGCGCTTCCAATTACAGGGAGCGCTGATCAGTGCCACTGTCACTAGGCAGAACAGGGAGATGCTTGTTTACATTAGCATCTCCCCGTTCTTCCTCTCCATGAGGATTGAGTCCACGAGACCAGCTGCCGGACTCACGGAGCTCATGGCGGGCACGCGTGCCCATTAGCCAAGCCTCTCAAGATCACATACAATAACATGATTTCGCGCAGCAAAACTGAGTCCACAAGCGGTTAAAATATAACTATAGGCAAAACTTTTTTTTTCATTTTAAATAAAGTGCAGAGGGATTAGAACACCTGTCAGTTTGTTTGTTTTTTGTTTGTACCCCCATTAAGGAGATTTACCCTCTCTATTATCACTGAAAGTGAAAGTAAAAAAAATCTCACATTTTGAGTTGCCCCCACAAAAGTAATAGAGGTGAAATCTTCCAATGGGGACACTTGTTCTGGTGATCTGGGGGTCTCCAAGGAATTCCCCTAATTTGCTGAAATTTCCACTCATTTCCTGTTTGGTTATGCGACAGGAAGTGAAGGGAAATCTCCACAATGTGATGGTGAAAAAAAAATCTGACAGAGGTTAGAATTCTCCCTTAGGCCGCGTACACACGGGCGGATTGTCTGCCCAACTTAGTCCGCTGAACCGTGTTTCAGCGGACAATCTGCTCGTGTGTGGGCTTCAGCGGACTTTTTCAGCAGACAGTCTGACGGACTTTGTCTTTCGGAATTTCCGTAATTTTGTCCGTCCAAACTTGGTTTTGTCCGTCCAAACTTGGTTTCAGCGGACAGTCCGCTCGTGTGTAGGCAAGTTGGACGGACTAAGTATGGCGCATGCTCAGAAAGGATTTATACGGCCGAAGGTTGCATTGCAGTGTATTGGACGTCGTATTTCTAGTCCCGTCGTACGTGCTGTACACGTCATCGCGCAAGTTTTCAGCGGACTGTCTGTTCATTATGTGTGGTCAAGTCCGTTCATTCAAAAATTTGGACGGACTGTCTGTCGGATTGTCTGACGAACTTAGTTGGGCAGACAATCCGCCCGTGTGTACGCGGCCTTACTCTATCAAAAAGGTGGAAAAATTGAAAAAAAAGTTTTGTCTATAGTTCTAGTTATTTTTACTTCAGCCATCCAATCAAATGCAAGTTAAAATCCTCAAACAAAACATAGTTTTTACCTCATTTAATAAGTTAGTTGAACATTCACTTTGCTAACTGAAGGCTCTCTATCTACCCCTTAGTAATCATTCTCAAAGCTTGATATAATGTTTTTTTTCTGCTCTTTCTGAGCTAAGTAATTTCTTTCCACAGCAAGCATTTGATATATTGGGCTTTATCACTGAAGAAAAGTATGGAGCTTATAAGCTAACAGGTGCAATAATGCATTTTGGAAATATGAAATTTAAACAGAGACCCAGAGAAGAGCAAGCTGAGCCCGATGGCACAGAAAGTAAGTTTCTTGACCTAAAATGAATTCAGATTTTTATGTATGGGATACGGTATGTTGATTTCCTTTAACAAGCTTTTGCAAACTATGGAACACAGGAAGTAAAAAAAGTGCAATATAAGAGATGAAAAAATAAAAACGTAAATGGAAATAATCAGTATCTCTAAAATTATAACTGAATACTTTGTCTTATTTATAGGTGTTTTAGAAAAACTGAGTTTTTTTTCTACTTTTATATTTTTCTTTTATTAGATACTGACAAAGCTGCTTATCTTATGGGTGTCAGCTCTTCTGATTTGGTAAAGGGTTTAATGCATCCCAGAGTGAAAGTAGGTAATGAGTATGTGACCAAGGGGCAAAGTGTAGCACAGGTAAGACCATCACATGAAAATGCAAATATCATGTTCCGTATGATTGTTTCTCTATATCAATGGTGGTCAACTTTGTAAATATAGTGATTTGGAATTGTGATCCCTGACATGTCCAGAGGTCCACTTTATAACTTAGTTTTGTAAATTATTAGGATGGAATCTGTATTAAAGTGGAGGGCCACCCAAAAAAAAAATGCATTAATAATCTTACAAAAAAAATGTAAACAAACTATTTAAAACATTTTTTTTTTTAACTTAGCTGAAACCACTGTTGCTAGGCAGTCTTCCTAATCTGCCTCTTCCTATTCCGCGGCACTTACTCCTCTTCGGTGAGTGGCCCCGTTGCCTTCTGGGACATGTGTGTGTCCCAGAAAACAACAGGGCCATTCACAAATCGCCGATCGACTCGTGCATGAGCAGTAGGAAACGGGCAGTGAAGCCACAAGGCTCCACTGCCTGTTTCCCTTCGTTAAGATGGCGGCGCTGGCACCCGATCCGATGGACGTATCGGTCTCGGGCAGCCAACATCACGGGATTGCTGAGCAGGTAACTGTCCTTATTAAAAGTCAGCAGCTACAGTGTTTGTAGCTGCTGACTTTAAAAAAAAAAATTATTGGCCGGAACACCCCTTTAACATGATAATACAATATAAAGGTGTTATACCTTTATTTTGGACTGGTGCTCTTCCAGAATATTAGTTCTCTTCCCCATATGCTTTATGACAAAATTAAGACATGGAAGTTTTAACCTAGAAGTTGTTTTTCTCTTTCAATGTTACATTGGGACACACACACACAGGAAGAAAAAAAAAAAAATCTGTTTGCATATGTCGCCAGTGCTATATTAATAACATTCTGTGTGTAAATAAAGGTGTTCCCTGAAAAGAAGAAAGTATATAAAGTGCCAGGACAAGGACATATATAGAGCCCAGGGTGAACATCATCCCATCATCCCTACTAGCACAAATCTCCCTCCTCCCCCCGCCATATTACCTTTTCTGACACAACCCCCCCAAATCCTCCACCTGAGCACAAATCCTCTTTACCCATCTCCCCTCTCAACACAAATCCACCCAAATCACCACTCCTAGCACACACCCCAAATTTTCCCTCCTAGAACAATTTTTACCTCCTGCCACAGCCCAAATTCCCCCACCCAACACAAATACCCTCCCCCCAAATCTCTGTGTGGTGCCCCACATGATGGGGCACCACACATGATGCCACAGTGCCCAGGGCAGTCGCCTTTCCTGCCCATCCCTTGTCCTGGCCCTGAGTATATACTTACCTCTCCTGCCACCCACATTAATCTCCTGGTCCCCTGTTGTGTTTAGTAGTTACTCTGTCTAGTTCCAACATCACTACAGGACATAGTAGAGACATAGTGGTCTGTTGGGAGGAACCACTGAGTGCAGAGAAAGATGAGGAGATTGATTGTGCTGGAAGTGTTGGTTTCTGAAGATTTTCAATGGATTGGCATTCGATAGCACAGGCGGATGGAAAGGTAAGCATATAATTTCTTATTTTCAGTGAACACTTTTATTTGCACATTCTGTTTGGGGAAAAAGTCACTTAGAGCAGATCAACCTTAACACAGTGACATTTTCACAGGATCGCAATCATTAAAATTCTTAATGATCCTGCCTTTACTTAAGTTCATGAAGTAATGAATGTCATCCAGGGCATTTTTTGTAGGAAACTAGAGATGAAAGCGGAGAAGGGATTTTTTCTTGATTTCTTATTACATTTGACATATTTTAGTTCTCCTACGTTTTTTTTTTTCATGAAAGTCCTGGATCAGGTCAGTGGAGTCAGACCTCCCTATGCATCTCATCTGGAGCACTCCCTAAACCCAGAAGATTATTTTTAAAGGGGTTGTAAAGGTTTGTTTTTATTTTCTAAATAGGTTCCTTTAAGCTAGTGCATTGTTGGTTCGCTTACCTTTTGCTTCGATTTCCCTTCTAAATGTTTTTTGTCTTTGTTTTCTTTGTCTGAATTTCTCACTTCCTGTTCCTCCTCAGTAAGCTGTTCAGTAAGCTGTTCTGGCTGACTAAACACCGCTCGGATGATGGTGTGAAGTTTACTGAGGAGAAACAGGAAGTGAGAAATTCAGACAAAGAAAAAAAAACATTTAGAAGGGAAATCGAAGGAAAAGGTAAGTGAACCAACAATGCACTAGCTTAAAGGAACCTATTTAGAAAATAAAAAACAAACCTTTACAAACCCTTTAACTCCTGGGCTTAGGGATGGATGGTGACTGTCACTGGCAGCAGGCAGTTCCAGCACCTAATGCCCACTGGACCTGCTGGGACTCATTGTGTGACCCGCTGTGCTCTCTAGACCTGGACACAGCAAGCTGCACACTAAACATTATTAGTTTGCATGTTTGACACCACTGTTCTATATTCACATATATACAATAGTAACATTTCAATGTTAGAATTGAGAGAGTTCTTCCGAATAATTAGCAGATAGTTTATTTGAATAATATATTGTCTGTACTCTGCATTGGATAGACAGTACCTTCCATCCCCCAGAGGAACACTGAGACGCTAGATGAACATTTCAAAGCTACTAAATCGTTTTTTTATGTTCAATGCCACCAAATGTGTGTGCTTGTCTTTTACTGTGTATAATCACTTTAAAGGAAACATGCTGAAATTATGTAAGTTGCCATTTCTGACCTTTATATGAAAACACTTTTACTACTAAGTCGATAACTCACATAAAGTGTACATTAGGAAAATCAATGTGAGTTTAGATCTCCTGATCTGCATACTTTTGTTGGGATAGTGACTTTGAAACCATAAGATCAGCATGACAGTCAGCACAATAGAATTATAGTGGGACAAAGACCACATGCCTACTGGTTCTGATCTTTACTGTATACATTTATTTTTATTTAGCAGCTCAATTAGTGATTATTTGTTTTGTTTTGCTGCCTAGTTACTCGTTATTAGAAGGAAATTGAACCATTTACATTTCTTCTAATTAAAGTATAAGTTTACCATATTCAGTGTGTGTGTGTGTGTGTGTGTTAATATATATATAAATGTATATTTTTCTTGTTAGTGTCTACATCTACAATAACAGACCATAACCTATTCCTTCTGGATGACTCTGCTGAGTTGGTCTTCCTTGATGTTCAGTAACATATCTTACAGCCTTAACCTTCAGGAATTTTTGCACTACAATCATCTCCAAATTGTTCAGATATTGATATACCACCATGTTGTTCACATAACACAGCATAACCAACTCTGTTTTCTTTTAAAACCTATTTAGGTAAGTTACGCAGTCGGTGCATTGGCCAAAGGCATCTATGACCGACTGTTTAAATGGCTTGTGGTCCGTATTAATAAGACGCTGGACACAAAGTTACCCAGACAGTTCTTTATTGGTGTGCTTGACATCGCTGGATTTGAAATTTTTGATGTGAGTTGTTTTCTAAGTAGTTACAACAATGTCAATTTCTTAGGCTAAAGCAAGATAGAAATGAGCAAATCCTCAAACAAAACAGTGCCTTATGTATTGCAAGGGCCTGCCTGATTTGATACGAATTGATAGATTGATCAGATGGATCCTCCTGTTCCATAGTTCTAGTAGATCTAAAGGAAGTTGTACAGAGATCGTACAATCAGATTGCATAGTGTATGGCCATCTTTATACAAGCACATAGGAGAGATTGGATAGAGACACTTAGCTTTCAGGCCCCATTCACATCTTCACATACCGGGAACTCACGTTCCCGCGCTCGTTTTTTTTGTGGGGGCTTTTGGAGAATTTCTGCTTGTCACGCATACAGCAGGCCATTCACTTGAATGACCTGCCCTATGCTCAACAATCACCCCAAAGAAGTTCCAGAACTGTTTATGGAGCAGAGATTGGTGTGTTTTTGTCAGGGCTGGGCTCCTCCACTTTACGAGCAGCTCTTTTCTTTCAGTGCACAGAAGCTGCTCAGCTGTCGGTTAATTACCAGCCACTCATTGTTTCTTTAGTGACTGACCTTGTTACCACTACCTGTCTCATTAGTCCAGCCTACAGGCAGACACTTTTTGCTATCTAAACAGCTTTGCTCAGCTCCTCCATGCCCCTGTGTGGGCTATAATCTCCAGTGTGTTCCTATCCGTATTCCTGTGTATGACTTGGCCTAGCTGACTTCTCTTCCGATACCTGTTCCTGTTTTTGTTCCTTACTACGCTGACTTCTGACTTCCTGACCCCAGCTCGTCTGATTACCCGCTCTGGCATCCAAACCCTGGCTTCTGTTTTTGACTACATTCCTGGACTGTGCTATTTTTTTTCCATTTTATTAAGTGTGTGATTTTAACTGCATTTTTTGTCTCCACCTGGTATATTGCTCCTGACAGTTTTTTTTACCATACTTTTTTGTGCATTTGCAACGTGTTTCTGAAATGCACAGCAAAGCCTGCATTTTCTGTCCTGTTTGCCATGCATTTGGAAACACACAGTTGTGAATGGAGTCTGATTGTTCTTCTGTAAACACACTGATTTCACTTTCAGGGTCTATTCACACCTAGCGTAGTGGGAGCGCACATTGTTTGGCTCATTTTTCCCCTGATACCCATACAGCAGCCCGTTGATTTTAATGCGAAAAGTAATTCGTAGGACATTTTAGCATGGTGCAAGTTGCACGTTTTTATTGTCATCCGTTATTTCATCTGGCAAAATGTGTGCTTGCTGTGCCATTAACAATTAATGGCACTGAAAGTGCAACTAGTTCATTTTAGGTGTATGCATGTGGCCATACACTATACAATCTGATTGTACAATCTCCTTTATATTTACCAAAACCATGGAATAGGAGGCAGGTCCTTGCACTAAATCAGGGTTGTCCAACCCCCGACTCTTGGTCTGCATGCAGCGGCAGAGAGTTTAGCATGTGGGCATAGCAAACATAGCAGCCTACATTGACAAGCCAGGCAAATTCACACGTGGAGGGATGCTGCGCAAACATAGCTGATAGGTGAAGGGTGTCGGTTTTAATTAGGTCAGTGCAGGTGCAAGAAATACAGCAAGTGCCAAGGTATGGCCTTGTTCTAAAGATCAAAGAAAGCTTTTATTTTTCTGCAGTCGAGGTACATTAATGGTATATTGGTACATAGGGGAGCTAAAATTTTGAAAAAAAGGTGACCTTATCCTTTAAGCCTATCATTAAGCAGACAGTGCGGGAGTGGGCTATCTGCAGCCAATGTCACTTTGCTCCAACTGGGCAAACTTACAGCATCCCCTTAAGTATAAAATGGGTTTATTGTTAAATAGGAAGGAAAAGCATACCGTATTTAGTTATTTTTTTAAACGTATACTTAACTTAATTGTCATGCTATTTATTTCTACTTTATTGTGTATATTATGAAATGTGCTTTGTAAAATTTTATTTTTGCAAATTTTGTAAGTAAATTCTTATTTTAGTATAACAGCTTTGAGCAACTCTGCATCAATTTCACAAATGAAAAGCTGCAACAGTTTTTCAACCATCATATGTTTGTACTGGAACAAGAAGAATATAAGAAAGAGGGCATTAATTGGGAGTTTATCGACTTTGGCCTTGATTTACAGGCCTGCATTGATTTGATTGAAAAGGTAAAGTGTTATTTTGTTGTTACCCTATGAATTGCAATAATGATAAAATGATAGCTTGTCCTGTGTTTGATTGGTATTTACCACCTGTGATTCATTGTACCATCTTGTTTTCTCTAGCCAATGGGGATTATGTCAATCCTTGAAGAGGAGTGCATGTTCCCTAAGGCTTCAGATATGACTTTCAAAGCAAAGCTTTATGACAACCATCTTGGAAAATCCCCAAACTTACTAAAGCCCAGACCAGACAAGAAGCGAAAATATGAAGCTCATTTTGAACTTGTTCACTATGCTGGCGTGGTAGGTTTAGTCATGATAGGAAATGCACATTCAACAAATGTTTCATGTTAGATATTTAAAGAAAATGTGTAGTGGGTGTGTACATATTTTTCTATATTATATTCAGGAGTAAGAAATACCATTTTTTTTCTTTCTTTGGTCAGGTAAATATTGCATTTTAAAGTGTTCTAACCTCAAACAGTTTTTGACCCTAATGCATTCCATACATTAAGGTAAACACTTCACTAACTGCCCCCCCCCCCCCCTTCATCCCTAAACACTTACCTGTCTCCTCACCTATCCAGTGCCCTCCTGGCTGCAGCACTGCTCTCCCTTCTTCCTGCTTTCACAGAAAACTCCTGTGAGGAGAGAGTGAGGGCATGGCTTAAAGGCGATATGTGTGTCTATGGATGCACACAGTCCAGCTTGGTAGCACACCTGCATGGGTGTCCCCCTAGCATCCATATTGCTGAAGGGGCACTCAAAGGAAGAGGGAGCGGACAGTGCTGGTGGTGGACTTCCAAAGAGGAACTGACCACTTGTGCAATATCATTGCACAGAGCAGGTACGTATAACATGTTTTTTATTTTAATAACAAATCACTTTAACGCTTATTTTAGTCCCTTTTGGTCTGCAAATAGAAGTGAAAGCAAATATACCAGTTATTCCTGCCAGCAACATTCTATAGTACTGAACCCTCAAGCAGTGTTATCAGCCCTACCCAGTTCACCACTGAGGACTATACCGTAGAACAGTGTTTCTCAACTCCAGTCCTCAAGGCGCCCCAACAGGTCATGTTTTCAGGATTTCCCTCAGATGAAAGTGCTGTGGTAATTACTAAGGCAGTGAAACTGATCAAATCACCTGTGCAAAATAATGGAGAGCCTGAAAACTTGACCTGTTGGTGCACCTTGAGGACTTGAGTTGAGAAACCCTGCCGTAGAACATCTCTCCCTTAAATTATGAATGTGAGGAGAGGGGGAGGTGTTCTGTCAATATAATACACTTCCTTCCCTAGGGAGACAACACAGCTCATTCATAGATACTGTATTTTGAGTAAGCATTGTCAGCCCAGGACAGAAAAGCCCCATACACACGATCAGATTTTCTGCTGATTTTTTTTTTTTGTCAGATTTACCAAAACCATTTAGTGCAAGGGCCTGCCTGATTGCATACAAATTGAAACGCCTAAGGTTTGACCTCATATTTATATGGTTTTGGTAAATCTGAAGGAAAAAAATCAGCATCTGATAGTGTGTATGGGGCTAACGAGTGTTACTGGTAGGATTTCCAGGTGACAAAAAAGAAACAAAAATCTAAAAAAATTAAGCTAATTCAACTACCCCATCCATTACTGGTAGGCTGCAGTATTTTACATTTTTGTTTTTGGGTTTAGATAAGCCATGATACACCTTAATATTTAGTATTCTGCTTTTGAGCAAGTAGCTGGAGCCATAGTCGTATTGTTATATATTTAGCGTTTAGATTTGCAAAAAAAAAAGATGCTCCTTGTTTACAGATCTCAATGAGTGATGTGTGCAGTGACCAGTTCCCTTTTAGGGCTCATGTGCACACAGACTATGTTGACCACCGGTTTTGCAGTTGGCGGTCAAAACATTCCTATCCTGAACACAATTCTTTTGCGTTCAAGAGAGGAAGGTTGAGGGAGGTTGAACCTCTCCTAACTGCAGCAGCTTCTAAACTCATGTAAAACCCTAAGGCCGCGTACACACGCGCGGACTGTTGGCCCAACTTTGTCCGTCCAACAGTTTGAGCGAACAGTCCGCTCAAACTTAGCATGGACGGACATGGCCACACACGACGGACGAACAGTTTGCTGAAACCGTGCGCGATGACGTGAACGGCACGTACGACGGGACGAAAAATACGACGTCCTATACACTGCAATGCAACCTTCCGACGTGGAAATCCTTTCTGAGCATGCGCGAGACTTAGTTGGCCGAACAAGCCTACACACGAGCGAACAGTCCGCTGAAACCTTGTTTCAGCGGACAGTTTTTCGGAATTTCCGTAAGACCTTGTTCGGCCAACTGTCCGCTGAAACTGTCCGCTGAAGCCCCACACACGAGCGGACTGTCCGCCCAAACACTGTTCAGCGGACAAGGTTGGGCGAACAGTCCGCGCGTGTGTACGCGGCCTCAGTGTGCATGGACACGTAGGGGTTTGATTTACTAAAGGTAAATCCACTTTGAACTAAGTGCACTTGAAATTGTACTGAAAGTGCACTTGGAAGTAAAGTCCCTGTAGATCCGAGGCGGACATGCAAGGAAAATAAAAAACAGCATTTTTAGCTTGCACATGATTGGATGATAAAATCAGCAGAGCTTCCCCTCATTTCAGATTCACCCCTCAGATTTACAGCGACTGCACTTTCAAGTGCACTTGAAGTGCAATTTCAAGTGCACTTTGCACTTGTAGTTTGCACTTGTAGTGCACAGTGGATTTGCCTTTCGTAATTAACTCCCATAGGCTTTTATGGAGTTGAGTTTAGAAGCTTTTGGCAAAAAATGCCAAAAGATTCTAAACTTAAGTTTAGAGGCTGTAGTTTATATGAACCCTAAGCCCTTGTACACAAGGTCGGAAATTCCGACGGAAAATGTCCGATCGGACCACGTTGTTGAATAATCCGACTGTGTGTGGGCTCCATCTGACTTTTTCCGTCAGAAATGTCCGACCAACAAAGTTTGAGAGCTGGATATAAAATTTTCCCACAACATGATCCGATCGGACTATGTCCAATCGTTTGTAGAGAATTCCGATCTGACAAAGTGCCACGCATGCTCAGATCAAAGTACGAGAGCAAAGCTATTGGCTACTAGGCTGAACGTTGTGCCGTCGGAAAGAATGAATGTCACCACGTTCCTAACAATCGGATTTTATGACAACTTTGTCCAACCGTGTGTATGCAACACCAGTTTCGGACAAAATCTGACGGATTTTGTGGTCGGAATTTCCGACCGTGTGTACAAGGGCTTAGATGGCTCAGTCACTGATTCTAATCAAACCACAGCCTCAAAGAAAACATCTCCTGTGCTAATTATAAAAATCATTATAGTTTCCCCTTAAGTAATTAATTGGTATTACAGGGCATTTGTATCAAAATCTAACTGCCAATTTTGTTTGAACATCATCTAATGAACTAACAGATAGATGTACATCACACTGCAAAATCTAAGCATCTTTTGGTATTCTTTTTATCTGTTTATAGGTTCCATATAATATTTGTGGTTGGCTAGAGAAGAACAAAGACCCCCTTAATGAGACAGTAGTGGGACTTTTTCAGAAGTCAGCCAACAAACTTCTGGCTTGTCTGTTTGAAAATTATGTGAGTGCGGACAGTGGTAAGTAAATTCATCTTTCGCCCATAGAGTCACCATTATAAAAATATGGGGACAGGGCTTATAGTAGTTCTATAGGCTGTTTATTATATGAGTGTTTTTGGTGTTAGCCTGTGAGATTTTTACAGATTTTGTTAAGATAATTGGGTAGCTTTGTGACAGGCATATATGATGAATATAAAAATCGGTTCCAGTTTCAAGTTCGGTCATGCTAAAAAATGTTTGTTATATGGTAAAATACTGTTTAGAAAGAGAATAATTAATTGACATAGACATTAGGATCACCATTGATAATCACATTTTTTTTTTTTTAAATGCTGTTCACAGATTGATTGTTAGAATCAGTGGTGGCTGGTGCTCCAAATTTTTGGGGTGGTGCAAACAAACTGAAAAATTCTGAAAAAAACCCCATAAATTGCAGCCTCACTGTACCATCGATCGCAGCTGCTGTGCCCATCAAACACAGCCACTGTGCTCATCAAACACCACCACTGTGACCATCAATTGTCGCCACTGTACCATCAAACGCAGCCACTGTGCCATAAAATGCAGCCACTGTGCCGATCAATTGCCGCCACTGCATCATCAAACACAGCCACTGTGCCCATCAATTGCTGCCACTGTGCCATCAAACGCAGTCACTGTGCCATATCAATTGCTCCCACTGGGCCATCAAATGCTCCCACTATGCCCCATCAAATACAGCTACTGTGCAGCATCAAATGCAGCCACTGTGTCCATCTTTTGCAGCCACTGTGCCCATCTTTTGCAGCCACTGTGCCCATCTTTTGCAGCCTCACTGTGCCCCATCAAATGCAGCCTCACTGTGCCCCATCAAATGCAGCCTCACTGTGCCCCATCAAATGCAGCCAATGTGCAACATCGAATGCAGCCACTGTGCAGCATCAAATGCAGCCACTGTGCCCATCATATGCAGCCCCACCATGCCCCATCATATGCAGCCTCACCGTGCCCCATAAAATGCAGCCTCACCGTGCCCCATCAAATGCAGCCTCACTGTGCCCCATCATATGCAGCCTCCCTGTGCCCCATCATATGCAGCCTAACTGTGCCCCATCATATGCAGCCTTACTGTGTCCTATCATAAGCAGCCTTACTGTGCCCCATCATATGCAGCCTCACTGTGCCCCATCAAATGTAGCCTCACCGTGCCCCATCAAATGCAGCCTCACTTAACTTGCAGGCAGCTCCACTCGGGCTGTGCATTCCACGGAGCTGCCTGTGTCACTTCCGTTTCACCACTAGCATATGGAACCTGGAAGTGACCAATTAACAAGAACAAAGCTCCTGCCTGTAGTAATACTACGGGTGGAATCTGTTCAGCGCTTTGGAATGCACCACAAAGCAGGTCAAAAGCCTGCAAATGAAGCGGTTCATCTGCAATCTCATGATTGCATTGATGTGACACTTCCCATAGTGCACTGTGTCCAGCGCCTGAACACAGTGCACGTAAAGAACATTTTTTTTCTATTTTTTTTTTTTTTTACAGGAGTCTTTTTAAAAAAAAACATTTTTTTTTTTTTTTTTGTTACTGCTGGGTGGAGGGGTGGTGCCCGTGCATCCTCTATGGATGGGCCACCACTGGATAGGATTAGCAAGAGATCCATCTCTGCATGTTAAGGGTATGATTAAAGCCCCATACACACTATCAGATTTTCTGCAGATTTTTGTCTTCAGATTTACCAAAACCATGTAGTGCAAGGGCCTGCCTGATTGCATACAAATTGAAACTCCTAAGGTTTGAACTCATATTATATGGTTTTGGTAAATCTGAAGGAAAAAATCAGCAGAAAATCTGATAGTGTGTATGGGGCTTAAGTTTTCTGTCAGTAAACCGTACTAAATAAAATAATGGATCTTTTTGTATTTCCTTGATTACAGACCAAAGTGGAGAAAAGAAGCGCAAGAAAGGAGCTTCTTTCCAAACTGTGTCATCTATGCACAAGGTAATTTGTTCTTAATATTTTCGTTGGAATCTTAAAGTTATTTGATCTACATTTAGTAAGATACCCAAGGGTTGATTTACTAAAGGCAAAAAGACTGTTTAATTTAAAGGGAATTTTTCCATTAGCTTAGTGAATGAGCTGAAGCTATGTTGTCTTCTATAATCCTATCATACGAGCAAATATACTGCTTGCAACACATGATTAAGTATGCTCTGCAAAGTGGATTTTTGCCACATTCATGAAAAAAATCCCTTGCAACGCGAACAGCATATTTGCCTTTAGTAGTCAACTTCTCAATGTTTTAATGTTATCATTAAACTGTAACCGAAGCAGTACTAAACATGCATATAGAATTTAGGCTTTATGGGGATTTTATGTGACTTCTTGGTAGCAATTGTTCATTTTCTGCCACATTCATCTGCCTGTGAATCACTCGTGTGACACCAGTGTGGTTTAAAACGGAGTGGTAAGATATCAGATAGGTGATACCTGCCTATATTGAATATATATTTCAAATCACCAGAATATACAGTATATTGCAAATCACCAGTGTGGACCACAGCAGTGGAGCCTAGATTATATAGGAAGGAGGGGTCATCTAAGGCCCCTTTCTTACTACCGCGACTTCAAAGTTGCACGATTTTGACGTGATTTCAGGGAATGCCTGTGTAACTCACGTCAAAGTTGGACCAAATTAGTGCAGGGACTACTTTGAAGTCGGCACGACTTGAAGTCGTACTAATATGAATGGTAGTCATTGGAGATCATGGGGAATGACTTGTCATATCACTTTACAGTCCCAAGTCATAGGACAAGTCATACAAGTGTGAAAGGGGTCTAAGGCAAAACTGATACTAGTCTCTATTCTGAAAGAAAAACTATTTTGTTATTCATGCCAATGGTAATGATAATAATTTTATTTTTCTTAAACAGCAGCCACTTGACACCCACCTGTCCCATGCTGATCTTGAAAATGAATCTGCACGCTAGCAAAATTACTCGCGAGTGCAACATTCTAAGTCTCTATAGGAATGGTCCTGTAAAAAGTAAAGTTACTGTATAAGGACTAGTTCTTTACTGGCATTTTTTTCAGAAAAGCTAACTCAAGCAAATTATTATGATTTTGGAATAGAAATCTTGTAGTATATATACCACTAAGCCTCAGTTCACACTGTCACATTGTCATGCGATATGACAGTTCCAAATTGCATGACAAGTCGCACACCGTTGTCAGCAATGGTCCTGTTCAAACTGTCACGACTCAAGTCACAGGGACTTTGAAGAAGGTTCCTGAACTACTTTTTGCTGATTTCATTGCGACTTGCATAGACTTCTGTTAAGCAAACTCACAAGCCGCAATGAAATCCTAAGTGCAAATCACACTGATGTGTGGCTTTGAAGTCGCACTGAAGTAGCACAATTTCAAAGTCGCACCAGTGTGAAACAGAGCTAATTCCTGGAAATTTATATTCATAAATATGTTGGCAACATGTTGCCTTTTACTAATCTTATCTGTTTTATTTTAGGAAAATCTTAACAAACTGATGACGAATCTTAAATCAACAGCACCTCACTTTGTGCGTTGCATCATTCCCAATGAAACCAAAACTCCAGGTAAAGCTTCCGATGGTAATGGTAAAACTCAGTTCTAAACCATAGTAAAGGACAGTGTTTTCTCACTTATTAGAAATATATATAGCGGGTAAAATAAGTATTGAACACATTACTATTTTTCTAGGTAAATATATTTCTAAAGGTGCTATTGACATGACATTTTCACCCTGTCAGTAACAACCCATGCAATCCATACATACAAAGAAACCAAAACAAATAAGTTCAGAAATGAAGTTATGTGTAATAAAATGGAATGTCACTGAGAAAAAGTATGAAACACGCTAACTAAAAAATGTATAATTGGTACAAATTCCTTTTTTGGTAATGACAGCTTCAAGACGCCTCCTGTATGGAGAAACTAGCATTAGAGTTCTTCAAATTAGCAACAAAAAAAAAAAAAATGGATGGAATGAATTACACATTTTTGTGTCAAATCATCATGCAGCTCCCCCTGCCTTACTCGGATTGTATCATCTTAATTTGTTGCTCCTTATTTTATAGACATTTGGAGAAGCAGAGAGAAAATAATGATATTTTGGCAATACATTTTAATAAGTAATACAGCTTAACAGATTTGCGTTTTGTTTGCTTACAACCAGGTGCAATGGACCCTTTTCTGGTTCTTCATCAACTGCGTTGTAATGGTGTCCTGGAGGGAATTCGTATCTGTCGCAAAGGATTTCCAAACAGGGTTCTGTACGCTGACTTCAAACAGAGGTAGCAAAATAGCCACATGATTTTATATTTTATTTTATCAAGTGCGACTAACATTTATAATCATTGTGTCATAAACAACACAAGGTGTGTAAATAACATTTGTCATTTAAATATGCTCATTTCCCACAATAGGATGTTGAGATATCTCCGCAGTTTAATGGTCTAAAAAAGTTAATTTTTTAGTTACATAAAAGCACATACTGCGAGATAAAATAGCCAGGCCCAAGAATATTAGCACTTTATTATACAGCATGTATGAGCAGGGCTCGTTGAAAACATGCACTGTACAGCAAAGTAGGTATTAACATTTACACTATAGTATATCCTATGCGGATCTATTGTAGATATCGTATACTGAATCCCAGTGCTATCCCAGAGGACAAGTTTGTAGACAGCAGAAAAGCATCTGAAAAACTTTTGGCGTCTTTGGACCTTGATCACACTCAGTATCAATTCGGTCACACAAAGGTAAGAAATGTTGTGATTATTAGAGACAATAATGTTAAATAGTAGACAAATGTCATTTAAATAATATGAATCCTTTTCTCCCTAAATCCCCTCAAGACCCTGGGCATTGTTTTGATGATGTCTCATTTCTGCACTTTATACCTTTTTAGCATTTGTAATCTACCTCAACATATTATACAAGCTTTTTGGGACAGATTTTAATTTGAATACATATATTTTTATTTCTTGGCTTTTTATGACTGGGGGGGGGGGGGGTTACACTGTATTGAGACATCTGCTTTTACATGAACTTTCATGGCATCCCAGTCTTAGTCCGTAGGGTTCAATATTGAGTTGGCCCACCCTTTGCAGCTGTAACAGCTTCAACTCCTCTGGGAAGGCTGTCCACAAGGTTTAGGAATGTGTCTATGAGAATGTTTGACCATTCTTCCAAAGCGCATTTATGAGGTCAGGCACCAATGTTGGACAAGAGGGCCTGGCTCACAGTCTCTAATTCATCCCAAAGGTGTTCTATCGGGTTGAGGTCAGAACTGTGCAGGCCAGTCAAGTTCCTCCACCCCAAACTCACTCATCCATATCTTTATGGACCTTGCTTTGCTGCACAGTGTGAAGTTACGCTGGAACAAGAAGGGGCCATCCCCAAACTGTTCCCACAATGTTAGGAGCATGAAATTGTCCAAAATGTCTTGGTATGCTGACACCTTAAGAGTTCCCTTCGCTAGAACTAAAGGGCCAAGCCCAACCCCTAAAAAACAAGCTTGCACCATAATCCCCCCTCCACCAAATTATTTGGACCAGTGCACAATGATAAATGAGTTTGGGGTGGAGGAACTTGACTGACCTCAACCCTATAGAACACCTTTGGGATGAATTAGTGCGGAGACTGCAAGCCAGGCCTTCTTGTCCAAAATCATTGCCTGACCTCACAAATGCTATTCTGGAATAATGGTCAAACATTTCCATAGAAACCATTCTAAACCTTGTAGAAAGCCTTCCCAGAAGAGTTGAAGTTGTTATCGCTGCAAAGGGTGGGCCAACTCAATATTGAACCCTACGTGCGTGTAAAGGCAATGTCCAAATACTTTTGACAATATAGTGTATATAGTTAGCAATTATAAAAAAGTAATTTTTGCCAAAGCAATGTTTACATAATTTGTGCACTCCTAAATATTTGACCAACAATGTCTGCAGTTTAAAATTATATGACATTAAAAAAGCACAGCTCTTACTTAATGTAGCAGAAAAGTAAAGCTCAAAATGAACACATTCAATTTAAAGTTAGGAGAGCTTTATTCCCCTTTTGACACCACATTGTGAAGCATACCATTAAGTTAAGATTAGGCTGGGTTAGCGAGGACACAAGTTAGTATAGCAGTAACCTTTTCACTGGTTTTGGATTACTGCAAATTCAAATGACAAAGCGTTCATTTCCATTTTGCAATATAAATTGCAGTGAAGTGACCCTGTGACCCCCGTTTAGGTGGTTTTGTTCATTTCACTATTCTACACTGCACTTCAACTCACTTTACACTATAGTAAATTTGGTTCAATAAATTATTATGTTGACTTATGTCTATATAGTAAAACTGTGTACATAACAGGTATTTATATATGCTGTAGGTGTTTTTCAAAGCTGGTTTGCTTGGACATCTTGAAGAATTGCGAGATGAAAGATTAGCTAAGATTCTAACACTGATCCAATCAAGAGCACGGGGAAGACTAATGAGAATTGAATTCCAGAAAATTTTGGAAAGAAGGTAATGTGATTTGAAATGCAATGGGGATATTTACTAAAACTGGAGAGTGCAAAATCTGATGCAGCTGTGCATTGTAGCCAATCAGCTTCTAACTTCTGCTTGCGCAGTTAAAGGAGTTGTAAAGTCAGAAGGTTTTTTTATCTTAATGCATTTGATGCATTAAGATAAAAAAAGCTTTATGTGTGCAGCAGCCTCCTCGGCACCCCCTAATTACTTACCTGAGCCCCATCTCTGTCTAGCGATGTCCACAAATCTCTCCGCCGTCTGGGACTCTCCCTTCTGATTAGCTGAGACACAGCAGCAGCGTCATTGGCTCCTGCGGGTGTCAATAAAAGTTAGTTAGCCAATCAGGGGAGAGAGGTGGAGGGGCTGAAGGGCAACTTTGTGTCTGAATGGATACACTGAGCTGCAGCTCGGCTCGGATGCACCCACAGCAAGCTCTTTTAGATATGTCTGGCCATGTGTTGCCAATAGTAAATGCAGAAACTTCCTGATTATTTCTAACATGGCTTTTCCTGTTTTCACACATTGTAGAAAGTATACTTATTGGATTCAAATAGGGACCAGAGGCAAAAATACATTTCTGCTTTCTGTTTATTTAAAGCTAATTAGCCATAAGCTGTTATGAATCTGTGCCCATTTTAGCCTATGTGTTCACAATGACTGTCAATTTATAAATTATATACTAATGTAATAACTGTACATATTATGCAGTAAGTATGAATCAGTGATTAAAATGCATAAGTATACTTTTCTTCTCTCTATTAGGGATGCATTGCTAGTTATTCAGTGGAATATTCGTGCTTTTATGTCTGTGAAAAACTGGCCTTGGATGAAGCTTTTCTTCAAGATCAAGCCTTTGCTGAAGTCTGCCGAGACTGAGAAGGAAATGGCCAACATGAAGGAAGAGTTCCTTAAACTAAAGGAAGCACTTGAAAAATCTGAGGCCAGGAGGAAAGAACTGGAAGAGAAGCAAGTCAGTTTAGTGCAGGACAAAAATGATCTCACTCTTCAGCTACAAGCGGTAAGAATCCATGTAGATTTATACAAGCGTCTGCTATTACTTCCCTGCTTTGTGATAGACTGGGTTGTTGTTAAAGCGGTAGTAAACTATGCTTTTTATCTTGTACCTACCGGTTAGCCTATAATAACGCTTATCTGTAAGTACTGTGAATATCTCCTAAACTGGCACCGTTTAGGAGATATATACATGTGTAGCAGCTGGTTACGTCACCAGTGCATGCGCACTGTGCTCTCAATGGACATCATGCCATCCAATTAGAGAGCTATGCCACAACTGGGAGTGACGTCTTGGCCACTTGGCCATTTAGAATGGCCAGAGCCTGTGAACCCGTAAAGAAGACCGAGTGAAGAAGGAATCCCTGTCAGCGGTGAAATATTTTGGCACATAGAAAATATAGAGTAAATATGTTACACTAATTTAATAAATTTGGATGTAAACTTTATTCTAGGAGCAAGATACTCTCGCTGATGCTGAGGAAAGGTGTGATCTACTGATTAAAACAAAGATACAAATGGAGGCCAAAATTAAAGATCTCACAGAACGCATAGAAGATGAAGAAGAAATGAACTCAGAGCTCACTGCCAAAAAAAGGAAACTGGAAGATGAGTGCTCTGAACTCAAGAAAGATATTGATGACCTGGAGATAACTCTGGCAAAAGCAGAAAAAGAGAAACATGCAACTGAAAATAAGGTGTGTGTCTCAATCAACATTGCAATTGACCACAGCTATAGCAATAGTAGACTTATTTATATTACATGAAATTCTGATTAATGATTATGCCTGTTTCATCATTCTCCTCAACTCAGGTCAAAAACTTAACTGAAGAAATGGCAACTCTTGATGAAACCATAACTAAATTAACTAAAGAGAAAAAAGCTCTACAGGAGGCACATCAGCAAACTCTGGATGACCTTCAGGCTGAAGAGGACAAAGTCAACAGCCTAACCAAAATTAAATCTAAGCTAGAACAGCAAGTAGATGATGTAAGATCAAGAAGAATTTTCCTATAATTGTAATGTCCCTTCTTTGTCTGTCTATCCCTGCCTCTCTCTGTCTCTTATTATGCATATATTATATATATAAAAATATATAGTATGTTTTTGAAAACACATGCCAGGGACCCTTGTGACATTGAAACTTTTGCATTTTAGCTTGAAGGTTCACTAGAGCAAGAAAAGAAAGTTAGAATGGATCTAGAAAGAGCAAAACGGAAATTGGAGGGGGATCTGAAGTTAACACAAGAGAGTCTAATGGATGCGGAAAATGATAAGCAACAGATGGATGAGAAATTAAAAAAGTAATTTTATAATGTTGTGTATATGTTTCTTTTTATTCGAAATCCACAAAACCATTCAGACTTTTCATGGGTTCAGCAATTTATCTGCCAGTTGAGTGCTGTTGTTTTTCATGGTGCATGGTTTTTTTAGGGCAAAGCACAGACAATACTGTGTTTGCTGGATGCAATTGACGAAAGCAACATTTTGTAAAAATATTTAAACTACAATTTTAAGTTGGGGAAGGAAATACAATTAAGTACAATAAAAATAATTTTAGTTAAGTGATGATAGCCATATTATTTGTATATTTACAATAACATTTTGTTTTGTACATTTCCAAGGAAAGAATTTGAAATCAATCAGTTGACATCCAAGCTGGAAGATGAACAAGCTATCATCATCCAGCTCCAGAAGAAAATAAAAGAACTTCAAGTAAGAAGACAGCAATAATAACCTATTAGTACTTTTTTTTTTTTTAAAGAAGCCACATATGAATTGATGGCACATATTCTATTTTTTTAATTTTATTTTTTTAAAATATTTTATTGAATATAATGCAATAAAAAGAGTCATACATTTAAAGTTAAGTAGAATGTATAAAAGTGTGAAATGAGGCTTCTCAGTATATTAACAGGAGGTGAATACTATAACAGTCATGTAATTTGGGATATATTCGTTTAACACATTTTAGCTAAAGATAAACATGTATAACGTTTAATAACTGGATTAGATACATAGTAAAAATTGTAGTTTCAAAGTTTAGGGTTGAAGGAGATTTGGTATAATATAGGGTAAAAGAAAGGTTGTTACCAGGAAGGTATAGAGAGGTAAGTAGATAATTCAGGGCCATGATCCAACCATGTGGCTTGGTTATTCCCTGAATAAAAGATACTTAATTAAACCATCCCTAAAATCTCCTCTATAGTAATAACATTAGGAAATATATAACTGATTAATTTAGCTTGTACATCTATATATAGTAAAAGGAGAAGGTGTGGGGAAAGCAAGGGTGGGGGAAGCATATATAAGGGTTGTGGAGGGAGGAGACCACTCCGAAAGAAAATGGTATGTTAATAAATTCTACATGTAACATAGGGGGTAAGATATATGTTTGATTAGTTGTTTCATGAGAATATAAGAGATTGGTCTAGACCATGTGGTAAGTAGTGTTCAATCCAAGGAAGCCATAATGATTCGAACATGGGAACTTTATCTAGTACGGTTGCCTCTATTTTAGCGTGAATCATGGCTTGCGTTACTCTATGTTTGAATGATACCATGCATAAAGTGGGTGTTTTCCAGGCTTTTGCAATATTTTGTTTGGCAGCCGTGGTTATCGATAATAGAAGTTTAAGAACATATTCTATTTTTTAACACAATCTATATATTAATACTAGGATTCAGTTTGAATATTTCCATTATTTCCTCTGTATGTCTATTGTCCACAGTCAAAACTCTATGGATGCTCGTACGTTTTTCACATTGACTAATAAATAGCAACAGTACTGCCTCTAATTACTGTATGCTAGAATAATGAAATTGTAGATGTGGGCACTCTTTCATAGGATTTCTCATGTTCATAAAATTCTGAAAATATCTTTATGAAAACCCATCTGTACCTAAATTGCAAGTACTAGTCTGCTTCTCAAACTGCTTTTCGAAATTGTAGTTGCTTGGATGTGTCTGGGTTCAGCTTTTCTAAGTTACAGTCACAGAGCAAGCAGGCAGCAAATGAAAGACAGAGAAATGTGGGAATTTCTCATCACTTTACACCAGTATAGACAGCCGATGAAGTACAATTTTAGTAAGGTCAGCAATATAGCCAACATACAATAAAGATGTGTACATTAACAAAACGCTAAAATTTTGGTGACAAATGTTTTAATATTGTTCATGCTTCTTTTGGTGAGTAGGCTTTGCTTTGTTACACAGGTTTCTAATCTTTAAATTAAATAGTGGCCCAAAGAGCTCTTGTCCTCTTGTCATTTTACCGACGATATCGCTTATGTTATCCTTTAGGCTCGTATCGAAGAGTTAGAAGAAGAACTGGAAGCTGAACGCGCAGCACGAGCCAAGGTAGAAAAGCAGAGGTCAGATCTCTCCCGAGAGTTGG
Organism: Lithobates pipiens; assembly: GCF_037356315.1. Classification (NCBI taxonomy): domain Eukaryota; kingdom Metazoa; phylum Chordata; class Amphibia; order Anura; family Ranidae; genus Lithobates; species Lithobates pipiens. The sequence continues at coordinate 411,054,276 of NW_027507748.1, forward strand.
AAGAATTAAGTGAGAGACTAGAAGAAGCTGGGGGAGCAACATCTGCACAGCTGGAGATGAATAAGAAGAGAGAGGCAGAGTACCTGAAGATGCGCAGGGATCTGGAAGAAGCCACTTTACATCATGAAGCCACAGCAGCTGCTCTCCGGAAGAAGCATGCAGACACTGTTTCAGAACTTGGAGAGCAAATTGACAATCTTCAGAGAGTCAAGCAAAAGCTAGAGAAAGAGAAGAGTGAACTCAAGCTGGAATCGGATGATTTGGCTTCCAACATGGAGCAGCTGGCCAAATCCAAGGTGGATAATATTTTGTAGCATTCATAGTATATCACTATGTATTCCCTCATTTCATTGAAACTGATCAATACTAAAGTTACTTTCTAAAGCAACTCTGTCACTAAAATAAAATTTTTGTAAAAAAAAAAAAAAAAAAATACTCCCTGCAAAGTAGAGCACGTAGCTCTCCTACTGCCCACTCTGCTAAAATATTGTCCCCAGAAATCTCTTCTCAAAGTGACACTTTCAGGAGTATCAATCTCTTGTGTCCCCCAATGTACTAAGTGGTCCTACCCAGTGACTACTGATTTAGCTACATTACAATTGCATTGTTCATTATAATCACTTAAATCAGACATGCTGGTTCAGGGAAATGACTTATTGAACAGGTTTAGCATCACTGCCCTCAAACTGGTATGTGACACATAAATCTGCTTTCATCTCCTTTCAGATTCCATTTAGTAGGTTTGGTTTTCAGAGAATATCACAGAACAGATTTCCTTCTGGGGCTCTGCAGTCCAAATGTTTGGGGAATGACCTTGCTTTTGTTTTACTTAAAATAGCAATTAAAAAGGGGCCTTAAGGGTAGATTTACATGTACCTCTAACTCTACCTCTCCTCCGAAGCCTGATATGCATTTGGATTGCGCTTCAGAGGCGATTAATCCCATTTTGGTGACAAATGTGCCCCAACCACATGTATCGCACGCATTTGTGGGATGTTTGTGGTGTGTCTTCTTTCTGCTGAATGTGTTGTTACATGCCGGGTAGATTTTTCCATGGTGAAGTAAAGCATCATGACCATAGCATGTAAACATCCCCGTCTGCTGCCTATTGCAGCTTAAGGGGGCTGTAAAACCGCCTCTCAACTGCGCATTTTCATTCCTCCCCCCCCCCCCCCCACTGCACATCTAAACTTAGCCTAAAAGGAAACAAGATGTACACCAATAGTCCTATTACTAGGGCTCACATATTCTCCTAATGATTAAGGCCTCATGCACACTTGGCATTTGCATTGCTCCGCTGAAGGTCAGAAATCCTAGCAGGAGAAAAGGTGCTTAAAAAAATGCACCGCTTATTGCAAATGTGTTTATTAGGCTTGTCAAGCATTTGAGCGTTAATGGATCTTATTGGCCGAATAATAATTTATTCACCTAAACGTTTACATGCATTTAGCTGCTTTCAGTGTATTTCTGCTCTTCAGCTCCTCCCCTGAACACACTTTTGAGGGCTTTGCATTTTCAACCTGTAAACACTCCTCGTCTAATATGCCTGTAAATGCCTGTGCGTGCATGGACACATAGACTAACATAGAAGTGCTTTTAGAGGCTGAATTCCCTTAATCACAGTATTGTTACTTTAGGCTAATTTGTACTTAAATGTGTCTTCCCAGGTAGGCCCAGATTTTCAGACCAAGGGGAGTTGTGGCTCTGTATGGGGTATTTAGGGGATATTAAAATGATGTTGACTTTTGCCAAGTTATTATTATATTATACAAGATGTAGAGGGGGGATAGCACAAATAAAGTACAGTTCTATACAGAAGAGACAGGAGGGCCCTGCTTGTAGAGCTCACATTCTAAAGGGAGGGGGTGGTGGTACAAAAGGTAATGGATGCGGGGAATGATTTGATGGGGGTGGCTCGAGGACAGTTTTTAGGTGGGCCTGGGATAGGCTTCCCTGAATAAGTGAGTTTTCAAGGATCTCCTAAAGGTGGACAGGTTAGGGACTCATCGGATATACCAGGGCAGGGAGTTCCAGAGGATGGGAGAGGCTCTGGAGAAGTCCTGAAGGCGAGAATGAGAGGAGGTAACAAGGGAGCTAGAGAGCAGGAGGCCCTGCGAGTAGCGGAGGGGATAATTAGGGAGATATCTGCAGATGAGGTTGGTGGTGTAGCTGGGGGCGATGTTGTGGATGGCCTTGTATGTTGTGGTTAGCATTTAGAATTTTATACGGTGGGGTAGGGGAAGCCAGTGAAGGGATTGACAGAGAGGAGCAGCAGTCACAGATCAGTTAGTGAGGTGCATTAGTCTAGCAGCAGCATTCATAATAGACTGAAGGGGGGATAGCATGCGTAAGGGTAGGCCATTAAGGAGAGAGTTGCAGTAGTCAAGGCGGGAAATTATCAAGGCGTGAATAAGTTGCTTTGTGGTGTCATTAGTCAGGAAAGGTCGAATTCTGGAGATGTTACAGAGGTTAAAGGGGTTGTAAAGGAATTTTTTTAAATAACAAACATGTTATACTTACCTCCACTGTGCAGCTCGTTTTGCACAGAGTGGCCCCGAACCTGGTCTTCTGGGGTCCCTCGGCGGCTGTCTCTGCTCCCTCCCGCAAGGACTCCACAACTTCACACAAGCTCCCTGGTATGATGTGGAGTGCTTGCAGGTGCACTCCCGTGATACAGCTGGCGGCTATAGGCGCTCGCTGTATCACTCGGCCCGCCCCCGGCCAGTCGCATCATTGGATGTGATTGACAGCAGCATGAGCCAATGGCTGTGCTGCTTTCAATCCATCTACTGTAATAATCAGCGGCCAGGCTGATCGGCGAAGAGGATGTCGGGGACAAGCGTGGGACTTTCGAGGGGTCAGGTAAGTATAACGGGGGGCCAGTATTGTCAGATGTTTTTTCACCTTAATGCATAGAATGCATTAAGGTGAAAAAACTTTTATCTTTACAACCCCTTTAAGGCGGCAAGATTTAACCAGTGATTGGATATGGGGGCTGAAGGAGAAGTTGTGGGGGCTGAAGGCAAGTTGTATCTATTCAGTCAGATATACTGTATGTTGTTTCATAATAATAAAGTCTGATCTATATAGTGTAAAAATATAGCAAAAAGTTTTATGTTTGGGTCTGTTTTGTCAATGGCATGGATCAGAGAGGTCTTGTGCTCTCAGCCATGATTATACTGTATGTATAGCATTTAATGTGCTTTACTTAAATCAAGTCAAGTCGAGCTCTATTGTCATTCTACTACACGTAAGGGCATGCGGTAGAACAAAATGTCGTATCTCACAGGTCTACGGTGCTACTTAACCAAGTACTATTATGATTTAAGGTACAAAATCCATAAACTTGTAAAGCTAATATTTTTATGGCATTAAGGAGCTTTGTATATTTAATACAGGGCATATCAGAAAAACTGTGTCGCACATATGAAGACCAGCTTAATGAAACAAAGGCCAAGTTAGATGAGATGACCCGCCAATCGAACGATCTCACCACTCAGAAAGGAAGACTGCAGACTGAAAATGGTTGGAAAACTTTGTTCTCTAAAATCACTGTTTTATTAGTATTGTAAAATTAACTTCACAAGAATATTTTAAGATAAGCAGAAAGCATTCAAATGGTACATTGTTACCTACACTTAATTTTTTTGGGCTTGGTTCACATTGATTTGATTTCTGATGTGACTTGAGTTACACTGAGTAACATGGCAATTTAAATAACATTGCTTCTAAATGTGCTCATTCACATCAATGCAGCGTAGCTGTGATGCAAATTTGGGGAGGGGCCCGTGTCAATTTGGTGCAATGAAGTGTGATTTTGTGTTTCATAGACTCCAACGGAAATACATCAAGATGGCATTTACATGTGTTTTTTAATGTATTTTTGTGTGCCATTTGTGCTGGTTGTTAGGAGCCAACCATCCCTGGGAGCTGAGGCAATAGTCTCTATGGCCATAAGGTGGCACAAACAGCGGGGAGTGAAACATCTATAGGACTGTAATCCTCAAAGGCAATTGTGTAGTATATACTGAGTGATGATTCCAGATTACTGCTGTGAAAAAATAACAATGTGTAAGTATGTATGTGAACGTGCACAAGGGCAGACGGTAAGCCCATAAAGGGCATGTGAACGTGTGGAAGACTAGGTGGAGAGTAGAACCACTGAGTGAAAGAAGCCACATAGCTAACCAGGGCTAGTATGACATCATGTTCATCACTACAATGGTGGATCATGTTGAGATATGTGTATGTGTATATGTATATGTGTATATATATATATATATATATATATATATGAATTATAAAATATTAAGATATCTATTATTATCAATGTACTATGAATCTCTGTATATGGACGAGGAATCATTAAACACGTCTTTGCATCCTTACTTTGCAGTTATGCTTTATATAAAGTCCCAAACCCTTCCTGTTTTTGATACATCACCAGGGATGGAGGCAGATGAACCTACCTACTCATTGCCTCATATAAAGTCCCAACTCCCTTCTCCCCCCTTTTTCTCATTCCTGCTGCTGACGGCAGGGAAGAGCCATAGTAATTACACATTAAAGAAGACCTTCAGTAATTTTTTCAACTTTCCATCTATTAAATCCTCTGCCCTTGTTGTTTTAACTTTGGATAGTAAAAAAAAAATCTGCTAGTAAATACCTTATACAGCCCACTTCCTGTTTCTTGTCTAGCAAAAAGTCTAGGCTTATGACATCATGCACAGCTCTCTCTCTCTCACTCACATGAGAGTTTGCCAGGAAGGGAGTGGGGAGGAGTCATAAGAGGGCCAATGAAAGCTACAGGGCTGCAGAGCTGGAGGTGTGCCTCTGTTTAAATCCAGGACATAAACAGGCAGCAGCTTCAGCTGCCCACATAGAATAATATGCAAAGTAGTTGAAGGGAAGCTTCAGAATGGAAAAGATGTTCTTATTACAAATTATGTGAGCAGACTGCAGTTCCTCTTTAAATGTATCAAATTCGCATGAAGTTGCATGGCAGCTGCACTATAAAATTGCATTAAAAATTGGATCAAATTTACACTGCACCAGTGTGAACCTAGTCTTATTTCACAGCCCACGCACGGTAGAAAATATACGAATGTCTGAAGGAGGAAGTATTTTCTTACATGTCAGGTTGTTTCGCAACTTCTCAATAGACCTTGTGTTTTTTAAACAAACGTACCTGTATGCATAGTGGATTTGTCGTGTCTGTTTAGCCTGAAACAGATGGCTTAGAGATTGAAAGTATGAGCTGTATTCTTTTAAGGGATTTCCAGACAGTCAGCTCTTAAAAGCACAAATGGCACATGTATTTCCAGACTTCAGATTAGGAACATAAAGAGCATATTTGGCAGCTGTTATCTATTGAGTATGTTGCAAACAACAAGTAGATCTTTAGGTGGTGCTGTGTTGCTGCCATTATGCTAAAACAAATGTGTTTTTTTTCTATTTTATCTGTGATTGAGAGAAACGTATTTATTTGACTTAAGTCATAGGAGTCTATTCACTAAACGTTCACTTAGAAGAATGAAAAAAAGTAAGCTATAATCACTTCACTCACCTAATCCCATGCAAAGCAAAACTCTGTTTTTCAAATTTTTTTGCAGATGATTAGGTATCCAAATAAAACACTGTTTCACACTGTTTAACTTGTAACTAGGTAAACTGTCGCATACGGTATTTGTGATATGTTGAATAGAATTGGAATAAAACATATGTTTTAATATTTATAATATTTTTATCCTGGTAGCATACTATCCAATATAATTCAGTGATTTTTTGGTATTAAAATAAATTAAAATTAAATTATATTTAATTTAAATTAAATTAAAATCTACGTATATACCTGGAAATCAGGAATAACTAGCAAGTAGGGGTGTTTTCACTGAGAATGCCATGGTCTGTAACCTGCCTCATTTGTCCTGTGCTAGTTTGCTGGCCTAAGCCCCCATGTTTCTGTGCTACAGTATCTCAGAAAATACCTCTTATGGTGAAAGTAGAATGATGTATTCTTTTGGAATTCTACCTAACAGGTGAATTTGCAAGGCTTCTTGAAGAGAAGGAATCATTAATAAGTCAGTTGTCACGCGGGAAGTCTTCTTTTACTCAACAAATTGAGGACCTGAGGAGACAGTTGGAGGAAGAAACAAAGGTAATTATAGCTAGTTACTTATATCCTATCAGCTTGGACCTTACAAAAAAAAAACTTGGGACCTCACAAAAAAAAATTACTGCTGAATAGAAGAAAGGCTACTGTTCACAGATAGCTGCTATGGTGATATTCCAGTAAACCAAACCTGTAACTCATTTGTAGATAATTGTATACAGTTTTGGAAATAAGATTATTTAATGACTGTAATAAAAGGTCATCAGTGTTGTAATAAAAAATCTGGCTTTTCTATGATTTACCAGAATAAACAAAAATAACTCACATATTGAATATTAAAAATAATCACTAATCTACCCATAATCAATGATGACCCCAGTCATTGATTACTCAAACTTTCTACCAGGTGTTCAGGACCGTGCCTAACAGAACTAACAATGTTAGTTGGATAAGTATATTACTCAAGCCATGACAGACCTATTGTTAAACTCCTGGATAATAAACCAGATACATTACCCCATGTGGCCACATAGCAGACCCAATATGTTTGACAGAATTACACCTTTTGCGGAACTCTATCAAAATACAAGTCCTCGCCTTAACCACAACCTTTCTAAGGCTGGGTTCACACTGCTGCGGCTAGGAGACCCGGATGTGATTCGCACTGCACTGCAGTGCAAATCACATCCGATCTCTGTGCGATGCGAGTTCAGCCATACAGATAGTATGGCTGAATTCGCATCGCACCCGCTCCAAACTCGCACAGGACCCTTTTTTTGGTCCGCAGCAGAATCGGATCGCATGGGTGTTCACACCATGCGATCCGATTCCTGTCCGAGTTTGCAGATCTCACCGCGATATGCGAACTGATCTGGGGGTGTCATTAAGGTTTCACTGACACTCCCAGCAGTCCGCATAGGGCAGTGTGAACTGCCGGCGGGAGGCATGCAATGCGGGAACCCGCCGCGGATTCGTGGCGTTCCCGCATCGCTTCAGTGTGAACCCAGCCTAAATCAGATCTCCTTCATAATAACCCTTCACAATACATTACGCCGTCTTATACCTCAATATGTGTGAAAAAACTGAAGTCTAAATTTACCCTAGAACGTACAGAACATAAGGATCCATGCTGAACAAAATTCAGGAGGGTTTTGTTTAGGATTCTTACATCTGAGTACAGGGTCCCAAAGACCTGACCCTGTATGTACCCCCATACCTCATCTCTATGTTGAAGATATAGTCAACATGAAAGTACAGTAGTGGTATTATGGTGTTTTTGAAAAAAAAAATATAAACAATATAACATTCAAGATGAAAGCTATAAACTTGGGTAAAAAAGCACATGGCCACCTAAAAATACTGCAAGGATAGGTGCCTCCTTGTGCTAGAAACAAATTCCCACTCTCTCTCTTGATGCTTTGGTGTGCCAACATGAATAAAACCAAAAAATAATGGGAGACCTTAGGCTAGCATTAAAAAAACAAAGAGGAACAATTTTTAAGACTTTCAACATCATTCACAAGAGTATCATACCTTACTTACCTTATCCTAACCACAAAAATACCTTGTCACATGCACCTAACCATCCTAAAAGGCAGTGATAAGATAGACAACTAGATTAAGAAAACTTTCATATTGACCTCCTATTGATATTCTCCAATATCCATTACTCTCCTCCAAGTGATTAGTTATTCCCAATCTTGTGGCTGGACAAAACCCTCCCTCGCCCCTCGGCTTTTTAAAATTGAAAAAAGCGTAGTAACTGCAAATAAAAGGCAACCTGACAAAATTAGCTGTTTTTGTACAGCATGTTATACTATGAAATCCAACATCTGATCACTTGCTATTAGAAACAATCCCAACTATTTTATTTCCACTAAGAGTCCTAATGTTACTTTGCCTAAAATAACTTTATTCCTTCCCTTCTACATGACACATTTTATAGTTCAATTTTATTTAAACAGGCCAAAAATGCTCTGGCACATGCAGTGCAGTCTGCCAGACATGACTGTGACCTCCTTCGCGAACAGTTTGACGAAGAACAAGAAGCTAAATCAGAGCTCCAGAGGAGTCTTTCAAAGTGCAATGCTGAAGTGGCACTGTGGAGGAATAAATATGAAACTGATGCCATTCAGAGGACAGAAGAGTTAGAGGAAGCAAAGTAAGCTGCAAGTTTATTTCATAACCAGTCTTCAAAAGTATTGTCAGAAGTATTGGACTTTAAATATTTATCTGTATGAAAATAAATGTATTTCCAAAAAGAATATGCACAGAATCCAGCAACATCTCTAAGGCCGCGTACACACGCGCGGACTGTTCGCCCAACTTTGTCTGTCCAACAGTTTCGGCAAACAGTCCGCTCAAACTTAGCATGGACGGACATGGCCACACACGACGGACGAACAGTTTGCTGAAACCGTGCGCGATGGGGTGAACGGCACGTACGACGGGACGAAAAATACGACGTCCTATACACTGCATTATAGCTTTCGGCGTGAAAATCCTTTCTGAGCATGCGCGCAACTTTGTTTGACGAACAAGCCTACACACGGGCGGACTGTTCGCTCAAACAAGGTTTCAGCGGACAGTTTTTCGGAAATTCCGAAAAACCTTGTCTGTCCAACTGTCCGCTGAAACTGTCCGCTGAAAGCCCACACACGAGCGGACTGTCCGCCCAAACACTGTTCAGCGGACAAAGTTGGGCGAACAGTCCGCCCGTGTGTACGCGGCCTTAGAAACAAGTGGGTGATTAAATCCACTGAGTTCTCCAACGACGAGTACATTTTCCCCTTCATTTTTTTTTAGTGCAATTTAAATAAAACAAGCAAAACAGTGGCAAAAAAGTTAAAATTAGATTGCATGTGTGTTAGCCTTTTTTAATACAGTGTTGCATAAGGCAGTGATGTTAAGGTGTGGCTAGCTATACCAACCAATCCCAATTGCTAACTTCTTCATAAAATAAGCTTATACACATACATATATATATATATATATATATATATATATATAATTATTTTTTTGTGCCTCCCTCCATAGGAAAAAGCTAGCTATACGCCTCCAAGAGGCTGAAGAAGCGGTTGAGGCAGCTAATGCAAAGTGTGCATCTCTGGAGAAGACCAAGCATCGTCTGCAGAGCGAGCTGGAAGACATGATGATTGATCTGGAAAGATCCAATGCTACTGCTGCTGCCATGGATAAAAAGCAAAGGAACTTTGACAAGATTCTAGCTGACTGGAAACAGAAGTATGAAGAAGCCCAGGCTGAACTGGAAGCTTCACAGAAGGAGGCCCGCAGCCTGAGCACCGAGCTCTTCAAGCTGAAGAATGCCTATGAAGAAGCCTTAGATATCTTGGAAACCGTAAAGAGGGAGAACAAAAACCTGCAAGGTAGCCACCTTGCTTGATAACAGAAAAAAAAATATTTACAGCATAGGTTTATTTTAAGATATAACTTTTTGGACAGATTGAAATAGAAAACATTTATCAAAGCTGTGTTATATATGCATTTACTGTATGTGTAAAACATATTTCTGACCTATGTGGTCAGCACTTAAAAAGTGACATTGATAAGAATGATGAGAAGTGTGATTTGAATCTGCCACTTGCTTCTTATAATCCTTGTACCCCCCACTTTACCACTGTATTTCCCAGTTCTTCCCTGAAGGTATGCTCCTTTTATCAAATTTAATGGAGCCCTATGCCTTCTTCGGGTATGTAAAACATTAAAGCAACCCTGTCTAGAAAAAGGAGCCTTGTAATAGTAGAGCACTTAATCTAACCTCTCTGGTGGCTTGTGGCTCTTATGTTTTCTCATCTCTACCACTTTTTGGCATTCAATACTTCTGGGAGTGTTGGGTTCCCTTGAATCCTGCCATTTACTATAGTTCCAGCCTCTGACCCCTGCATCACTGCTGAGTCCTGTAGTGTATTAGGGGTGGGAGGATGAAATTGCAAAACATGATTGGGAGCACAAACATCTGACACCTGTAAATGTTGAATGCCAAAGGGACTAATGGTGGCTGCAGTGCTGGAAAGGTAGGAGACGCAACCTACCAGAAATGTAAGAATAAGAACTCTTCTCTTGCAGGGCATCTTTACTTTTTTCCAGAGCAAATCTAAAAATTACTTCATAATGCCTATTACATGTGAGTGGACATGTAAATGCAGGCACAAAGGTCTTGTTGGCACAACATAGAAGATATTTTTGATAACTAGTGTGATGTTTGAGCTGCAGGGAAAAACCTAAAACTGCCACATCCCTGCTATCTCAAATGTGAGAAGGTTGTTCAATTATTACAAATTTATTTTCCATTTCAGAGGAGATTTCCGACCTGACTGATCAGATCAGTGAAGGTAACAAGAATCTGCATGAAGTAGAAAAGGTAAAGAAACAGGTAGAGCAGGAGAAGTCAGAGATACAGATGGCTCTGGAAGAAGCAGAGGTAAGACCAACATGAATGCAAGGAATTTAATTGAATTCTCTCATAGAGCAATCTAGCTTTTCTTACAATGGCTGTTAAAACCTCCCCTAATCCACTAGATGGGGGCATTACACAAAGACAACACTAGTTGTTGCTATTTGTAAATAGGGATGAGCTTCGTGTTCGAGTCGAACGTACGTTCGACTCGAACATTGGCTGTTCGGCCGTTCGGCGAATTCCGAACGTTTTGGCCGTTCGCGTCAAAATTCGAGTGACGCGCGCGCGGACCACAATGCACTGCGTTGGCGCAGTGCATTGCTGCCCGATGATTGGCCAAGCATGCACTGTGACCCCGCATGCTTGGCCAATCGCAGCGCCGGCAGCGAGGAGAGCCATGATTGGCCACAGGCATCCTGCCTGTGGCCAATCATAGCTCAGGCTGTGTAGTGCACGCCCCACACTATATAAGGCCGCCTTTAAGGCGGCCTCCTGTAGTGTGTTACTTTGCATCTGAAGCAGTGGGTGTTCTGTGTACCTTCAACACAGTACACACCAATCGTTTTTGGCTGATTTCCTATCTTGCTGCTGTGTAGTGGTTGTTGTCTGTGCCCTGACTGCAGTATACACCACTATATTCACCTCACCTATATAGCTAGTGATCTAGCTTTAACCACTTAACAACTGCCCATTGCCGATTAACGGCTTCAGGGCGGTTGTTTAACTCAGAGAGGCCGTTAATTAACGGCCTCCCAGAATTCTGCTCTCGCGTGCCCCGAGGTGTGCGCACTCGAGAGCATCCGTGACCGCCGGGTCCATAGGACCCGGGGCATCACGGTAAACGGCCGCTCATAGCGGCCGTTTACCACGTGATTGCTCCGTCAAATGACGGAGTGATCACTTGGAAACAAACCGGCGTCATGTTATGACGCCTGTTCCTCCCTCCCCTTTCTGTACCGATCGGTACAGCAGAGGGGAAAGAGATCGGTGTCAGCAGCGATGTGGGCTGCATCTGCAGTGCCCACATCGCTGCTCACCGAATTTAACCCCTCAATTCCCTGCCAATACTCTGCAATACCAGTGCATACTCTGCAGTACCCTGCCATTACTCTGCAGTACCCCGCCATTACTCTGCAGTACCCCGCCATTACTCTGCAGTGCAGTACCCCGCCATTACTCTGCAGTGCAGTACCCTGCCATTACTCTGCAGTGCAGTACCCTGCCATTACTCTGCAGTACCCCGCCATTACTCTGCAGTACCCCGCCATTACTCTGCAGTGCAGTACCCCGCCATTACTCTGCAGTGCAGTACCCTGCCATTACTCTGCAGTACCCCCCATTACTCTGCAGTAACCCCCATTACTCTGCAGTACCCCCCAATACTCAGCAGTACCCGCCATTACTCTGCAGTACCCCCAATACTCTGCAGTACCCTGCTATTACTCTGTAGTACCCCGCCAATACCCCGCCAATACTCTGTAATACCCTGCCATAAATTGCCATACCCAGCCATACTCAGAGATACCCAGCCATACTCGGTGATACCCTGAAATACCCAGCCATAGACGCCCCCCACCCCTCACCGCCCTCCGGTGCTTCTACCAACTCGCCAGTACGATCAAAGCCAGAATCTTTTTTTTATTTTTTATTTCAGGCTTCCCAGCCTAGAGGTGAGATGTGGGGTCATATTGACCCCCCAGATTTCACTGTAAAGAGGACCTGTCACCCCATATTCCTATTACAAGGGATGTTTACATTTCTTGTAATAGGAATAAAAGTGATCAAAAATATATTTTTGGGAAAAAAAATGTCAAACTAAAATAAATAAAGTAAAATGAACAATAAAAAAATAAAATAAAAATTAAAGCGCCCATGTCCCCATGTGCTCGCATGTGCCACACATGTGAGGTATCGCCGAGAATGTTAGAGCGAGAGCAATAATTCTAGTCCTAGACCTCCTCTGCAACTCAAAACATGTAACCAGTAAAAAAATATTTAAAGCGTCGCCTATGGGGATTTTTTAAGTAGAGACGTTTGGCGCCATTTCACGGGCATGTGCAATTTTGAAGAGTGACATGTTTGATATCTATTTACTCAGCATAACTTCATCTTTCACTTTATGCAAACATTGGGCTAACAAGTGGTTAATAATAGAGCTTGCAGTCAGTAGTGTTAGGAGATAGTGCGTGCTGTCTGCGTGCTCTGTACCCAGTACATACCGCTATAATATAGGGCAGGCCCCTACTTTCAAACATCCAACTTACAAACATCTCCTACTTGCAAACGCAAGGAGACAGCAGCAAGTGAGATGAAAAAAGATGGACGACAAAACAAATTATACAGGGGTGATAACCCTTCCCTATGTTTTCCAAAAAGCTTAAAGATAGTTTTTTTGACTGGAGCTACACTTTAAAAATGTACCGGTTGAAAATGACAAACAGATTCAACTTAACACAACAAACCTACACAGTCCCTGTCTTGTTTGCACCGCCTGTATACTGCTGTTCTGAGTATATAGGGCCTGGGGGCCACACGCATTTCCTTTTTTTAATATGGGTACGGGGTTCCCCTTAATATGCGTACAAGACCCAAATAGGCTGGTAATGGGCAGGGAGGGCTACCCATGCCATGTTTCTCAATGATTTTCAACCATATTGCAGGAACCAGATATAACATTAAAACCGCAAGCAGTTTTAAATGGTGTTATTTCCGTTTAATGTCATTTTGTGCAGGGACTGTTCTAAACACGGGAAACATGTGGCACTTCACAGGCATACTACAGACACCCCGCAGGCACCATATTTAAAGGAATATTTCACTTTTTTTTTTTCACTTTAATCGTCATTAAAATCAGTTCTCCTGCCAAAACGGTAGTTTTTAAAACTTTTTTTTGCAGTGACCCATGTCCCCTGAGGCAGGAGGCAGGTCGCCAAACCCTTTTTAGGACACTATCTTGCATATTAGCCGTTAAAATGAGCACTTTCCAATTCGAACGTTCGAGTCCCATAGACTTCAATGGGGTTCTAACGTTCGTACCGAACGCGGGGGTCGTTCGCAAGTTCTGGTGCGAACCGAACCGGGGGGTGTTCGGCTCATCCCTATTTGTAAACTTTCCTCTTCCAGGAATATAAAACTTTTCAGTTACATCTAGATCTGAGTAAACTAGTCTGTCTAGACCAGGGGTATCTAGACCATCAGCAGAGCAGTGCAGGGAAGTGTCAGTGAGACACTAATGCATTCCAATTTCAGAATTTCCCACGCCACACCTGCACTGAGGGGGAGACACTGTGCCCCCACACATTGTAATAGATGGCAAACATTGTTTGGTCCTCTAACTGTAGCTGCGATCATCAGCTTTTGTGATGGGGAAGAGATTGGGTGCAGTTCTGCTAGGCGGGGCAGTCCCTGTTTTCAGGACTGTCATTGACCACTCTTAAAGCCAATCACAGTCCTGCTAGCTCCATCCACCATCTGGAGGAAGATGACCCACTTGGTTGCCACTGCCAATCTCAGAAAGAAGGGATTTCAATGTGATTGAGAAAACCACAATCAGGTGACAGTTTGCATAATTATTGTTGAGCTTTTGAGAACTTTGTTGAAATTATTCCTGAACCTTTGCATCACTTACTACTGAACCCCTGCACTCTGTGTCCCTTTAAGCCACAGCCAGTATTCGGCGCAATGAAAATTACACCCAACCACTTTTTCTCAGCCGCAGGGGCCCAACCTATGATCCTGCACACAAGCCCACTGCTTTCAGAAAATGCCCCTGACCTGAGTTCATCATTGTGCATCTATTTCATATGCTTGTATGTGACATCACATACATCACATACACCACATACAAGCATGTGGGCTGGATGCGAGAGATGGATCAGCAGGATGAGTGTGCCAGGACAGGTAGATGGGTCTCATCTCTGCTTCCTTTCACCACTCTGCATATCACACATATCATAGATAAGAAGAGGGTACATCGGTGGAGCAGATGAGCAGGAGGGTACAGCGGTGGGGAAAATTAGCAGGAGGGGTTCAGAGGCGGGATAGAAGAGCAGGAGGGTACAGCGGTGGGCAGATGTGCAAGGAGGTACAGTGGTGGAAGAGATGAGAAGGGTTTTCAGCAGTGGGACAGAAAAGCAAGGGGGTACATTGATGGGCTAGATGAGCAGGGGGGTTCAGTGTTGGGCCAGATGAGCAGGGGGTTCAGTGTTGCAGGCAAAAAAGCAGGGGGGTAGAGCAGTGGGGCAGATGTGAAAGGAGGTGTATTGGTGGGGCAGATGAGCAGGGGGTTACAATGGTGGGGCAGGAGAGCAGGGGGAATAGAGGTGGGGCAGAAGAGCAGGGGGGTACAGAGGTGAGACAGATGTGCAGGAGGTACATTGGCGAGGCAGATGAGAAAGCAGGTTACAGTGGTGCAGCAGATGAGCAGATGGGTTTAGTGTTAGGACAGATGAAAAGGCGATTCACAAGTGAGACAGAAGAGCATGGGAATATGGTGGGGGAGCAGATGTGCAGGGAGGTACAGTGGTAGGACAGACAAGAAAAGGGGTACATTGATGGGGCAGATGAACAGGGGGGTTACAGTGGTGGGACAGAAGAGCAAGGGGGTACAGTGGTGGGAGGGATGAGAAGGAGGTTCAGCGGTGGGACAGAAAAGCAGTGGGTACAGTGATGGGGCAGATGAGCAGGGGGTGTCAATGTTGGGCCAGATGAGAAGAGAGTTACAGTAGTGAGAAACATGAGCGGGGGGTTTAGTGTTGGGGCAGAGGAGAAAGAAGGTACATTGGTGGGATAGATGAGCAGGGGGTTACAGCAGTGGGGCAGAGGAGCAGGAGGTTCAGAGGTGGGGCAGATGTGCAGAGGAGTGCAGAGGAGAAAGGAGGTACATCGGTGGAAAACATGAGCAGGGGGTTACAGTGGTGGAGCAGAAGAGCGGGGGGAACAGAGGTGGGACATATGTGCAGGAGGTACAGTCATGGGACAGATGAGCAGGGGTTACAGTGGTCAGATAGAAGAGCAGGGGGATACAGTGGTGGGGAAGAATTCAGAAGGTACAGAGGTGGGGCAGATGTACAGGGTAGTACAGTGGTGAGGAAGATGTGCAAGGGGTTACTGTGGTGGGGCAGATGTGCGGGGGGTTACAGTGGTGGGGCAAATGAGAAAGGGGGTTACAGTGGTGGGGCAGATGAGAAAGGGGGGTAAATTTGTGGGACAGATGAGCAGGGTGGTACAGTGGTGGGGCAGATGTATAGGGAGTTACAGTGGTGGGGCAGATGAGCAGGGGGGTTCAATGTTGGGGCAGAAAAGCAGGGGGTTAGAGCAGTAGGGCAGATGTGAAAGGGGTGTATTGGTGGGGCAGATGAGCAAGGGGTTACAGTGGTGGGGCAGATGAGCCAGGGGTACAGTGGTAGGGAATATGTACAGGGTAGTACAGTGGTGGGGCAGATGTGCAGGGTAGTACAGTGGTGGGGCAGATGGACAGTAGTGGGGCAGATATGTAGGGGGTTACAGTGGTGGGGCAGACATGCAGGGGTGTACAGTGTTGAAACAGATTTCTAGGGGGAGCAGTGACCTGAGGTGTGAAGGTGCAGGAGTTGGGGCTCATCTGAGGTGTGTAGTTGCAGGAATTGAGACTGATCTAAGGCGAAAGAGTGCAGGATATTAATTTCGCATTTACTTTATAAAAAAAAGTATTTTTCGTGATTGAGAGTGTGAAGTTGACATTTTTTTTTTATAAGATCGGTACGCTCAATGTCTTTGAAAACATTTTTCGGCACACTGTGCTCAAAAGATTGCCTACCCCTGGTCTAGACTAGATAACTAGGTCACTTAATGGCAATTATGTCTCTATTGAGATAAACAATGTCTATGCTTAAGAAGGGGTGTATTTCATAAATGTTATGGAAGTGAAGGTGGCAAGATTTGGACAGAGATTGGATGTGGGGCTGAAAATAGAGGTCAGTGTCTGGGATTACAGCACCTCAGCTTGAGAGGAGAGAAGAAAAGTTGTTCTGTTCATCCCAGTGGAAAAGTCAGGGGAGGGGCAGCAGCAGCAACAGTAGTTTTTTGGGGTCAGGAGTAGAGATACAGATTTGTGTGTCATCAGCATAGAGATTATATTGGAAGCCATAAAAAGTTAACAACTGATCAAGGGGGAGGTGTAGACAGAGAATAGAAGGGGTCCAAGGATAGAGCCTTGGGGAACTCTTAAGGAAAGGGGAAGAGGTAGTGATAGAGTTATAGGTAGTACTGAAGGAGTTCCTAATTGGGTAGGAGGAGAACCTCAAAAGAGCAGACTCCTGGAGGCCAAGGGATAGAAGTTTTTTGAGGAGGTGGTCAACTGCGTTAAAGGCATCAGAAAGGTCTAATGATACAAGTATTGAGTAGTGGCCATTGGTTTCAGCAGTTATTAAGCCGTTAGTGTTGAGGGCAAAAGTCAGACTATAAGGGGTCGAGAAGGTTGTTATCAGTGATGGCTCAGATGGCTGTAGACTAGGCATTCTAGAAGTTTTGAGGTAAACAGAAGCAAGGAGATGGGTCTTAGGTTGTTTAGAGTCGTGGGGTCCAGTGAGGGATTTTTAAGTATCAGAGTGACCAGTGCATGTTTTAGAGGGAAGGGGTTGAAGCCACTAGAGAGGGATAGAAGTGAGAGCACAACAGTGAAGGTGCATAAGGTACTTGTGAGAGAATGAGATCCAAGGTAAAGGTGATAAGATGGGTATCAGAGAAAAATTTAGCAACCCCTTCTGTACTGACAGGGTCAAAATCGGGCAATATTGAATATGGTGGTAGACATAGTTGGGGGAATTCATAAAAGGTGTTGTAGACACCCTTTAGAATTCCATTGGGTGCAGCACCGAAAAAGTTGGTGCATTTGAACAATTTATGTACTGTACCTATCACAGACAGGTACATGAATTTCTGGTGTCTGCATTGGGGAAGAAGTGTCTACACTGAATGCTCTTTCCCCAGTGCACTCACTCCCACCCTCTCTCCCTGCCTACTGTGTCCATCACCTTGACAGGTCCTTGACCAAGGAATTTTAATGTATGGCTGGGCAAAACTGACTAGTTCCCCATCAAGCCCACTCTAATGTTGGGTATGGGAGTGTGTTTATCTATAATAACTATTTAGTCCAGTAGTGGCTTTTGAATCCACACACTACTGTTCACTGTTACTCTAAAGTGTCACAGACCTAATAGGAAACTATTCTCTCAGTTCCCCATC
Source organism: Lithobates pipiens (assembly GCF_037356315.1). Taxonomy (NCBI): domain Eukaryota; kingdom Metazoa; phylum Chordata; class Amphibia; order Anura; family Ranidae; genus Lithobates; species Lithobates pipiens. Next base: position 411,072,029 of record NW_027507748.1, read on the forward strand.
AGGCCCCACCCACCCAATGACAAGTCATTTCCCAAATGTGGGCATTGCCCATATTTGAGTAAAGACATTAGCTGTAACCCCATCCATTTTGCTTACACTTAGTTTCAGCCAGGAAATTTCCTGGCTGACAGGTAAATGAGGCAGGGGATACAGCCCTGTGTAAGAAACTGTTACATATATAACAGCTTTCCAGCACAGGCATAGCCTACTCTGGTTAGGCGTGCCAGATCAAAGTTGGTCTTAATTGCTGCCAGTTTCCTAAGCCAAGAACTGGCTGTAATTCTTTAAGAATCGCTCCCATAGTGATGCATTCTGAAAGTGGTGGTAGTAAGTACTGCATGGATTTGCCAAATATGTGGAGAATGTTACTGACACTGCCGCATATGCTTGCTTGGTAGTAGTTCTTAACCACTTGCCGACCGGCTCATGCCCTTATATGTTGGCAGAATTGCTCTCCTGCGCAAACTGACGTACCTGTATGTCAGTCTGTAAAAGCAGGATAGCGGGCGCATGCCCAAGGGCTTGATGTCCACCGGTGACCCACGATCACAGCGAGGAGAAGCAGAACGGGGGAACTGCCTATGTAAACAGGGCATTTACGCATTCTGCTTAGTGACAGGACAAGGATTTGCTGCTCCCAGTGATCGGGAGAAGTGATCTGTGTCATCTTTCAGTAAGCCCACCCCCCCCTACAGGTAGAACACGCTGAGGGAACACACTTAACCCCTTGATCGCTCCCTAGTGTTAACCCCTTCCCCGCCAGTGTCATTTTTACATTGATCAGTACATTTTTATAGCCCTTATCAATGAAATAATGTCCCTGGTCCCCAAAAAGTGTAATTTGGGCTCAGATTTGATCGCCGCAATGTTCACAGATTGCTGCCATTACCAGTAAAAACAATAAAAAATAAATAAAAGTCCCTAAATCGATCCCGTCGTTTGTAGACCCGATAGCTTTTTACCAAAACTATGTAGAAGAATATATATATATGTGTGTATATATATCGGCCTAAACTGATGAATAAATTAGTTTTTTCCATGGATATGTATTATGGCAGAAAGTTATTTTTTTCAAAATTGTCACTCTTTTTTTGTTTATAGTGCAAAAAATAAAAACTGATCAAATACCACCCAAAAAAAGCTCTATTTGTGGGGAAAAAAGAACGCCAATTGTATGTTAAATAGGGGGAAATAACTGGAAAGTGGTGATTTTGTCACAAATCGCATCTATCTTGTTTTTAAAATGATTGGTAAAGTCCTAGGCAGTGAATGAGTTACTGGACAGTGGGGGGACAAAGTAGAAAGTTAAAAGTAGAGAACTGGATGAAACGGTATTAATGAGAATGATAAAATAGGTCTATTTTGCAAAATGGAGGGAGCAGTTATATTTTAGGAGACCATATTTATTCAGGACAAAATTCTGAAATAACCAAGTTTTACACCACACTCGCTCAAGAGCATGACTATTTCTTTTGAGACTTCTGGTGCTATCTGTTTGCCAGGGCTGTAGTGGTCAGGGTCTAATTCTGTGTGCAGTGAGGGGAGCAAGGGTGTCCAGGGAGGAAGTGATTGAGCTGTTGTACACAAAAGTACCGTAGCTAGGTCAGGGCAGGACAAGAGTCAGATTGTGTTGTAGAGGTAGTCAGTAGCAGAATAGAGAGGGGAAGGGCTAAAGTGTGGAGGGCTTCTGATGTTAACTGCTTTCTGGTTGGAGGGATAGGAGGTTAAAGACAGGGAAAGTGTGAAACTGATGGGGTGTGATCAGAGAGGGGAAAAGGGGGCATTGGAGAGAGGAGGTAAGAGTGCAGAGCTAAAAGATTGCAAGGTGTTGCCATCAGAGTGAGTAAGAGTTATATGTCCATTGTGTTAGGTCAAAAGATGAGGTTAGGCTGGAAAACTGAGAGTTAGCTGATGTGTTACCATTACCAGTATGAAAATCATCAAGCTGTATTATGCTTTTATTCTAGCCATTTATCAATATAATGGATTCCTGGTTTATGTTATTATTAGGGTGCACTAGAACATGAGGAAAGTAAAACCCTCCGATTTCAACTGGAGCTATCTCAGATAAGATCAGAATTTGAAAGAAAATTGGCTGAAAAAGATGAAGAGACAGAAAATATCAGGTACATTCTGTTATAGGATTAGGCATGTTCATTATTTAAAAACTGTGTGTTGGTCAAAGATGACCCATGGTTTTAAAGCAAAGTCTGACACAGCAATGGAGTCCCTAACCGTGCCTAAAAGAAACTGCAGTGCATGCAGCCAGTACACTGTCCACTATACCACATTCTTCATGGTGTGACTGTTTTAACAGTAAATGGCAGCTTGGGTGTGTTTAGGTGTTAAAATAAAATATTGCATCACATGTTTTCTGTAGACTCTGATTTTGCCGATAAAACATTTATTCTCTAAGCTTCACTTTAAGAACTGGTTGGTAGAGAGATGATGATTACATTTTTTTACTTGCAGTAAAACATTTTTGGTTGTCATGGCACTACCCCACTTTTCTTTATTCTGTATTTCTTTAACATCGGTGTGATGCAAAATGCATTAGAGCGGACTTTCTCAACCTTTTCAACACATTGAAACCCTTGAAATAACTTTCCAGTCTCAGGGAAGCCCTGCTCAAAAATAATATAGCTACAAGAAACGATACATTGTGTGATGGACAATAGGAAGAATGCTACTTATACTTGTAAAAAAAGAAGAAGAAGCTGTGCAAATAAAGTCCAATTAACAGATAGTTGATTGTAGAAATGGAAACCATCTCTCATATAACAAGAAATGTGGGATAATATTCATTGATTCTTCAGTTAACACCACATTGAGTTCATTCAATAAGTGTGTCACCACCTTAAGCAAAACCAGCATAGGGCTATAGCCCGGCCAAGGCCTTAGCTTGCACTGAAGATCGTAGAAATAGGCAATGGATATCGATTGCACAGATAGTTTCAAACACTGGTGACACTGCTCAATCCAGGACCATTATATTAGCAACTCACTCAGCAGTAATCCAGAAGAAAAAGAACTACCATAGTGTAATATTGCCTTGATTAATTATAAAAACAGTATTGTACTTATAACACAGAAGTTTAAAATAGCGCATAAAATTACAGAGCCGGCTGCAAACAAACTCCCGTCGTCCTAGTGAGACAGCGAGGTGATGTCAGAGCGTATCCTCCTCCAGATGCGTTTCATCATATGTGACGTTGTCAATGGGGAACGGGTAGCGTGCTGATTCACCACCTTAATATAGAATCACACCTCGTTCTGAGTGCCATGTGCGGAAATTCGAGCGCCATTTTGAAAACTGGCAACCCATCCCTTATTGAGTAATAGTATATCAAACTCAAAATTCAAAATATGACACATAAAACATAAACTGACACACCAGTATAGTGTTTAATTATATTACTGTTAATATGTGCATATAATTTACCAGTTCAAGTATTGACAATACATGAACTGGTAGTGAAAATACAAAGTGATAAATATCATTGCATTTAACCCTTGATGTTATGGTGAATATGAAAAACACTTCAATGATTGAATATAAATTAGACTGTTGATTCCCAGCATCACAATTAGTGCTAAGTGACAACCCGTGCAACATATATTAGTGTATATATTAAGCAATGTAGATGCTAAAAATAAACAAATTATAAAAATAACTGGTTGACCCAACGGTCAACCAAAATGCAGTGAATTTATTATATGTGAACCTGTAAACCTCCTATATATTGGAACATAGTTCCCAAAAAAACATATATATATATGTGGATGCATATATATTTTTAAATATTTTCTTATACTTGTGGTCATTGGGAAGAACTACCCCTTTTCAAATAGCTAAAAAATATTAATTGTGTCATTGGATACTTATCTGAGTGGCAGAAAGAGCTCATTATTCAAGGAACCCCTAGCAATCTCTGGAGGAACCCTGGTTAGGAAACCTTGTGTTAAAGGATGTGAAATATGCAAATTGCCACTGCTATCTTCCCTCTGAGAATGCTGTTTTGCTGTCTTTTATCCTGAAGTTTCTGTAACAATAACTTTCAAATCTCTGACTTGGAACAAGATAAATGATCAGGAAAGTCAGTAAGTCAGAAGCCCTTATCTGTTTGCTTGTTTTAGATCAGTGACTCAAAGTATTTAAGCAAGTGTGACAGAATGAGAGACAGGCAACTAGCATATTCTAAATGTCTATGGAAGCCTTTCATGTTGCTATCATTACTTTGTTTCCTTCAAAAATCTGCTCAGGATACAACAAAACAGGTAAAACTAACCTAGTATAATTTAGTCTTATGATGCAAAAAATGGTTGCACTGAACAAAACGAAATCTGGTTATATTACAAGTAGGTAATGCATATGAATTAAAATGCATTAACTATACACCTTTTATTCATTTTAAATTTGGTATAACACAGTATGTTATGCTTTTTGTGCAAACGTATGAATTGATTACATTTCTTTGTCGCACATTAGGAGAAACCAACAGCGAATTATTGAATCATTACAATCTAACTTGGATGCAGAAGGCAAGAGCAGAAATGAAGCCACCAGGTTGAAGAAAAAGATGGAAGGAGACCTAAATGAAATGGAAATTCAGCTAAGCCACGCTACCCGTCAGGCTACAGAAGCAACAAAAGCCATGCGAAATCTGCAGGCCCACATTAAGGCATGTAAATTAATAACTGAGTTTCAAGTACAAACTAATGCTAAGAAGATACCATGGTTTTCTTCTACAACAAAACAATATGTCACAGGAAGCAAAAATTATCAACCCAAATGTTTTTATTTTTCATTTTATTTTACTAGGACCTTCAAATCCAGCTGGATGACTCCCTTCACCTTTCTGAGGACCTCAAGGAACAAGCAGCAGTCAGTGAGAGGCGAAACAACTTGCTTCAGGCTGAGCTGGATGAACTAAGGGCAGGACTGGATCAGACAGAACGAGCAAGGAAGCTGGCAGAGCAGGAACTACTGGAAGCTACAGAAAGGGTCAACTTGCTTCATTCACAGGTCCAAAATCTGTTAACAACTATTTGCTGAGATTGTAGATAGTTTAAAAATCTCAAAAGAAGAAACACTAGGCCGATCCATCTTCAATATTCAGGGCTTGTTTTTTGGAAATACAAAGAACCTCTGCCAATTGTTAAAACCCTTGTTGGGGAATGCTTTGATCTATTTTATTCATCCATTTGTTCCTTTTTTTAATTCTAACAGAAGCCTAAAGTTACTATATGCATATATTTTATTTATTTATTAGGTCACAAGTAAAAAATACACATCTATTTTATATTTGGTTAAATTAATATAAAATATTACATATCAATATTCTGTATTCTAATTTTCCAGCTGCAGAGAGAGACTTTCTAAATTTACTTTGTAGAAATGTTACCAACCATAGCTTCACTATCTTCCCCCTTAGTAAATCAACCGTAATGAGAGCAGTTAATCATCCCATTCCTTCCTTCACAGCTGTGTGCAGATTGCATAGTTAAAATTTTTGAAAGAGGTAGCTTGCAAGCAAATATTTTCTACACCCTGTATTAATTTATTTTTTGTAGTAAAAATAAGAGAACAATATTTTTAGTCTAAAGGACCCAGTAAATATTAGTGACATCAAATTTGGAGTTCATGCCCATTGGATGTACCCCCAGTACATACATTTTCTAAATATGATGTATTCTGGTACATATCTCTCTCTACAGAATACCAGTCTGATCAACCAAAAGAAAAAGCTGGAGAGCGACTTGTCCCACATGCAGAGTGAAGTAGAAGAGGCCATTCAGGAATGCCGAAATGCAGAAGACAAAGCCAAAAAAGCCATCACTGATGTGAGTCATGACCACTTTCCATTCACATGATCTTCATAGCAGTGTGCTGTAGCTTGTTGATACCAACATTATTCTTGTAATCATCAATATGAACACACAGTTGTACAAGCAGTGTTTTGTAGAGCAGAAACATTGTTATTTACATTACATACTAAAACCTAACCCTTAACGTAATTACGGTAAATTAGTGCTTGAGAGTCATATATTCCTAAAATTATTATAAAGCAAACCATTCACACATTTTAAAGACAAGGTAAAAAAATACAAAATAATTTAAAAACAATTAACATATGTTACACATGTTCAGAATGCTATAGCACATAGCTGGAAGTATATCTTCTCAATGTTAATTGTTTTTCTGTAGGTTTGGGTCACATAAGGCAGTACAGCAATTGGATTTATGGGAGGGTATTACAAGCAGGCAAGCAGCTCCTCCTTATGATGCCACTGTAGTTTTCAAAAAATATTTCTGCCATCAGCCCTGCCAAATAACATGATTCATAAAGGCATGCATGAGCATTCTGTTGCAGTGGCGCCAGACCCTGTCCTTCGTTTTTGACCCCTCTCCAGGACAGAGTATACAGCTCAGTCTGACAGGAAAGAGTATACAGCGCAGCCTCACAGGACATAGAATACAGCTTAGCCTCACAGGACATAGTATACAGTGCAGCCTTACAGGACAGAGTATACATCTCAGCCTCACAGGACATAGTATACAGCTCAGCCTCACAGGACATAGTATACATCTCAGCTTCACAGCACATAGTATACAGCTCAGCCTCACAGGACATAGTATACAGCGCAGCCTCACAGGAAAGAGTATACAGCGCAACCTCACAGGAAAGAGTATATAGCACAGCCTCACAGGAAAGAGTATACAGTGCAGCCTCACAGGAAAGAGTATACAGCGCAGCCTCACAGGACAGGGTATACAGCTCAGCCTCACAGGACAGAGTATACAGCGCAGCCTCACAGGACATAGTATACAGCGCAGCCTCACAGGACAGAGTATGCAGCATAGCCTCACAGGACATAGTATACAGCTCAGCCTCACAGGACAGAGTATACTGCACAGACTCACAGGGCATAGTATACAGCACAGCCTCACAGGACAGAGTATGCAGCGTAGCCTCACAGGACATAGTATACAGCTCAGCCTCACAGGACAGAGTATACTGCACAGACTCACAGGGCATAGTATACAGCTCAGCCTCACAGGACATAGTCTACAGCGCAGCCTCACAGGACAGAGTATACAGCTCAGCCTTACAGGACAGAGTATACAGTGCAGCCTCACAGGACATAGTCTACAGCGCAGCCTCACAGGACAGAGTATACAGCGAAGCCTTACAGGACATAGTATACAGCTCAGCCTCACAGAACATAGTATACAGTTCAGCCTCACAGGAAAGAGTATACAGCTCAGCCTCACAGGACATAGTATACAGCGCAGCCTCACAAGACATGGTATACAGTGCAGCCTCACAGGACAGAGTATACAGCACAGCCTTACAGGACATAGTATACAATGCAGCTTCACAGAACAGAGTATACAGCTCAGCCTCGCAGGACATAGTATACAGCTCAGCCTCACAGAACAGAGTATACAGCACAGCCTCACAGGACATATTATACATTGCTGCCTTAAAGGACAGAGTATACAGCTCAGCCTCACAGGACATAGTATACAGCTCAGCCTCACAGGAAAGGGTATACAGATCACCCTTACATGACATAGTATATAGCTCAGACCCAACAGGATAGATTATACAGCGCAGCCTCACAGGACATAGTATACAGCTCAGCCTCACAGGACATAGTATACAGCACAGCCTCACAGGACATAGTATACAGCTCAGCCTCACATGACAGATTATACAAAGCAGCCTCACAGGACAGAGTATGCAGTGCAGACCCACAGATCATGGTAAGATGGAGAGAGAAAGACTCCAATTCCTCAGTTCAGCTCACAGCACCAGGAGACATCCAGTAAAGCGTCCACTAAAGCCTGTCAGCCTTGCCGGTACTCCCAGTTGTGTGTGAGGGCAGAGAAGGGCTGTTGGTGCGGGGGGGGGGGGGGGGGCTTTCAAACTCTTCTATAGTCATTGTGAGCAGGGCTGAAGCTGGAGGATATGGAGCACTTAGTAGAAGTGAAAGTGGAGCAAACAGAGGATTCAAAGCCAACTGTAATGTGGCCCCATTGCACAGGCAGCGCGGGTTACTTACAGACTCCCTTAAAAGTAGCCTTTCAGAGCAGCTCAGGGAGGGGAGAGAGAGAGAGAGAGACACTGTCACCGCTCAGGTCACATTACTGTCACCACCGATCCCCACCAGCTCCTTACCCATCCGCTATATCAGTGATCCGGTCCCCACTTCACATCCCAGTCCCAGGTCTTGGTCACAGTCAGCCACTCTCCACAACACAGCGATCCAGCCGGGAAGTGATGCTGCAGTAGTGCTGAAAAAGCACTGCCCAGTCGTCCTCCGGTCCCAGCCAATAAAAAAGCACAGGAGCAAGAGGCAAATCAGTGTAGATTGGGGGTGTTTGCAGGCGCATCTCTTGCACCCTGAACATGCCCTAAACACGGGCAAATCAGCTTCCCAGCTTGCAATAAACTGATTGGAAGCTGGGAAGCTTCCCAAAGACCGATATTACACCCATGCACCCCCTATGGACGGGCCGCGACTGTTCTCTTTTGTGCCGAGTTTGGAAGAAACATAAACAACAGTCATACCCATGTAAAAGTCAGGACTATGTGTGTCAAGAAACAGACAAATGTTTTAAGTGCAAGAGGGGTCAGCCTTTGGCTCCACATATCAACAGCATTGCATGTTGGACCAAGCTACATTGTATTACACAAAAAGCCACAGGGAATAGTTATGGGCCAGACCAAACATACATTAGGCACAGCAGGGCACAATCCAGTCAACTAGCTCATTGGGCAATTCCAGCACTATGTTTTAGTTACTCCTAAACATTCTAATAAATGAGAAACACCTTTCATCGTAACATAATACTTACAATTTGATTAATATGCTCTCGTACTTGCATTGGCTTCTACTTTTCAGTATAGAGGGTTACAGACACATGTAAAAAGTTATAATGTGCTAAACTGAAAGTCTCTTATAACACCCAATGATGTTTTAGGAAGCACAAAATTTTGATCTTGTCATGGGTATTTAAACATGACATGCTAGCAGGTTCATATCCAAAAGTATATGCCATCTGTGGGGGATTTCAACTGTACTTATATACTGCACAGTTGTGATACCTATGAATATCTCTTGATGAACCAAGGGAATATATACTGTATAATCATTGTTTGAAGAAGAGATTCATGATGAACTAAGAATACTCAGTATAATCACGGTTTGAATTAGAGATTCTGTAATTAGAAGGAACACACATTTTTTAACAAGATTGGATACAAATAACACTTCATAATAATCTGAAATAAACCATTAAATTAATCAAAGTAAGCATCTATAATGTTGCATGGAGACTTACCATCTTTTTAGCTACAAAAAACATAATTTTTTAGGAATGTTTACACCTCTAATCCGTACAACAAATCTTGTCAAGAAATTGCAAGTGATACTTTGCGCTGTTCAACACGTCTAACACGTCTAAAAATAAGAGGCTTATTCCCCAATTTAATATAGAGGAAAGAGCCTTGCAGATCATATATTTTTACCCAAATTGCCAACTTCAACCCCAGAACAGAAACAGCCTAATGATAGTCCAAACGCCATACAGCTTTTTCAGTTTGCCATCATCAGTGCAGTGTATGGAAACCATGGGTTCTATGAAGTCGGGCTTGGGACTCAATGAGAAAGCATAAGCCATAAGGATTCGTGAGTAACCAAAAAGCCTTCCATTGAACCAGTGCAGTGTGCAATAGAGCCTTCTTAAAGCCTGTGTCAGTTACATATCTAGACCCTAGACCTCACAGACTATCCAATATTAGTTTTATTACCAGGGGCCTTCAAAAAATGTTATATATATATATATATATATATATAAGAGTTTAACAAAATGCAGAAACTTTTTGAAGAACCCTTGTATGTTTTCACCTGGTGAAATGTGGCGCATCCTTTCCAGTCTGTTCCCTAAATTCTGTTGTTCGCCAGTAGTTAGTGTTACCCATCTGCATCTAAAATATTGTATGCCAAAATACTCATACGTGTAATCTATGTAATCCTTCTCAATTACAGGCTGCAATGATGGCAGAAGAACTGAAGAAAGAACAAGACACCAGTTCTCACTTGGAGAGAATGAAAAAGAATATGGAGCAAACCATCAAAGACCTTCAGAAGAGACTAGATGAAGCGGAACAGATTGCACTTAAGGGAGGGAAAAAGCAGATTCAGAAGCTGGAGTCCAGGGTATTACGTTATTCCCTTTTAAGTGTATACTATGACCCTATTTACCCTTGTAAAATGTAAACTCCTTAGTCTACTGGAAACATGTAAATATCTTAATTGTGAAATTAAATTTTGGTTACTATGTTACATATCTATAAGTATACAGTATAATATTATGCAGCAAATGATCAACATTGAGCAATAAAATAATATTCAGGGTTACATGAAGAGGTCAATATAAATGCAAGATACTGTATTTTCAGTTCTTTATCATAAAAACGAATGATGTTTTAGGTGCGTGAATTAGAAAATGAACTGGAAGTGGAGCAGCGTCGGAATGTAGAGTCACTAAAGGGAGTCCGCAAGTTTGAAAGGCGCATTAAGGAACTTACTTATCAGGTATAATATAAACTTAACAAAACTATAAGTAGATGTTGAATGAATAAATATTATAAGAGAATTTTTTTTTACAAAAAATTGAAAAACATGCAAATGTCATCTAGCCCTTTTTTTTTAATCATGCTGATTTTTATTTTGGAAGGCGGAAGAGGATAAGAAAAATCTGCTCCGAATGCAAGATTTGATTGATAAATTACAACTTAAAGTTAAGAGTTATAAGCATCAAGCTGAAGAGACTGTAAGTTTTTCCAAAAATCTGTCCTTTTTTTAAACACAATGTATGCAAAATACAAGATGCTCCCTTTGACACACCAGAAAATAAAAGTCTGCTCCCTATCATAAGCTCTTAAGACACACAACAACCACTGAAAATCTTAAATTTATTTTACAGCATACACATGAAACTGAACCTGTGGGCCCCAAAAGAATGTGAACTGACAATTGACAATTACTACAAAAACCAAAGTTTTTAGATGCCTACATGCCAGTTCTGATAGAGCCCAGGGACTTCCGAAACCAATAAATAACTTCTGTGGTTGTTGACTCTGGCCCACTATTTGTCATGGTTATGCAGTGATCTTCCTGTTTGCTTACCTCCCCTCATGTGTTCAGATTAAGAGGCCAGCCACTTCCACCTGGTGGTTTTTATAACCTCTCCTCTAAGCATGGCTCCACCCCAGGCCCTATCAGGAAACCTTATATTAACCTGTGCACTGCAAGCCAACAGTGCCGATCAACCATCGTGTATTCCTTTGTGTGTTTAGCTTCCTGTTACCTGCCGCGTGCTCTTCTGTTGTTCCGTTGCCGACTTTGGCGTGTCTTTGACTAATCCCTGTTTGCCTGTGTTCCTGACCTTTTGGCGTGTCCCTGACTATTCCTGTCTGTTTGTGGCCCCAACCTTGGCTTTGTCCCTCACCATCCCTATCGTCCTGTTGCCTACTGTGGGTGTGAGCTGGGGGACCCTGGGGGTCGTGACCTGGAGCCAGTTGCAGCCAAGTCCATCCTCGCCACTCGAGGCTCTGGTGAACACCTGCTGGCTCTTAGACTCTGCGCCCCAAGGAATCTTACACTCTAACCCCGGTGGGACCTGTCTCCCGTCCGCAGCAGTCAGCTGTAGGGTCCACAACCTTGCGGTGCACTCCTGATCCCTAAGGTGTGCATCTGTCACCTCGACTCAAGGTGACCTGACACTATTTTGTTTCTTTTGCATTGTATTAAAGACCCATCATTTAAATGGGTGGTCTCACTAAATAACAGTAAAGTACAAGAAGCGCAGCCTACTATTTGTAGTTGGCCATTTGATGCCCACAGTTTTTCTTTAAAGATGTCCCTGTGTAAATGTTCTCAGAATTTCCAGCTCACTTAGGGAACAAAGAAGATATGTTATGTGATGATCATGTCTTCTGGTAGATGTGGTCATCCCATATGTCTCACACTTGGCTGGCTATATATAAGTGCAGTAAGGGCAACAAACATACACAAACCTGCAGATTTAATGTTGTTGAGACTAAGCATACTGGATATGATATGATGTGATATGATATGATATAGTGGTTCCTACTAATACAAGGCAACCATTTGTACTTTACTGATAATTGGAAAGCAGTTTATTTCTTTGTACAGCAGTATCAATTTTGCATTGATATTACAAACAGTAGAAGTATGAAAGATTTAATTTGTGCTTTGTTTAAAGGTATTTACTGCTAAAAAACAAATGTAAAAGGAGACTTTGCAATATATTATATACATATAATGTAAAAATGAAATCAACGCTAACCCAAACTCAAGTGTTAGATCTGATTTAACTAGTTGGGGAGGTATTAGAGAAGGAAACGGAGGATGCCGGTAATACCTGCCAATTTGATTAAATCAGATCACATTGTACACCTTAAGTCTAAGTATAACTAAAGGAAAAACTTTATTTTTTGTATAGAGTGAAGGTAGATAAGAACATCTTTCAGGTCTTTATGGCTGTCTGTGCCCTGGTTAGGGAGATGTACACTCTCTATTTGTCCTGTTTACTGTTTGTGAAAGTAAAAGAAAATCCCAAGTCTTTGATTATCACCAGAACAGGAATAGACGGGAAATGTTCCAAAAGGGAAACTACGGTAGTTCTGGTGTCCCTGGTGACAAGCACTCACTGTAGATAGTTTTTCTTTCACTTCCTGTTTCCTGTTGTGGCTATAGGACAGAAAGTGAAGGGAAATCTCCGTAATGGAACACTGATGGGTAAAAATTGACATTGGTCATAACCCTCCATTACTAAAATGAAAAAAAATATATTTATTTCTAAATTATGGGACATTTCTAGCCTTTAAACCTGCATTACCAGGTTTTTCCATGTCACGTGCCTGTCTTCTTTTGCAATTTTATCATATTTTTTTGTTACAATCTTGAGTCAAGCTTACTTTTATAACCCTAAAAACTCTCTTGCAGGAAGAACAAGCTAATCAATATTTATCTAAATACAAGAAAATGCAGCATGAGCTTGATGATGCCCAAGAAAGGGCTGATATTGCTGAATCTCAAGTGAACAAGCTACGCAGCAAAACAAGAGATAGTGGAAAGGTAAGAGACTTTGTTATCTTATTAGAAGGGATACACAGTTACAAAAGCAGACTGTTATTCTGTATAATGCAATCATATGGCAATCTGAATATTTGTGAGAACCTAGAGAATCTTAGACTAGAGTTGAGTTTATAGCAACTCCATTGCTTTCCAAAGAAGATCCAAAGAATGGTCCCTGCAAAAGAAAACGGTGAATACTTACCTCTCTGGCAGGGGCAGCAAGTCTGCTGGGTTATAGAGCTACAGCCTCCAACAAAGACTTCATCTGTCAGATGTATGCTGTAAGTAGGAGCTAGTGTGAGAAACCACAGTGTGCAGAATGTGAAGAATTTGTCAGAGGCTGTATTATATGAACACAACAAATGTCGTACTTGCCAATCGCAAGAGAGGTGAGCATTCATTCTTTAAACTTTTTTTTAAGCGACAGTTAATTTAGGATCATTTTCTTCTACTTCCCCATAAAAAAGTGGATGAGCTTTTTTGGTAAATAAAGTATGATATATATAAAAATCTAAAACCTGGAATAAATTTGTTGCTGAACAGCATATTTCATGCAGTTTCTTATTAAAGCGATTGTGAACCCTTCCATATACCCAGTGAAGGGACTATTCTCAGGTGATACACAAAGATGAAACAAATACACCTTTATAATTTGTATCTGTCTATCTTTTCTACATCCATTCAAAGTACTGAATTATAAAGCTTGTCAGAGTTCAGAAAAAAAAGGGTGGAGAGCTGAATTTACACTCTGTGGAGCTCACTTAGGTGATGCCTGAGAGCTAACTGGAGGGAAGCGACATACTCCTTTCACACAGCACACAGAAACAGAACTGAGGTTGCCAATCTGCTGAAGGTTCCTCCCCTGTCACCTATTTTATGTTGGTGTCATGAAAAATTGGCAGGAGTGATTCATGCTGATAGCAGAGGAACAAACCAGCAGACAGAAATGATATGTAGTGTTCTTAATTGAGACAAGTACACACTATACATGGATATGTTTGTTCATATTCCATGTCTGAGGTTTAAATCAGGAAGAGCCACTGATTTTTAATTGAATGAGTCCTAATCAGGTCATTCATTGTATACTAGTGCAATGTCTGCCTTTGCCTTCATTACAGTTCTGGCTTTGGAATAAGAATGGGCATGTTATGTGTTATTATGCTGCTCCTCTTCCACAGTTCTGTTTTTCATTTTGTGCATTTCTCCCATAGATACGTGAAGAGGAGTAGACAGTCTGAAGACTCTTGAGATTGTACTTTATTGTACGGCAACTTGAAGTTTTCAAATTTTGTGAAATAAATATAATCTGCAATAAACCAGCATCATTTTGTAAATGATTTTCATTTTCACATTATAAGTCATTGAATGAATGGTGGTATGAGCATAAATGAATACAGAAGGTAGGTTTAGACACAGTAAGCTATACAGTATAATCACTTTGCCAAGGTAACGTACAATAGAGTTCACTACAATAGAGTTCTGTACTACTAAGCTGGGATTAACTCATAAATTAGCAATAAACAGTGCATATAAGCATTGCCTGCAATGTGAATGATAATACTATAACTAGTCTAGAGTGCACTCTAGGAGAATGGTTAGAATATGAGGCAATGTCCCCTGGGAGATATTTCTTAGCATAAGCAATAGGTAAAAGTCTCTGTGTATCAGCTGTAAAGAGACAGTCTTTAGTTCTAACTCTCTTCACCCGGAGCATTGGGGCCCGGATGTACTGTTGGTGCTCATGAGAATAGTCCTAGTGCAACCTGCATACAGCAATAAGGCTACTAGATGACTGTATGATCAGTTCCTAAAGGGCTCAATCTCTCTAGCAGCAAATGGCAAATCCCCACAGCAGCAACTCACCAGTCCTAGCGATATTGCATCTCACTATCAGGTGACACACATCGATTAGCCCACTCTCTACTCTGCAGCCAGGTGACTCTGGCTGTTGGCACCCCCGAACTCAGCACTCCAAATCCCACTCAGGCCACTGATTTTCAACAGTGGTGGTGAGCATTGAACAGCGCTGTACACTCTCCGGTCTCCCTTGTGGCAAGAGCCAGCTGTGTCTTGTAGAGCCTGGCAAAATGCAGCCCTTTTTCCTCCTTGGCAATCTCCTCTCTATGGAATGTAGGTCAAAAGCTCTTGATTACATGGTAGAGTATTTCCCGGACTACAGTTCTCACAGTGCAGTGCTTCCTGACTCAGTATATTAAAGTCTTCCTGCTCAGCAGCTCCCTTCTCTTGCTGAAATAGCTGTTAACCAGTTCAATACCACAGTCTCTCATTTTCCATTCTTAGCCAAGCACCTGGCTGCAAAATGTTCCCTATAACATAGGGAATCTTCATTTTTGAGTTCAGGTCCACTTTAAGAGAGATATGATCCCCTCTGAAAGTTGTATTGATAGATCAGTAAGCAATTATGTTGGTGTTTTTTCACGGAGTGGGTCGGGGCATGTTTTTTTTCCCAATAATTCCCAGGAGTGTTATATTATCTCCACTTAGACTGTTTCTATGCGGTACACCTTACACTCCCCTGTTTACCTTTAGGAATATTACTTTATGTCTAATACAATCAAAATTGTACCTCTAGGGTTATTATTTTCAAGACATCTTCTGAATTTCTTTTTAGGCTAAAACACACTTAGGCAGCTTTTTTTTTTTTCTTTTATAGAAATGCATTTGTAGCGTTACCCCTATATGAGCAACTAGTAATTTTGTATAAAGAAAAACCCTCAAGATGGGACATTAACGGTACTGGGTCATTATAGTGTCAAGTGAATAAACAGAATTTCTAGGTAGTATAAAAGTTAACAAATTACAATACATCTTAAAAATTATGGGAAATGGGTTCTTGAAAGAGTTTCCCCTAAAAAAAAAAAAAAAAAAAAAAAATTTAAAGTCAGCAGCTACAAATACTGCAGCTGCTGCCTTAGCTACAAATACTGCAGCTGCTGCCTTAGCTACAAATACTGCAGCTGCTGCCTTAGCTACAAATACTGCAGCTGCTGCCTTAGCTACAAATACTGCAGCTGCTGCCTTTTAATAATAGGACACTTACCTGTCCCAGGGTCCAGCAATGCGGGGGAATGAAGCCCTGCTCGTCCCCCCCTCCTCTCGGCGGTGCCGGCATTGCAACTGTGGGCACCGGGCTGTGGCTATACAGCCGAGCACCCACTGCGCATGCGTGAGCGGTGCCATGCGCCGTGATTGGCCACGCAGTCATCTGGGACCTCTCACTTGTCCCAGATGACTGACAGGAGGGAGGGGGCGGAACTGAGCCCTTCCTGCGCCGAGGGCTAGTGACGTCAGGAGCCCAGGCATTGAAGGGGGCAGACTACGAGGGACCCCCTAGCAACAGCCATTTAGAGGTGAGTTAAAAAAAAAATTCCAAATGTTTTTTATTTTATTTTTTAAAGAATTTTAAGCATTATTTTGTGGATGGAACACCACTTTATGATGGAATCAATAAAGAACAAAGGATGAGAATTGCTGAATGCCCTTCTGGTAATCTGGGACGCTCAGAGTATCTGTGTCCATGGAGCCTATAACAGATGGCATCCTCTGAGCCAGGCTGGTCTCCCAGCCCCCCTTGGCTCCACACCAACTCCACCCTCTTTGCCCTTTCCATGTATACCCCACATTTTTAATGAAGTGCCCATCAAATGCAGCCTACCAGTGCCTTTCCATTAATGTTTGCTCACTTGCTTCCATTCATTCTGAAGTTGGGACACAAACCCAGTCCTCTGCCGCCGCTGCGCCTCTGACACTATATGTGAACCGAGCAGCGACTGCCTGCTGATGCTGAGACTTAGTTGCTGAGACTTAGTCTGCCTAGTATTTAGGAATCAAAATTACACCTCAAAATTTCTAAACACTTCAACCTACTGTGATCTGACAATTGGGAAATCTAAAAATGTTGGGGATATACAGGGAGAAATGGACAGATTTTCTGTGCCTGGTCCTAATGATTCTTTGAACATACGGCCTAGGAATGTAACAAAATGCATGCCTCATACTGTGCAAGTACCCAATGTATGCAATAACAGTTCAAGAACATTTTGAGGAAGCCAATTTTGTTTTTCTGTCATTATATTAAGGCATAGTGCCTAGAGGGCCATAGCTGATTTATCACTGTATGACCCAGAGAAGGGACTTATTGGGTGGTGGGGCATATACCGTATATGACCCGGTCTAAGCTTGCTCACTAAGCCTCAGTTCACACAATGAACCGCTTGTGAAGCGCACGGGAACTGCACTGCATTCCTGTGCAATTCACATGAGATTCAGTGCGGTGCGATTTGAGTCCATTCATTTGGAATGGGCTTGATTGTAAAGACTTGTTTATTGTTTTGCTTTTAAATAACAAACATGTTATACTTACCTCCTCTGTGCAGTTGGCTTTGCATAGAGCAGCCAGGATACTCCTCTTCTCGGGTCCCTCTTTGCTGCTCCTGGCCCCTCCCTCCTTTCAGTGCCCCTCAGTCTGTAGCTTGCTACAGGGGGCACCCAAGCCGAGGCAGAGCTTTGTGTATCCATTTAGACACTGAGCCCTGACCTAATCACGCCCCATCTCTTCCCTGATTGGCTGACTGACTTTGATTGACATTTATGGAAGCCAATGGTGCTGCTGTTCTGTCTCAGCCATCTGGAGGAGTGTCCTGGATGGCTGAGGGGAATGTGGACATCGCTGGAGAGAGAAGGAGCTCAGGTAGGTAATTGGGGGGGGGGGGGGTGCTGCTACACACAGAAGGTTTTTTTTTATATCTTAATGCATTCTATAAAAAAAAAACCTTCTGCTTTTACAACTCCTTTAAATTGCACCACATCGCTGCGGGAGATGTGCACAGATCATAGCATTTTCACGTAAACCTAGGCTAAGTTATCTCCTTGGCAGGTGACAGTAAGGCTGTTACATCTGTCACCACTATAGGAGAGCGCACTGGCCTGACAGGTCTTCTACTGAAGAGAACAAAATTAAATTGTGCTGCGATAATAGAAAATTAGACACGGAAGTAAAATGTCCTGATCCGCTTAAAACTGGGAAGACAGAAAGCTGCAGGGCTGGTGCAACGATTTTTGACACTCTAACCGAAACCTCATTTTGCCGCCCCCTTGGCTCCTCCCTTGACTCCACCCCCTTTGCCCTGCCCATGTATACGCCACATTTTTCATGAAGCGTCCATCAAACGCAGCCTACCAGTGCCCATCAATTAATGTTTGCTTGCTTCCATTCATTCTGGAGTTGGGACACAAACTCAGTCCTCTGCCACCGCTGCGCCTCTGACTCTATATGTGAACTGAGTGGCGACTGCTGATGCTGAGACTTAGTCGCTTGCTGCAGAGAGAAGAGAGTAGGACCACCGGTGGCTGGGTGCCCAAGGTGACTGCCTAGTTTGCCTAGTGGTAGCACTGGCTGAATGTGCCATCCAAGATCTAGGAGCAGTTGCTGAGAGTGTACCCAAGAGTTATTTCTGCTAGCTTAAAGGGACACTTTGTTATATTGGTTTCTGTCCATAACAAAGCACGTTTACAGCCAATCACAACACCTATTGTAGCCTAAAGTAATTATAAACCCTTCCCTTTAGCCAGTTAAGTGACTGGCTTCAGGAGACACGCCTCCTTCACACAGCACACAGGAACAGAGCTTAGGCTGTCAATCAGCTGGAGCTCCCTCCCCTGTCACCATTTTTCTGTCTGTGTCAGGAATGCTTGTCAGAAGTGATTCATACTGATAGCAGAGGAATGAAGCAGCAGACAGAAATGACACTTAGTGCTCTGGATTGAGGCAAGTACACACTATGCTTTGTTCATATTTAATGTCTGAGGTTTACAACCACTTTAAAGTAGAAATAAAGGTATAACCCCTGTCATTTTTTTTTTATTTGTGTTCTTTTGGGGAGATTTCCTCTCACTTCTTATCCCATGGCCAAAACTGGGAGTGAGGGAATCCCTGGTTGTCACCAGAACTAGTGTCCCCATTTGAGGATTCCCTCTCTATTATTCTTCTTTGGACGACCCAAAATTTGGGATTTTCATCACTTTCAATGATAATGGTAAATATAAAAATACAAATAGAAAGGGAGAATTTCCCTAAAGGGGCAAAGATGGCAATGAAAAACTAACTGGTGTTCTAATTCCTCTCCACTCTAAAGTTTTACCTTTACTTATACTTTAAACTGGGGATCAGCAAACTGTAGATCAATAGATCATGGACAGGTGACTGATAGATTGCGGTCTGGCCTTGCTGGCCCACCATCCCAGAGCAGCAAACAGAGTGCAATGCAGAGGGAATACTTATAAAGTTGGAGTTGTAGTAGGACGCAAGAGCCACATACATCGATGCCTCCTCTGTAGTGCTGGCTCCTGTCCCATGGGGAGTTATACCAACTGCACTCCACCTCTTATCCTGTCTAGCGGTCTCAAGAGTGGTGCCAGTGTCTAACGGTCTCAGGAGTGGTGCCAGCAGCAGGAAAGAAAAGATCTTCAGGTCAATGTAAAGCAATACACTGGGCATAATAACAGTATTGTGGTTCTTTCTCACCACCTGTTTTAACCTCTTGGACCCCTCAGAAGCATGAAGCTGTGGTGCCCTTGCAGAGTAGCCCCATTTACTTGAATGGGTCATGATTGGCAGGCATTTGCACCCACCAAAAGCAACAGGGGGCTTAATTTCTGCTGCGGCATGTGTACACCAAATGGGGGTAGGGATTGGAAGCGGTAAAACAGGGACTCAACCACCCCCAACTTTATGTGTGAACGAGCCCTAAGGGTACCGCCGCTGAATACAACTAAGGGCTCATGCACAAGTGCAGCAGGCACTGCTCCTCTGAAAATCAACCCGAGTGTGTTTGACAGGTGGTGAGGTGGCAATATGTTGCCTCCTCACCACCTGATTTAAACCCATGATTGCCATGCAATCCACTTGATTGCAACGCGGTAGTATGGCAAGTAGAGGTTTAAATTAGGTGTGAGGATGAAACACTGTGCCCGGTAATCTTTGACTTCTCCCATGTTGTTCAGGTAGATCTCCACAGGCCTGTCTTTAACATAGGGCAAAAGGGGCAGCCGCACCAAGCCCAGTCATTGTTGTTGGGCTCAAAACAGCTGCCTCTTGAGCCATGCACTGCCCCCAAATAGTTGATAAGTGGATTGGGGAGGGCCCAAGAGTATGATTGCCCAGGCTCCAATCAATGTTAAAGACTACCCTGGATCTCCACCTCTGTAAGGTTGCCTACCCCTGCTTTAACGGCTTGCTGACCACCCGCCGTCGTTTAACCCCTGCATGAATCGCCGTAGCTGCACAGCGGCCACTTTAAGGGTATGGGGGCGCGAGCCGATGCGCGTGCTCAGAGGCCACAATATCCGCTGGGCACCCGCAATCACTCCTGACAGAGCCAGAACAAGGATCTGTGTGTGTAAACACACAAGTCCACATTCTAGCAGGGGAGAGGAGACAGGTCGTATGTTCCTAGTATATAGGAACAATGATTTGTCTCCTCCCCCAGGCAGACCCATCCCCCCCTACAGTTAAAACACATTGAGGGAACACATTTAACTCCTTTATCACCCCCTAATGTTAACCCCTTCCCTGCCAGTGACATGTATACAGTAATCAGTGGCTATTTTTAGCTCTGTGGTCCCAAAAAAGTGCCAAAAGTGTCCAATCTGTCCGCCACAATGTCGCAGTCCTGATAAAAATCACAGATCGCCGCCATTGCTAGTTAAAGATAAAAAAATAATGAAAATGCCATAAATCTATCCCATATTTTGTAGGCAGTATTTGCGCAAACCAATCAATATACGTTTATTGCGATATTGATTTTTTTTTTTACCAAAAATATGTAGAAGAATATATATTGGCCTAAACTGAGGAAGGACTTTTTTATTCGTTTTTAATTTGGGGATATTTATTATAGCAAAAAGTAAAAGATATTGTGTTTTTTTCTCAAAATTGTCGCACTTTTTTGTTTATAGCGCAAACGATAAAAACTGCAGAGTTGATCAAATACCACCAAAAGAAAGCTCTATTTGTGGTAAAAAAAAGGATGTAAATTTTGTTTGGGTACAGTGTTGCACGACCGCGACATTGTCCGTTAAAGCGACGCAGGGCCATATCGCAAAAAATGGCCTGGTCAGGAAGGGGGCAAATCCTTCTGGGGCTGACGTGGTTAAACAATAAAGGAATTGTTTAAAGTATGATACGAGATTAAAGGGGCATATTCTTATTCAGCATAGAATGTATGAGCCAGAAATGTTTGTTGATGACAAATGTTTTCAATAGCAGGAGCAGCTACCTTTAACGCACATAGCAAAAGACAATATATATAACAAAAAGTCTCTCTCTCTCTCTCCTCTCTTCTCCTCTCCTCTCTCTCTCTCATTATATCTTTTCGTGTGACAACACTGTAGAAATGTCACTTTGCTACAATGTAAAGTAGTGTGTACAGCTTGTATAACAATGTAAATTTACTGTCCCCTCAAAATTACTCAACAATCCGGGGTTTCCCTCCTCCTCCACTTATATAATTTTTCCCGAATCCTATATATAAAAAACAATTGAGATAGGCATTGTGTATGTGTATGTGATATGGATACCAATAGGGCCCTCTTCAGAATATTTTATTATTATTCAGGATTTATATAGCGCCAGCAATTTACAGGATTTATATAGCGCCAGCAATTTACGCAACGCTTTACAATATAAAAAGGAGACAATACAGTTACAATACAATAAAATACAAGAGGATTAAGAGGGCCCTGCTCAGAAGAGCTTCCAATCTAATAATAATTTTGCCATTCATCGTCTGTTATACCCCCCCAGGTCTGTCTCCCACCCCTTTCTACCCGGAGTATTCTTAAAATCTTGATACTTCATCATAAGTTGGTTATAAGCTAAGGTAATTAGACCTTTCTTTTTCTCCTTAGCCCCCGCCAATAAAGACATCAATGGCATAGATCTTTAGATCCTTATTCATCCCAACGCCCTTAGGCTGGATTCACAGCTATGCATTTTTAGTGCTTTTTGCATTTTGAACTACAGAACGTGTTCCCATAGGAAACGTATTAAATGAACTGTAGTGCAAATGTGCAAAAAGCACAAAAAAATGCATAGGTGTGAATCCAGCCTTAAACTGCACGTTAGCTGCATGATGCAGTTTTAAATATTTATAGACGTTATTATGATGTAATTGGTATGAATCCTGTAGCTCCTGAAGCGCATAACATTTTGAACATAAAGCTGTAAAATATATTGTGTTCCTTTAGAACGCCAGTACTCAAACCCTTCCAGTTTACATAACTTTTCATAATACCTGTTCCCCCAAATTGGTGAAAATTCTGACACCCCTACATTTCCATTACACGTCTCATTTCTTCCCTTTATTTTATTCATAAGGACTCAAGAATATCTTAAAAACAACATTAGGCTCAGTTCACAACTATGCAGTTTGCTTTTGATACATTTTTGCAGTGTGTTTTGTGTTTTAGCAAACACATTTTTGGTGCATTTTTCGCACGTTTTTTGGTGCATTTTTTAAGCATTTTTATTTTTTATTTTTTGGCCAATTTGTTGTTGAGTGGATTCAAAAACATGAAACATCAATCATGCCAAAATTGTGGCAAAAAATCACTATATGCTTTTCTGCAGTTTCTCTATTGAACCCAAAATGTAAAAAAAAGCACCGTTTTGCATTAAAAAAAGTCCCTGACCCTTTCCAAAAACACAGTGGCTGAAAAAAAGCACAGATGTGAATGTGTTCAATAGGAAACCGTGTTAAATGAACCGTAGTGCGTTTCTGCAAAAAAGAACCAAAAAACACATAAGTGTGAACCAGGCCTAAATGCCCTTCAATAGCTGAGTCAGAGTCCAGATCTCAGTCCACTAAAACAATTTGTCTCTGAACTTGCCTTTTAAAGCGCTATTCACTGACAATTCCTATGAAACCTGGCAGAGCTTTAGCAGTTTTGCAAAAAGTAACGGGGAGATTGATATAGAACTAATCACACAGGTTTGTGGATGTAATTGCTGCCAAAGGTGTATGCAGTGGCGGCCTGTCCATACGGGGCGCAGGGATGCCACTCCCTAATCCATGTGTCTGGCCCCATGGATTCCAATGCATTCTTTTTTTTTTTTAGAAGCACATGATTAGAGTATTAGGCTCCATGCACACTGAAGCTCAAAAAAGCTATTTCTGGACGCCAGATTGCTGGCAGAAAACGCTGGTTGAAAAACCTGCTTTTAACAGCGTTTTATACTAGCGTTAATGAGCGTTATGAGCGTTTTACAGCGTTAGCATTAATGGGCGTTTTTTATAAAAATACACAGAGGACACTCCAAAAATCCCACAATGCATTGAAAAATAGAATGCCGAACACTAATGAACGAGCGTTAATGAGCGTTAATGAGCGTTAATGAGCGTTTGTCGTTTTTTGCCGCTGAAAAACGGCATTTTGAACGCGAATTTCTGGCGTTCAGAAAAAAGCCCATAAACTCCACTGCTCATTAAAGCTGAAAAACGTCCATGTGTGCATGGACACATAGGCTAACATAGAGTGGAGTTTATGGGCTTTTACAAAAAACGCCCAAACTCCAATAAACTGCAGTTTATCAGCTTCAGTGTGCATGGAGCCATAGGCTCTAAATGGCTTAAAAAAAAGGTTGGCTTGTGGCACAGAGCACTGTGTCCTGAGCCCAGCCAGTTGTGAGACAAAAGCGAATTAATATTTGCTATTGTCTTCCTGATTCTCCTCCTGAGGTGTAATGGGGGACAGAGGGATCTGATCCTAAAATAAGGACATTTGGGGTGCAATAAGGGACAGAGGGATCTGATCCTAAGAGAAAGACATTTGGGGTGTAATGAGGGACGGAGGAATCTGATCCTAAGAGAACACACATTTGGGGTCTAATGAGGGACAGAGGGATCTGATCCTAAAATAATGACATTTGAGATGTAATGAGGGACAGAGGGATCTGATCCTAAAAGGAGGACATTTGGTATGTAATGAGGGACAGAGGGATCTGATCCTAAAAGGGCATTGGAGGTGTAATGAGGGACAGAGGATTTGATCCTAGAAGAATGACACTGGGGGTGTAATGAGTGTCAGAGGGATCTGATCTTAGAAGAAAGACATCTGAGGTGTAATGAGGGACAGATGGATCTGATCTTAGAAGAAAGACATTGGAGGTGTCATGAGGGACAGAGGGATCTGATCTTAGAAGAAGGACATTGGAGGTGTAATGAGGGACAGAGGGATCTGATCCTAGAAGAAGGACATTGGAGATGTAATGAGGGACAGAGGGATCTGATCTTAGAAGGACATTGGAGTGTAATGAGGGACATAGGGATCTGGTCCTAAAAGGACATTGGAGGTCTAGTGAGGGATCTGATCCTAAAAGAAGGACATTTGGGGTCTAATGAGGGACAGAGGAATCTGATCCTAAAAGAAAGACATTTGAGGTCTAACGAGGGACAGAGGGATCTGATCCTAAAAGAAGGACATTGGAGGTCTAGTGAGGGACAGAGGGATCTGAACCTAAAAGAAGGACATTCTGGGTCTAATGAGGGACAGAGGGATCTGATCCTAAAAGAAAGACATTTGAGGTGTAATGAGGGACAGGGGGATCTGATCCTAAAAGGACATTGGAGGTCTAGTGAGGGACAGAGGGATCTGATCCTAAAAGAAGGACATTTTGGGTCTAATGAGGGCAGAGGGATCTGACCTTAAAAGAAAGACATATGGTGTTTAATAAGGGACAGAGGGATCTGATCCTAAAAGGACACTGGAGGTCTAGTGAGGGACAGAGGGATCTGATCCTAAAAGAAGGACATTTGGGGTCTAATGAGGGACAGAGGGATCTGATCCTAGAAGAAAGACATTTGGGGTGTAATGAGGGACAGAGGGATCTGATCCTAAAAGAAAGACATTTGGGGTCTAATGAGGGACCGAGGGATCTGATCCTAAAAGAAGGACATTTGGGGTCCAATGAGAGACAGAGGGATCTGATCTTAAAAGAAAGACATTTGGGGTCTAATGAGGGACAGAGGGATCTGATCCTAAAAGAAAGACATTTGGGGTCTAATGAGGACAGAGGGATCTCATCCTAAAAGAACATTGGAGGTCTAATGAGGGACAGAGGGATCTGATCCTAAAAGAAAGACATTTAGGGTCTAATGAGGGACAGAGGGATCTGATCCTAAAAGAAAGACATTTAGGGTCTAATGAGGGACAGAGGGATCTGATCCTAAAAGGACATTGGAGGTCTAGTGAGGGACAGAGGGATCTGATCCTAAAAGAAGGACATTTGGGGTGTAATGAGGGACAGAGGGATCTGATCATAAAATAAACACACGTGGGGTCTAATGAGGGACAGAGTGATCTGACCCTAAAACAGGGGCAGTAGGAAGTGATTACTGTGTAGTGGTGAATGAGACTATCCCCGTCCATGATAACGCTCACTAATAGCACAGAACAATTGACCCACCCAGTCTCTCTCTATAGAGCCCCTCCCAGCACAGTCCCCGCCCAGGCGCGGAGGGTGACTCACTGTACGTCGCATGTTGGTGATGTCAGAGCTCCGTTGCTAGGAGAACAGAGAAGCGACGGATACAAAGAGTACGGGAGAGATGTGAGATGGTGTACGAAGCGATCGCGGTGAGCCTTTCCTCACTCCTTCTATCTGTGTCACCTATAGTGGCTGTTATTGCGGTCATGTTGGTATACAGCGGCCCCTCATTAGTAGTTAATGGCGGCTGAGGGTGGAAATAGTGTGTATTCTCCTGGGCTCCATGTTTCCTGTGCTCAGCCTATATGAGACCCTATGAGAGATGTCATCCTGGGGAGAAGTGTATAGGGGACTGCTGTGTGTCTACATTGTACCAGGGCTCCTTCACATTGTCTCTTTTGGGGGTCATTTACACTTGTGATCGGGGAGTGGTAAAATCCCCTGGTTGAGCAGCTTAATTACCCCCCCCCCTTTTTTTTTTTGCTGCAGAGGCAGTGGCTGCAATGCTTTGCAATTATATCTGACTTTTCAAGTGAATGGGGCCGTGCTGCAATTGCCCTGCAAATTTGAACAACGCGGATGGTTGTCTGGGCTTTTAAGGGGTTAAAACTAGTAGTGAGGAGGTAATACATGACTCCTCACCGCCTGTCAAAAGCTCTACTAAAAAGTGATCTGAACACAGATCACTCTTCAGAGACAAAGTAGGTGTAAATTATTATACAAGATTTATATAGCGCCAACAGTTTGCACAGCACTTTCAACACAAAGGCAGACATTTATAGTTAGAATACAATCATTTCCCTTTGGGAATAATAAAGTATTCCAGGAGGAATGGGAGGGCCCTGCTCGTTAGAGCTTACAATCAAGGAGAGCCCTTGAGGTGCATAGATCAGCTGCTCCCACCATATTACTGTACTGAGATCAGTTGTGGTTTATTGTGTGCGTTTTTACACAGCACATATTGCTGCACTGCAGGGCATAGTGCAACAATTCAAAGTACCATCCTTACACAACAGATGCCAGCCTGCACACATCTAAGTGTGCAGACTGATGTGAATTGGCTCAGACATGGAATATATACTCCTAGCATGCACCATAGTGAAATCAACCAAGTGTTTAGACCCCTTTCACACTGGGGCATTTTTCAGGCACTTTAGCGTTAAAAAAAAAAAAGCGCCTGTAAAGCACTTGAATGAAGCCTCATCTGCAGTCCCAATGTGAAAGCCCAAGTGCTTTAAGAGCCCTTTCACAATGTCAGCACAGAAAAACGCTTGTAAAGCGCCGCTTAAACTAGCAGCGCTTTACCAGCGTTTTTCAAGCGTTCTTGGGGGCTTTTAACCCCTGCTAGTGGCCAAATAAAGGGTTAAAATCACCCACAAAATGCTGCTGCCAATAGCACTTTCAGGCACTTTTCATGCGTTTTACAGACGCTTTCCATTGATTTCAATGGGAAGGGGCGCTTTAGGAGCGCTGTATTCAACGCTCCAAAAGCGTTGCAAAGAAGCTGCTTGCAGGACTTTTTTTGACGCCCTGCCAGCGCAGCGCCTCAGTGTGAAAGCACTCGGGCTTTTACATTGGGATTGCAGTTGCAGCTTCTTTCAAGCGCTTTACAGGTGCTTTTTTTAACGCTAAAGCGCCTGAAAAACGCCCGAAAAAAATCCCAGTTTGAAAGTGGTCTTAATGGGGGACCGACAACATCTCCCAACTGGCCACAGTAATGCCCCATACACACGGTCGGACATTCCGACCACCAAATCCGTCGGATTTTTTCCGACGGATTTTGGCTGAAACTAGTCTTGCATACACACGGTCAAACAAAGTTGTCGAAAAATCCGATCGTTCGGAACGAGGTGACGTTCTTAACATACGACGGGACTACGTAGAGGACAGTAGCCAATAGCTTTCATCTCCAATTTTTTCCTGAACATGCGTGGCACTTTGTGCGTTGGAATTCTCTACACGCAATCGGAAAAAGTCAGATCGGATTTTGTTGTCGGAAAATTTTAAATCCAGCTCTCAAACTTTTTCCGCTGGAAATTCCAGCAGAAAAAGTCCGATAGAGCCCACACACGATTGGATTTTCCGACAACATAATCCGATCGGACCTTTTCCGTCAGAATTTCCGACCGTGTGTATGGGGCATAAAGCTACATTCACACCCTCAATTAAGGGCAGTGCAAATTGTAGTGGCCGTTCATGATGCGGCTAGGTGTGGCTACTGACAGGTCGCCGGTGGCCAAACCTATAAGCGGTTCTCTCCACAGCCAGAGATTACCTGTGATGATTGCTGCTGAACCCCCCTTGTCTGCGTCCAGAAGCAATCACTGCAGGTAATCACTGGATGTGCAGACAATCACAAATAGCTGCAGCCGCCATTCACCTGTCAGTATAGGGAACGGGGCCAGTGCCCACATCATGAACTGCCACTACAATTCACACTGCCCTTAATCGCCAATGTGAATGTATCCTTGGGGATAGATACGATTCTGGCCAAAATGACAACCACCATTTTATTCTCTAGAGTCTCTACTAAAAAAATATATATAATGTTTGGGGGTTCTAAGGAATTTTCTAGCAAAAAAAAAAAAGATTTTAACTTGAAACCAACAAATGTCAGAAAAAGGTTTAGTGGTTAAAAATTCTTCATTTACACACAAGTCTATTCCATTGACAAATTGTTACAATGTTTATACTTAAGGTCCACTGCTAAAGAATGTTCTGATTCTTGGCAGACTGCCCGTTTTTTTTTCTTCCTTTCTTTTGAGGGCTGTGGCTTCAGAAGAGCAGAGAGAATTCTTTGCATAGACAGAATCGTGAAACACTATTGTCAAGATCACAACGGGAAAAAAATTGCGATCAACAATTCTTGATGATTAATCGTGCAGCTCTACTTGGGGATACATTTAACCACTTCAATACCAGGCACTTAAACACCTTCCTGCCCAGACCAATTTTGAGCTTTCAGCGCTGTCGCACTTTGAATGACAATTGCGCGGTCATGCTACACTGTACCCAAATGAAAGTTTTATCATTTTTTTCCCACAAATAGAGCTTTCTTTTGGTGGTATTTGATCACCTCTACGGTTTTCATTTTTTGCGCTACAAATAAAAAAAATACCGAAAATTTTGAAAAAAAAAATGTTTTTTTTTGCTTTAGTTTCAAAACGTTGTAAATAAGTACATTTTCTCCTTCACTGATGGGCACTGATGGGGCTACACTGATGGGCACTGATAAGGCAGCACTGATGGGCACCAATGTGGCACCAATGAAGTGGCACTGATGAGGTGGCATTGATGGACACTGATATGTGGCACGGATGGGCGACACGGATGGGCGACACGGATGGACACTGATAGGTGGCACAAATTGGCACTGATAGCTGGCACGGATTGGCATGGATGGGCGGCACAGATGGGCATGGATAGGCGGCACAGGTGGGCACTCATAGACGGCACAGGTGGGCACTCATAGGCGGCATTGGTGTTATACTATAGTAATGGATGCCAATCAGTGCCAAACAATAATGCATGCCAATCAGTGATGCCCATTGTGGGCACTGATTGACATCCATTATGGGCACTGATTGGCATCCATTGTGCTGACTGGCATCCCTGGTGGTCTAGGGAGGATTACCTTTTCCCTGGTGGTCTGGTGGCGTCCCTGGTGGTCCAGTGTGGGCATCCTCGGGGGGGGGGGGGGGGGGCTGTGCTGATAATCGATCAGCACAGACCCCCCCTGTCAGAGGAGCAGCCGATTGGCTCTCCTCTACTCACGTCTGACAGACGCGAGTGAGGGAAAGCCGATCACCGGCTCTTCCCATTTACACTGTGATCAGCCGTGATTGGACACGGCTGATCACGTGGTAAAGAGTCTCCGTCGGAGACTCTTTACCGAGATCGTAGTTGCCGGGTGTCAGACTGACACCCTGCAACAACGATCGCCGCGATGCGCGCCCCCGGGGGCGCGCAGCGGCTTATAATCCTGATCACGTCATATGAGGTCCGGTCAGGATTATGCAACCACTTTGCAGCCGTCAATTGCCTATAGGGCGGGCGGCAAGTGGTTAAAGTGGTTAGAAAGTCAGAAGGTTTTATGCAACAGTTCCCCCCCAAGCCTCCCTAATACTTACCTGAGCCCATCTCTATCCAGCAATTGCAGGAGAGACTCGGCTGCCCTGGGACTCTCCCTGCTGATTGACTGAAACAGCAGCAGAGTGTCATTGGCTCCCTCTGCTGTCAATCAAAATCAGTGAGCCAATGATGAGAGAGAGAGAGAGAGAGAGAGAGGGAATGGACACACAGAGCTGCAGCTTGGCTTGGGTGCCCCCATAGCAAGCTGCTTGCTGTGGGCACACTCAACAGAAGGGAAGGGCCAGGAGCACCAAAGAGGGACCCGAGAAGAGGAAGATCTGGGCTGCTCTGTGCAAAACCACTACACAGAGCTGAGTAAGTATAACATGTTTGTTATTTTGAAACACAAAAAAAAAAAAAAAAAAGTTGTCACACGTAAGGGACAATAATCTATGTCAGGGAATGCCCCAGCTACAGGTTATTGGCTCAGTACAGCCTCCTGGTGGGCTTTCATATGTGAGTTCAGATCGTACTCCGAACAAAGCCGAGCTCATCTTTAGTCACAGTATGCAACATGGATACACTCACCAGCCACTTTTTGACACACTTGTTCAATTGCTTGGTAACACAAACTGCTAATCAGCCAATCACATGGCAGCAACTCAATGCATTTAGGCATCTAGACATAGCTAAGATGACTTGCTGAAGTTAAAACGGAGCATCAGAATGGGGAAGAAAGGGTTATAAATGACTTTGAACATGGCATGGTTGTTGGTTCCAGATGGGCTAGTCTATTTCAAAAACTGCTGATCTACTGGAATTTTCATGCACAACCATTTACAGAGAATGGTCTGAAAAAATATCCAGTGAGCCGAAGTTGCGTGAGCAAAAATACCTTGTGGAGGTCTGAGAAGAATGGACAGACTGTTTGAGATGATAGAAAGTGAACAGAAACTCAAATAACCACTCATTACAATCAGTGTATGCAGAATACCATCTCTGAATGCACAACACATCAAACTTTGAAGCAGATGGGCTACAGCAGCAGAAGACGACCCCGGGTGCCACTCCTGTCAGCTAAGAACAGGAAATAGAGGCTCACCAAAATTGGACATTAGAAAATTGGAAAACATTGCCTGCTCTGATAAGTTTCGATTTCAGCTGTGACATTCAGACGGTAGGGCCAGAACTTGGCGTAAACAACATAAAAGCATGGATCCATCCTGCCTTTGTATCAACGGTTCAGGCTGGTGTTGCAATGGTGTGGGGAATATTTTCTTGGCACGCTTTGGGCCCCTTAGTACCAATTTATCATCGTTTAAGCACCACGGCCAAGTATTGTTGCTGACCATGTCCATCCCTGTAGGACTACAGTGTACCCATCTTCTGATGGCTACTTCCGGCAGGATAACACACCATGTCATAAAGCTCAAATCATCTCACCACTGGTTTCTTGTACATGACAATGAGGTCACTGTACTCTAATGGCCTCCACAGTCACCAGATCTGGATGTGCAGCCAACAAATCTGCAGCAACTACGTGATACTCTCATGTCAATATGGGCCACAATCTGAGGAATGTTTTCAACACCTTGTTGAATCCATGCCATGAAGATTTAAGGCAGTTCTGAAGACAAAAGGGGGTCCAACCCAATACTAGCAAGGTGTACCTAATAAAGTGGCTGGTAAGTGTAAATATCCAGCACCTCATCTACCTTGTTTCAAGGTGAAAAGCTTATTTGCTGACAACTTCATGACATTACAAAAGGTCTGACTCTGCCCCCTTTTCAACCCCTCCAGCTTCTGGTAGTTGATTCCTGGTATGAGCTCAGGTGGGTTTGGACATGGATTTAACGTCGTCAAAGAGGGGAGCCAATCGGAGGGTGGGGAATGCCTGTGCTGCCTATAATTGGCTGTCCTCTTCGAAAACTTACTGACGGGATAGCTCAGGCAAGTTCGGACTCCTGTCCAAACACTCCTGAGCCAATCTCTGGTTCAGATCCTAGTTCAAACCAACCTGAGATATCCCACCAGGAAGTTGTCACACCACAATGCCAATCATAAACGGCCTAGGCATTCCCCACTCCACATCCACATGTATACACACCCCTTGTGTATGTGTGACTGCAGGGTGGGTATGGTCTCGGCTGTTTACTGATCACTTCTTGGCAGGATAGCTCAGCTGTGTTTAGGCTACAATGTAGAGGTGCACCAAAATTTCAGTGGACAAACGATATCGACCAAAAAAATTTTGTTTTTTTTTCGGCATGCATCTGAAAGAAAAAAAGGTACCGATAATGTGGGGGCGGTCCATACTGGGTGCCACACATTGTGGGGGTGTCATCCTAGTGCGCCCGTCAGCGTCTTCCCCTTCCTCCTCCCCTCCTTTTGTGTATTGCGCAGAGTGGCAATCTCCCACTGTGTTACGGAGCTGAAATGTTTGGCAGCCCCTGTGACAATGTGCATCACAATTCTTGTTTAATAAAGAACATCCCAAGTGTTACAGACAGTACAAATGGTAGATGCGTTTCACACACTAACAGGTGCGCTTATTCATAAGCGCACCTGTTAGTGTGTGAAACACGTCTACCATTTGTACTGTCGTTAACACTTGGGATGTTCTTTACTAAACAAGAATTTTGATGAATCTTGGAGTGCAGCCATTTCTTCAGTGTTGATCGTATGCGGAGGCGAGCCGAGGCGGGCACCTGTGATATCATTAGGCTTCCTGTCTCGGCTGCAGCACAAGTTCTTTTGTTTGGATACCCTGTGACAATGTCCCGCCTCCTAGAACGGCTCCTGTGATAGATGACGCACTGATACAATTGTCAGGAAATCGAACCAGTGTGATGTGTGTCCTAGGAGCCAGTCTAGGAGGCGGGACTTTGTTACAGCGGCCACCCGGCCCGGGCAATTTAAATCCAGCCCCGTGACACAGCAGGATGGGCACTGGTGAGGCTGCATCTTTAGAATCAGGTCAGCAAAGGTAGTCCACGCATTTCTCTTATGAAAGCTTTTGTTTAATTACTGTGGTAGCAGCTGATTTAAATACACACAGTTTGTGGCTGCCACGTATATGTTGCTTTTGAAGATCTGCCATTCGCCTGGCATCCTGCCCATATTGGTAATCCATGCTTCTAGGTGCCAATGTACACATTTTCTACATATACTGAAAAGTTCCATATAGTGTCTTTTTTATGGATTATGTTTTGCAGTAAAAAAAATCTTTTTTTTCAATATTTCTTTTTAGTAAAAATCAAATTATAAACATTTCAATTACTTGACCAAAACCCACTATATTATATACTGTATATATGTATATATTGGAGTATTAACAGAATATCATAAAAGCATTTCACTGCCAGACATTGGGATGTACATCTAATGGTTAAAACCTCATTTCAGAGAAGAAGATAGCAAGTGGACTGTGAACACTAGTCAAAGCCATCTAGCTTAGATCTGCAATGGCAGAAGACAGCAGAAGAATGGAAGAAGAGGACCGTGGCCCGGGGGCTGCCTTCCAGGTTTTTGTTCTCATGGAAGACCTGCTGGATAAATTGAGGCTACTTAACTATGAAGATGAAGTTCTAAAAAAGCATAACATGAGGCCAATTTCCAGGTCAGTAAGGCTTGTAAGTTACTGAAACTCGTGTACTCATTATACAACTAGAATATGGTAAGTCTATTTATATGTACTGATTCCCATACATGTTGATTGCATATACGGTCCTCACTCACTATAGAGCCACTCATTATATTATATATTATATCAATGTACAGAATTACCCTTCAAGTAGTCTGATTGCATGGTGTTAAAATAGATGTAAACCCTAAAGCCCCGTACACACGAGCGGACTTTTCAACATCCAAAGTCTGACAGAATGATTCCGGCAGACTATTCGATCGTGTGTGGGCTGCAACGGACTTTTGATTCGCAAAAGTCTGACAGACTTTAGAAATGGAACATGCTTCAAATTTTTCCACCAGAACTCTGCCGGACCCAGTTCCTACCGAAAAATTCGCTCGTGTGTATGCTATTCCGACGGACTAAAACCGACGCTAGGGCAGCTATTGGCTACTGGCTATGAACTTCCTTATTCGAGTCCAGTCGTACGTCATCACGTTCGAATCCGTCGGAGTTTGGTGTGATTGTGTGTGGCCAAGTCCGCTCATTCGGAAAGTCCGTCAGAACTCTGTCAGAACTCTGTCAGAACTCTGTCAGAACTCTGTCAGAACTCCTTCGAAAGTCTGTCGGACATAAGTCTGGTCGTGTGTACGCGGCAGAAGGCTCTATTCACACTTGTGCAGCTTCAAAATCGGGCAATTTCCATAGCTACATCACAGTGCGATTTTTGGCTTTGACCAGTTGACACTGTGTGCTCTTCAAGTCGCATTTATATCATTCAGGTGCGACTTTTTTTAAGGGTTTATTTCGAAGTCTATGGCCCTCATGTCGCATGAAAGTCAAAACAAAGTAGCGCAGGAACTATTTTAAAGTGGCTGCAACTTTAAGTCGCACAGATGTGAACGGTACTCAATGGAAAACATGGGGGGGGGGGCAACACATCATGCAGCTTTGGGGTCTGAAGTCTCATTACAAGTGGCACAAGTGTGAATGGGGCCTTACTGAAAGACAAGGGAATGATAACTCTAGGAATGGTATTTGTTTACCCACTTAATTTGAGCCAGCATGGCTCAAACTATTTATCCTGATGCCACTTCCATGTGACTAATGATGGCACTGTAATTCACTATTGTAGCCTATGTACATATAGTAAGGTGGGTCCACAAGCACCTTCCCCTCTGTGCTCAAATACAGTGTTTCTCAACTCCAGCCCTCAAGGCACACCAACAGGTCATGTTTTCAGGCTCTCCATTATTTTGCACAGGTGATTTGATCAGTTTCATTGCCTTAGTAATTACCACAACCCTTTCATCTGAGGGAAATCCTGAAAACATGACCTGTTGGGACGCCTTGAGGACTGGAGTTGAGAAACACTGTTCTAATATATATACTGTATGTACCCTTCCTTGCTCTAATGTACAATGTGTATTTGTTTGTGCTTCCTATGAAATAAAGAAACGGAGGTCTAAGCCTTCCCAGCTCTATCCATAACAAAATAAAATGTTTTGAATTAGGTTTAAAGTGGTTCCAAAGGTATTTTTACCATAATGCTCTCCCTGCATTCAGGTAAAAAATGTCCCTGTAGTTGTATTGCCCCCTCACCTCCCTAACTACTTACCCAAGTCCTTTCTCGATCCAGCACTGTGCCTGTCTACAGCGGTCATCTTCAGTATCAATGCTGTCACAGGAAACAGAGGCAGAGCAGGAGCCATTGGCTCCTGCTACTGTCCGTAAAATCCTGTGAAGAGGGAGTGGGAGGTGGGCCACACAAGTTCCCCCCATAGCAGCCGGCTTGCTATGGGAAAACTCACAGAAGAGGAAAAGCAGGGAGTGCTGGCGGGGAACCTCAGAAGAGGGTGGTGTGGGACCACTCTGTGCAATGCCATTGCACAGTACAGGTAATTATAACTTGTTTATTTAAAGCGAAGTTCCACTTTAAGGACTCCTCACCCCCTGATATGCCACATTTGACATTTCATTTTTTTTTTTTTTTTTTTGGGGGGCATACCTAGTTTTGACAGGTATCCAGCATCCACTTCCGCTTGGGCTGTTTATGCGGCCCCTCCCTCCCTGCAATCTTCTAGGGCACGTCGCAGGTGATTGTTTGTTTGGCAATTCAGGACTGCCCACGGCAGTGATGCTGTCGTTGCGGAGAGGAGAGGGAGAGAAGTGAGACTTCAGAGCGGCCGCACCGCTGGACTGTGGGACAGGTGAGTGTCTGTTTATTAAAAGTCAGCAGCTACAATTTTTGTAGCTGCTGACTTTTAATAAACACAATAACGGCTGGAACTCCACTTTAAGCTGGTACGGATATGCAAACCAAATTGTTTTGTTTTGTTTACAGTTTTATGTTTTTTGTTGTGTCTGACTATTACTATATGATTACTTTGCAATTTCTTCTTTTATGTTTATATTTTTGCATGTTCAAAATAAACAGCTATTACTATTATGTTATGAATAAAAAAAAGTCTTTAAAATCACTTTAAGAAATATGTTTTGCAACAGCCTTCTGTAATACATGTATGTTTCCTTCAACAGATTGTATTTTGCCTTGCCTACAAACTCTGGGGAGCAGTTCTTTATGTTTTGCACGCTTGCAGCTTGGTTGATAAACAAGGCTGGACACCGTTTTGAACAACCACAAGAATATGATGACCCTAATGCTACCGTTTCCAAAATCCTCACTGAGCTACGGTCATTTGTAAGTTGCATTTTAAAGGATTCACCATATGAAAATGGACTGGAAGGGTCAGCCTGCCTAAAACTGGAGCTTTAGCTGTGGGTAGATTCATCCAGTGGCTTTGTTCATTATATTTCTCAGGGATTCCATGCTGATCCTCTCTATTTCTCACAGGCATTATTTCTTACTCTTCTCATGCAGCAGGATGCATTTTATTTAATGTAAAATATAAAATGCATTGGAATACGAAGACCCTGCTAGAATGGACAGACCTGGTAGCTTAGATTCATTGCTTTTGCTGGCAAGACATATACAAAGTTATGCCCCATACACACGGTCGGACATTTCAACCACAAAATCAGTCTGTTTTTTTCCGACGGATTTTGGCCGAAACTTGTGTTGCCTACACACGGTTGCACAAAGTTGTCTGAAAATCCGATCGTTCTGGACAAGGTGACATCAAACACATACGTCAGGACTATAAATGGGCCAGTAGCCAATAGCTTTCATCTCTTAGTTTATTCTGAGCATGCGTGGCACTTTGTCCGTTCAAATTGTCTACACACGATCGGAATTTAAACGATCGGATTTTGTTGTGGAAAAATTTTAGATCCTGCTCTCAAACTTTGTGCGTCGGAAAACCCGACGGAAAAAGTCTGATGGAGCCCACACACGGTCGGATTTTCCGACAACACGATCCGATCGCACATTTTCCATCTGAAAAGCCGACCTTGTGTATGGGGCGTTAGATGTAACCACTAAACTGCTAAAAGAAAGGAAATGCTTGGGCTGTAATTATTTCCCTTCTGGTCTCTCTCAGGGTGGCACAGCTGACTTCCCTCCTTCCAAACTAAAGGCAGGCTACGGAGAACAAGTGTGTTATGTGCTTGATTTCCTAACAGAAGAAGTTTTAAAACATATAAACTTTACCTGGAAAAGGTGAGACTTGCTGTGAAGTATGATGTGAAAATAGAATCTCTTATTATCCAGACCTTGATCGTTTCATTGCACTGAAATAACATGCGGCAAAGCAATGTGCAGAAACTCATCGCGAACTACAACCAAATTTAAAAAGCCTCATCAATAAAACAAATTAAACAAAAAAAAATATTGTTATTATTGATTGGCTGCTCTGGAGTACTGCATACTACTGGAATAGAATAAAGCTGGTATGGTAGGTTAAAAAAAAGTTTATAGGTGGAAAATACCCTTTAATTGTATTCTTTGTGGCCACCAAATTTTTGTTGCTTTCATGCTGGTTGTACATGGCTTGATTTTCCTGTCGAATCAGAGAGCATTATTGACGTGGTTGGCACCACCTGGCTCCACAAAAGTTGTTTGAAAAAACGACGGAGCCAGGTGTCAGCCGAACAGTGACTGCATCCTGTCAGCTGCTCTCTCTGTTTAAATATTCAGACAGCCGTAGCACTAAAACCGCCGACAGGAGAGATTTCTCCATCCACATATTGATTTCTAATCGGTTCTTCTACTATACTATGGGGTTGATTTACTAAAACTGGAGAGTGCGAAATCTGGTCGGCTTCTAACTTCAGCTTGTTCAATTA
The DNA here is from genome assembly GCF_037356315.1 of Lithobates pipiens. NCBI lineage: Eukaryota > Metazoa > Chordata > Amphibia > Anura > Ranidae > Lithobates > Lithobates pipiens. Next base: position 411,109,651 of record NW_027507748.1, read on the forward strand.
AGCTTTGACAATAAAACCTGGAAGCTGATTGGTTTCTATACAGAGCTGCGCCAGTTGTAGTAAAATCAACACCTATTGCTAGCCCTATTCATGACAATAATGGCATATTTCTTTGATTTTCCCTGAAAATACGTTTTTTTTTTTTACTTAAAGAGGGATTCCACCAAAAAAAAAAAAAAATATTAAAAGCCAGCAGCTATAAATACTACAGCTGCTGACTTTTAATAAATGGACACTCACCTGTCCCGGGTTCCAGCGATGCCGAGGCCGATCGATAGCTCGGCCCTCAGCTGCTGCCGCCACCATTCCAAGTGAGGGAATCAGGAAGTGAAACGAATCGGCTTCACTTCCCGGTTCCCTACTGCGCATGCGCGAGCCGCGCCGCGCAATAGGAAATCTCCGCGCTGTCACTGGGACCCGTGTGTGTCCCAGCAGACAGCGCGGCAGGGCAGGAAGTGGCGTAGACTCCCGTGGGAGTCTATGCCCGGAAGTGGGTGAAAATACCTGTCTTTGACAGGTATCTCCACCCCCCTCCCCCCTAAAAGGTGTCAATTGTGACACCGGAGGGGGGGAGGGTTCCGTTCAGCGGAGGTTCCACTTTAGGGTGGAATCCCGCTTTAAATGGCAAAGAGGAAAAAGGAAAGCTAAGCCACAATAACTTATCTGGGCGCTGACAATATAGCCTTGTTACTTCACAGTGTGCAGTTATATCTTTTAGGCTGGGTTCACACCATCCCCACATCCATCTCACAGCAGTGGCCCAGTGCGTTCTGGTTCACCGCTTCAGGTCCGAATTCATCCTGAATTTTGGGCTGAATTCAGACCTGAAACGGACCAAAAGACGCACAGCATTTTTCTGCAAAACGCACCAGACCCGCTGCTGAGATATGTGAACCTGCTCCATAGAGAGCCGGTCAAAATCTCCTGTTATTGCGAATTGGATGCAGGGAACAATTTTGTGAACCCAGCCTAAATGCTGTGGTACCCTTTTTATTCTATGTTTTATTTTTATTTTTTATTATGCCTTTTCCATTTCAGGCCTGTATACCCTTCAGAGGAGTTAGATGAAGAGGTTATAGTGGAGGATGATGCAGAGTTAACATTAAATAAATTTGAAGATGAAATTGTTGTGAGTATTATGAATTTAATAAGTATCTGCAGAATAAGGGGCTTCCACTCGGAATTGGTGAAGCTGAACTTATGCCATAAATGTGAAGACTATTAGAAGAACAACATATATTAAATGTAACTTCTAGCGAGTAGGTCTGAATAGAACCCTTCTTAAGGATAAATTGTAATAGTTTTGGGGCAATATTTTAGTGTTTTTATTTTTTTATTTTTTATTTTTTCTGTTTTTACCCCCCTTCATGACCAGGCCATTTTTTGCGATACGGCACTGCATTACTTTAACTGACCATTGCGAGGTCATGCAATGCTGTACCCAAATAAAATGTATGTCTTGCCCTCCCCCCCCCCCCCCAATTTTTTATTTTTTTTTGTTTTATTGCGCGATAAACAAAAAAAAGACAGACAATGAAGCAAATTTTTTATTATTTTTTTTACTTTCTGCTATAATACAAATCTAAAACAAAAATGTAAAAAAATCTAATTTCTTCATAAATTTAGGTAGGCTAATGTGTATTCTTCTATGTGTTTTTGGTAAAAAAAAAAAAAAAAAAAAAAATCCCAATAAGCATATACAGTATTGATTGGTTTATGTGAACGGAATCGCGTCTACAAACTATGGTATATATTTATAGAATTTTTAATTTATTTTTATATACTAGGAATGGTGGCGATCAGCGGCTTTATAGAGAGACTGCGATATTGCAGTGGACAATCGGACACTAACTGACACTTTTTGGGGACCAGTGACACTGATACAGTGATCAGTGCTAAAAATATGCACTGGCTGGGAAGGGGTTAAACATCTAGGATGAGCAAAGGGTTAACTGTGTGCCTAGCCAGTGTTTTTGTGGCATGTGTGCTGCTTTTACTAGGAGAAGAGATGGATTTTATTCCCTGATTTGCAGGGACACAAAATCCATCCCTTCCCCCCATCATAAAGGAGATCTGCCTTGTTTATATAGGCAGAGCTTCATGCTGAGCCTCTGCCCAACGATCAGCGGACATCCATTGCCTGGCACCCGCAGATCAGCTTCTGCTGTGATTAATCACAACAGAAGCGGCCCACCAGTGGCGCTTGCCCCCTGTAGGCGGAAGTGCAGAATTATGTATGTATATATGATTCTGCACAGGAGGGCCGCCCTGTAGCAGTAAATCTGCTATTGGGCGGTCCGGAGTGGTTAGTATCTGTATTATAGTAACGGAGTGATACAGTTGGGCCTAAAAGTTTGCATACCCTTGCAGAATTGGTAATAGTATGTACCATTTTTAACCTCCCTGGCGGTATGATTCAGTCTGGAATTAGGTGCTGAAAGCGGTACAATTATTTTGCACGTAAATCTGGCTTTTATTTTGTAGTCCTGTAATTCTTAGGAATAACGCTCTTCAATCTGTTCAAACCAGAGTCTAGCAGACATCCCGGGTATGATAAAGTTTATAATATAATAAAGAATAATAAAAATTATTCAATAATGTAATCAAATCCTAAAACACTGAAAAATTGTCACTTTTTGGTTGCTATGGACAATCTCCAAATTCCAGGCAGAAAAAACAGTATTTATAATATAAAAGTGCATGCAGGGCATTGCACAGACCACTAGGGACAAAGGGTGTGTGTATTTTTTAATACAGCACTGTAATCTGTAAGATTACAGTGCTACATATAAATAGGTGCAAACAAAAATAATAGTAAATTTCCAAAAAACTAATTAGTTGCACGTGGCGCTATAACCTGTGTACCTTTCAGTGCACAAATCCTCACCTCCTCAGTGATCTTGTCCCAAATCATAAATTATCTAATCAATAACAAAATATATAACTATTAATCACTCAGTGAATACCCAAATATACATTTAGATTACACATATAGTGAAAAATACATATAAATGAATGTGAATATAGTCCATCCACCACACAATATTCAAAAAAGCATCCAGATTACAGAAAGTCTTTCTATAAATGCATAAGAAGAATATCCAGTGTTCAGATTCCTTTCTACAAGTGACTCCTTCACCACACCATCCGTGATTCCTACTCCCCCCTTCGTGAAAACACTCACCGACTGCTAAGCCTTACACTCTCGTGTGAGGCTCAAGGGCTTTCAAATGATCTCTCAAGATGGAATTCAGACCCCAGCACATCCGATTGGAACTTCTCCACTTATGCACTTCATTGTATAAATATATACCTCAAAGAGAAATCACAGAGGGAGACCCCAATAGTGTAATACTGCAAACACTCTTTAATGTATAAAAAATCTCACTCCTTATGCACTCACATGAACTTAAAAACGCAAAATCACTTCAAGAGAGTAAAAAGACTCGCTTCACAACTTCACTCCACAATACTATTCTGAATACGTCGGGGCATTGGTGGTCACGGCGGACTCATAAGATACGATACTGTATCGTTTGATCTCACCCCTCCTCGTGCGTCCCGCCTGGTCCCACACAGCAGGTCTATTCGAAAAAGGGCGCCTTCAAGTCAGATAAAACAGTCCTCTCAGTCCTGTGCCTCCTTCCCAGCTCCGTGTATGTCAGCTCAATAGTCTCCAGATAGCCACGCCCCCGACATGTTTCGTCACATCAGACTTAATCATGGGATTCAGTGCAGCAGATTACAGTGCTGTATGTGTTTTGTGTGTTTTTTACTTTTTTGAATTTGCCGCCGTTCTCCGCTCCCGTGTGCCATAACGCCTCAGGGAATGGAGCTTGGCGGCATTCGGCACTGTGAATCGAGCGAAGGACGGCTCGATCACACAGTGCGGCGGACATCGCTGGATCCAGGGGACAAGGTAAGTAACTCTCCCTGTGTCCTCCCCTGCACCGAGCGAAGCCATCCCGAGTCTGGCTCGGGGTTACCGCTCCTATCAGTAAACTCCTAACCCGAGCCAGACTCGAGATTACCGCTAGGGGGGTTAAAGAAAACCTGAGTGAGTAGGCAAAAGACATTTCTTTTATATCTTAGGCCCCTTTCACACATGCAGACTGTTTAGTTCCACCAGTCCGTTTTTAAGGCGGACCTGAACGGACGCTCCATGCATGTCCGATCCACTCCGCTAAATTCAGATGGATGGAAACCCTATTTTCCATTCGTCTGGCGGATCGGATGAAAACGGACAGGTAGTCCGTTTTCATCCGATCCCCCCATAGAGGAGAGCGGGTCTCTTACAGGTCCGTCTCTGCACAGTGAGCAGAGACGGACCTCTCATCCGCCATCCGTGGACATTAATGTGTGAAAGGGGATTTATGGGATTCATATACAACTGTAGGTCATAACAGAATGGCACAATCATAAAACAAAACATGCCAACAAATAAACAAATGAAATGACCCCTGTTTGAAAGTCTGCATACTTTTAGTTCTTAATAATGTGTATTGCCACATTTAGCATCAATGACAGCATGCAGTTTTTTGTAATAGTTGTCTATGAGGCCCCTGATTTTTGCAGGTCGTAATACTGCCCATTTATCTTGGCAAAATGCCTCCCAGGGCATGCAAAGTCTTTGGTCGTCTTTAATGACCCGCATGTCTGAGATCTCCCCTGAGTGGCTCGATGATATTAAGGTCAGGCGACCGTGATGGCCACTCCAGAACCTTCATCTTTTCTGCTGTAACCACTGTCAACTTGGCCTTGTGCTTAGATTCATTGTCATGCTGGAAAGTCCAAGAGCATCCCATGAGCAGCTTAGGTGCAGAAGAATACATATTGTCTGCCAGTGTTTTCTGATAACATGCTGCCTTTCTCTTGCCATCAATTTTCACAAGATTCCCTGTGCCTTTTTAGAGCACACACATCCCCAAAACATCAGTGAGCCATCACCATACTTCTCAGTGGGGATGGTATTCTTCCTTTCCAAATATAGCACTTATGGTTGTGACCATAAAGCTCTCTTTTTTTCGTCTTGTCACTCCAGATTACAGTGTGCCAGAAGCTATGAGGCGTATCAAGATGCTGTCGGGCATATTGTAATCGGGCTTTTTTGTGGCATTGGAGCAGTAAAGGCGTCTTTAAGGCAGCTAATTTTTGTTCAAGTATCGCCGTATTGTGCTCCTTGAAACAACCACACTGTCTTTTTGCAAAGCAGCCTGTATTTCTCCTGAGGTTACCTGTGGAATTTTCTTTGCATCCTGGACAATTCTTCTTGTGGCTGCAATCTTTCTTGGTCTACCTTGGCTTGGTATTAAGAAATCCTCAAATTTTCCACTTCTTAATAAGTCATTGAACAGTAATGGCTGGCATATTCAAGGCTTTGGATATCCCTTTCCATCTTTATAAAGTTCCATTGCCTTGTTATGCAGGTCTTTTGACGATTCTTTTCTGCTCCCCATGGCTCAGTATCCAGTCTGCTCTGTGCATCCAAGTGAGAGCTAACAAACTCATTGTCTGTTTATACACAGAAACTAATTGTGATTTAAAAAGCTACAGCAAACACAAATGTATTCCAGCCTCCTGACTATTTTGTCATGCAGCTCTGTCTATTTGTGCTTAGAACAGAACTGCCCCAGTCTCAGCCTCCTTACTGAACTGGTTCCTTCAGTCACCAAACTGGACTTGCTGTCTATTCACATACAGGCTGGTACTTGGTTGGCTCAGGCATGCCAGTCTGTTCGCATGTGGACTACCTCAGTCCCTTCAGGGTCTCGCCAGCCAGCCTGTGTAAGCCAGTCAGGCTTGGACACATGCTTCACATTCCTCTTAGATTGTAAGCTCTAACAAGCAGGGCCCTCTGATTCCTACAGTATTAAAGAGGTTGTAAACCTCTCTGTGGAAATTGTGCCTATAAGTAAGCCTATAATAAGGTTTACCTATAAGTACTGTAAATATCTCCTAAATGTGCGCCGTTTAGGAGATATTTACAGTGTTTTGCACTGATGATGTCATTAGCGCAGTGCGCTGTGAAGAAGCAGCCCCCCATGCCGTTTCTTCACAAGCGAGTGCCATGACTGGCAGCTTCAGTGCGCATGCGTGGGAGTGATGTCATGTGGCTATGGCCAGTCACAGAGCCGGAGTCCACAGCCCTGGAAGGAAAAGGGGCAAACATGGATGCGGCCTGCAGCAGGGACGGCACGGGCTTCATTTGCAGGTGAGTATCACATAATGTGCTAGTAAGTGATGCATACTAGCACATTATGCTTTTACTTTGCAGGGGCGAAGGAAGGAAGTAAAACCCATCAGGGATTATCTTCCTCTTTAAATTGTATTGTAATTGTACTGTCTGCCCTTATTTTGTAAAGCACCGTGTAAACTGTTGGCGCTATATAAATCTTGCATAATAATAATAATGTGTCAGGCTTCAATATATATATTTGCACATATTGCATAACCCTTCGTATTTTTTTATATTTCGAATCCAAAAGCCGAATCCAAGTATTTAATGTTATTATTATTATTTTTTTCCAGGAAGAAGAATCTGACAATGATGAGGAACACTTAGTAGATTTAAACATTCTGAAAGCACAAAGTAATAAAAAGGCAAGTACACAAGTACCGTGTTGTTTGCAACTGACCACATAATATAAGTGCAGTACAAATTACAGTACAAATTCAGGAAAAAATACTAGCTTTTCTGAACAAAAAAAAATGCTTCAGTATGAGTATTGGTCATGATGGTTCAGTGATGTGTGCAGACAAATTCCCCCCTGACTTTTTGGTTATTAGAAAACTAGTAAATCTACATAGCAACACACTCCCATCTTTAGAAATTGATATAAAATCATCAATGGGTTCAGTTTAGTGATTAGGCAACTAGCATTTTCAGAAGAAAGCCATCAAAGACCGCCTCCAGATTTCGCTCGGCACATAATTGGACAATGTTGCTAAAGCCAATAAGTTGTGCAGTTAAGAAGTGAAAAGCTGCATGAAAGATATTTTATTATTTGTTTCTTTTTAACTGCATAAATTATTAAAGAGAGTGTCTACCAGGTGTAAATAAATCCATAAAAAAAATAATTTCATGTCTTTAGAATGTTGGAGAAACATCTAAACCAGAGGAAATTTTGGAATCTAAAACAGATGCAGCAGAGTGGTACCTGGAAGTGGAACGAGTACTTTCACAGCTGAAGGTCACAGTGAGAACTGATAATAAGGTAAGTTGTTATTCTTGTCACTTGTAATACACATATCAACTAAAGCTGACCATAGATGGATTGAAATTTGTTTGGTTCAGCAAGGACCAGCTAAATTTAAATCAAGGACTGTAACCTGTTTGTGAGAATCAATCTAATGATCAACTACTCATGAATGGGCTTGTTGGAAAATCTTTGTTTGTTAGCTGCAGCGTGGCTCAGTGTAGTCTGACAGCCAAAGACTCTTTACTGTCAGAATACAATAGCACAATGGGGAGAGTTTCTCCCTCTACCTCGCTTGTGTGAATGGGGGAAACCATTTGTTTTTTTTGTTGATTAGCTGGTAAAAAAAACGGATCCATGTATGTGTGGGCAGCCTAAGGCCGCGTACACACGGGCGGACTGTTCGCCCAACCTTGTCCGCTGAACAGTGTTTGGGCGGACAGTCCGCTCGTGTGTGGGCTTTCAGCGGACAGTTTCAGCGGACAGTTGGACGGACAAAGTCTTTCGGAAATTCCGAAAAACTGTCCGCTGAAACTGTGTTTGAGCGAACAGTCCGCCCGTGTGTGGGCCTGTCCGCTGTACTTTCGAAATGAGCGGACTGTTCCCGCTCGGAAAGTCCGCCCATTTCGAGCGCGTGTACAGGTAGGCGGGGCCCGCGAAGGAGACGTCGCGGGCTCCGCCGCCTGGAATGGGCTTAAAGGGGAACCCCAACGCCGAAAAAAATCGGCGTGGGGGTTCCCCCAAAGTCCACACCAGACCCTTGTCCGAGCACGCTACCCGGCCGGCCAGGAAAGGGGGGCGAGCGAGCGCGCCCCCCCTCCTGAGCCGTACCAGGCCGCGTGCCCTCAACATGGGGGGGTGCCTTGGGGAAGGGGGGGCCGCGCGGCCCCCCCACCCCAAAGCACCTTGTCCCCATGTTGATGAGGACAAGGGCCTCTTCCCGACAACCCTGGCCGTTGGTTGTCGGGGTCTGCGGGCGGGGGGCTTATCGGAATCCGGGAGCCCCCTTTAAGAAGGGGGCCCCCGGATACCGGCCCCCCACCCTATGTGAATGAGTATGGGGTACAATGTACCCCTACCCATTCACCTGTGAAATAAAGTACAAAAAAAAAACACAACACAGGGGAAAAAATATTTTATTGCACAGCTCCGGGGGTCTTCCGTCTTCGGGGGTCTTCTCGCCGGACTCCTCCGCTATCTGTGTGTAGCTCTTTTACTAGCGGAGGAGTCCGGCTTTCTTCCTCCCCGCTGCCGGCCTCTTCTCCCGACTTCGGGGGTCTTGTCCCCCTCTTCGGTTCTTCTGCCGGGCCACCGCGCCTTCTTGTAGCTCTTTTGCAGGCGGTGGCCCGGTCTTCTGTCGCCGCTGCCTTCCGTTCTTCTGTCGCCGCCTTCGGTTCTTCTGCCGGGCCACCGCGCCTTCTTGTAGCTCTTTTACAGGCGGTGGCCCGGTCTTCTGTCGCCGCTGTCGCCGCCGACTTCCGTTCGTGTTCTTCTTCTTGTTCTTCTTGTTCTTCTCCAGGAGATGTTGACACGTTGCTCCCTCCGGCCGGAATGCCAGAGCCGCGCTGTGCGGTCACTTATATAGTGACAATGGGGCGGGGTCACATGGTATATGTCACATGGGTTGGGGTTGGGGTTGGGGTTCCCCTTTAAGCCCATTCCAGGCGGCGGAGCCCGCGACGTCTCCTTCGCGGGCCCCGCCTACCTGTACACGCGCTCGAAATGGGCGGATTTGCCTCCTCCTTACGTGGGCGAGTCCGTTCATTTCAAAAGTTGAGCCAACTGTTTGGCAAACAGTTCGCTGAAACAGTCCGCTCGTGTGTGGGCAAGTCCGCTCATGCAAATTTTGAGCGGACTGTTTGCCGAAACTGTTTGCCGAACAAGGTTGGGCGAACAGTCCGCGCGTGTGTACGCGGCCTAACTGTAGGAATTAGGCTGATGATGGAAGCTGATTTTTTTTGTCTGCTGTGGATTAATTCATTTTACTGCACTTCATGCTCTGTAATATAAAAGGACTGTTTTTTTTTTTGGATGGTCTGCTGTACAATGTTTGGGGTCTTTAGAACATTTTCAGTTTGTTTTTCAGTTTATATTAAGGTGGTGACTATGACGTCATAAGCTTTAGCAGTAAGAACAGTATTTTATGTATCAAACATAATGTATTCCACCTTGTAACAAGAACAATTTTGTTTATTTTTTAGGATTGGAGGATACATGTTGATCAAATGCACCAACACAAAAATGGAATTGAAACATCCTTGAAGGAAACAAAGGTAAGCTAAGCCTAATACTAAAAGCAGCTGTTGTGTAGGGGCAACTGACAGTAGACGTCTGGTTTCTGTATCTGCGCTTTTGATTTCAAAGGTTTCATTTATCCCCTCCGGTGACATAGTCGGGCTCTCTTGATGAGATCCTATGACAGCCCCTTAGTTGCATTAACCCCCAATGCATTGGAAGATTGCTGGGAAGGGGATTACTGTACTAAAAGGAGAGGAATCGGCACAAGGGACACATCCTACTAACTGTAAGTTATGCCCCTTGTGCTCATTTCTCTGTTTTGGATTTTGGCTGCCATTAGGCTTTAAGACTCATAATGCAGCTCATCAAATTATGCTTCATCAAGCAGTAAGTAAAGTAAATTGCATTGATCATTACTTGATTTTATTGTCATCTGAAGTAGTATTAAAGGTTAGTAAAACTGTGCGATATAACATTTTTGAAATAATAGCCTACAATAAAACAGAAAAGCCAGTTAATAAAGCCTACTGCCACATATCTGTGTTTGGTGTATTTGTAAAGAAACCCTGCAGGTGAATTCAGTGCTTTGTGGCCCTTATCCCCCCCAATGGATAAATATTTTTTGATTAAATGAAAATAAAAATTTTAATTCCGATCTAGGGGTTCTATGTTAGTTTCTCTTACTGCTCATTATAACTGCTGGTAACCAAAAATATTTTAAAGAAGCCCATTTTCTTCACTTTTTAAGTGTCAATGACTTTCATGTAATTAATTAAATAGAAAAGCTAGCTTAAAGTAACTTTTTTATTTTTCTCATGCATCGTTCCCCCTCCCCAGCAGCATGTACTCTCCTCCTTTCCTCACTCTCCTGCCACTCGCTTCAGATTCCATGAGTCAAAGGAAAGCCCTGCGTATTCTCACAACCAACTTCTTATGCCCCGTACACATAAGCGGATCTTCTGTCGGAAAAAACTTGGATGGTTTTTCCGACGGAATTCCGCTCAAGCTTGGCTTGCATACACGTGGTCACTGAACTTTCGACCGTCAAGAATGCAGTGACGTACAACATTACGACGAGCCGAGAAAATGAAGTTCAATGCTTCAGAGCATGCGTCGAATTGTTTCAGAGCATGCGTAGGAATTTTCCGCGACGGAATTGGTACAGACGATCAGAATTTCTGATCGGAACTTTTTCCGACTGAAAAATTGAGAACCTGCTCTCAATCTTTTGCTGGCAGAATTTCCGATCTTGTGTGCGGGGCATTAGAGTTTACACAGGGCTGATGAGGACTATCTTCCTGTCCCATGTGGCAATGCTGGACGAATAACCAGTACTGTTACATCGGAAAAGGGTCCTAGAATTACCAGGTATTTTTTTTTTTTTTTTTTTTTTACTTCCTGTTGGTAAACAGAGCAGAGGGGAACAAAGATAATGTGAATTTATGCTGCTGAAAGGGAGAAAGTTTGGTGAACCTTTTCCCACTACATGCACAAGGTAAAGGATTCTATTAGCATTCCACCCATTATGTGTCACTTACCTGACACAGGAGCCGGCGAAGTCACCACTGTCCCCTGTAGTCCGGCGCATCCATCTTCTCGGTGGGTCTCGCAGCTCCGCCGTTGTCATTCGGCAAAGCTGCAAAGACATCATTCCTGCACATGCGCACGACGCATTTCCTCAAGTACTCCCGATATGAATTACTGATACCTATTTTTAATGTCATGGCAATTAATGAAAAATGATTATGTTTCTTTATAATTAGGAAGAACAGTTCTTCTGTGGCTTTGGAATTGAAACTTCAGTGCGATTTCAAAGCCACAGATCAGTGCGTTTTTGACCTCCGATTTCATTGTGGGTTGCGACTTCATTTAGCAGAAGTCAATGCAAGTCAATAGAATCGCAAGAAAGGTATTGGTTTTAGTATCGTAGCATTTGCACGAGTGCAAATGCTTATTGTTGCTACCGATACCAGTATCGGTGCAATGCTAGGTTATATATCTCTTCTGTCCTGTTATTGGCGTAGATTTGATATTTTGTTCCCTCACCATATATTTATATTTACCACTGCATAGAGATAGTCAAGAATAAATTGTCTTTTTAAAAAAAAAAACTTTACATAATAACTAAATTATACACCACACTATTTTTAAGGCTTTTTTAATCTGATTTAGGTCCCTTTCACACTAGTGCGACTTGGGACTGCAAAGTTGCATGACAAGTCGTACCCCATAATTTCCAATGAGTACCATTCACATCTATACAACTTCAAGTACCAACTTCAAAGTAGTCCCTGCACTACTTTGATCCGACTTTGATGCAAGTTGAGGTTCATAGACCTCAAGTTTACATTCCCTGAAATCGCGGCAAAATCGCAGCAAGTCGCTGCAGTGCAAAAGGGGCCTAATCAAAGCAATAATCGGCCAACTAATCGATGATTCTAGTTCTACTTTCTAAGTAATGGGTTATCAGGTAAAAGATCCTTTACCTATTCCCTTCTATGCATAGGTTGACACATCATCTAAGTTTAGCAAAGCCTGGCTATCAATTTCAACTGAAGCAAATTCACCTTTTTCCTAATATGTAAAATGCCTCAAAAAAGGAAAGTATAATATAGATTCTGTAAGCATATATTTTTGAATAACGACATTGTTTACCTTATTACCTTAAAGTAATTTTAGTGGGACTTTCACATGTATACATGCCTTCATATTTTTGGTATTGTGTTAAAGCGGAGGCCCAGCTGAAATTATTTAAATTTTTTTTAAAGTTAGCAGCTACAAACACTGTAGTTGCTGACTTATAGTAAGCACACTTACCTGTCCAGGGTGCCCACGATGTCGGCCCCCCGAGGCCGATCCGTCCATTGGATCGGGTCTCGACGCCGCCATTCGAACTTGCGCGGTGCTTTGTGAATGGCCGGCTGTGTTCTGGGACACACACAGTTCCCAGAACACACCCCATTCCCCAGAAGACAACGTGAGGAGGAGGAGAAGAATGAAGATCACCGCAGAGGAGAAAGTGGCAGATTAGGATGATCTGTCTAACAGCCATTTCTGGTAAATTTTTTCAGATTTTTAGGAGCATTTTTATGTAATTTTTTTTTTTTTTTTTTTTTTTTTTTTTGGGTGGACCTCCGCTTTAAATGTAGAAACTGGTAAATTGACAATTAGAGGCAAGGTAGCTTGCATGAGTAATAAGAGTATTTCATTTTTTTTTGCATATTTGTTCATGAAAACATTTATTCTTTGTAGCACTGACAGTGGTTAATTGTAACATTTTATGCCTTTTCAGTATGATGTCTATTTTTTATACATTGTCAGGGTTATCTGGACAAGCTTCACAATGAGGTCAGCAAGACCTTGGAGAAAGTGGCTAGTCGTGAGAAATATATTAACAGCCAGCTGGATCCTCTGGTTCAAGAGTATCGAGCAGCACAAGCCCAGCTAAGTGAGGTGAGCTTTTGAGTTTATTATATTTATCCTAAAGTAATTTTGGAAGTATTCCTGAGCCCATGCAGTGATGTCTATCACAGAATCTTGTCTGTTTTTAATGCAGTGCCGTCTGAAGGCCCAGAGATCACAGGTGTCCAATATTGTGTTTCGACCTTGTCCCTTTCACACACAGATTTCTCCAGATTCCCAGAATCTTTTGATATTATGTACTGTAGATGATGATATATTTAGTGACTTTGCAATTTTAAGTTGAGGAACATTATTTTGAAATTATTCGACAATTTTTAGACAGCTTTTCACTGATTGGTGAGCTTCTGCATATCTTTATGCACAAAACACTCTGACTCTAAAGCCCCATACACACTAATAGATTTTCTGCAGATTTTTGTCTTCATATTTACCAAAACCATATAGTATGAGGTCAAACCTTAACACCCCTTTCACACTGGGGCGTTTTTCAGGCGTTTTTCATGCGCTTTAGCGTTAAAAAAAGCGCCTGAAAGAAGCTGCAACTGCAATCCCAATGTAAAAGCCCGAGTGCTTTCACACTGAGGCGCTGCGCTGGCAGAGCGTCAAAAAAAGTCCTGCAAGCAGCTTCTTTGCAGCGCTTTTGGAGCGGTGAATACAACGCTCCTAAAACGCCCCTTCCCATTGAAATCAATGGGAAGCGCTTGTAAAACGCCTGAAAAACGCTACTGGCAGCAGCGTTTTGTGGGCACTTTTAACCCTTTATTTGGCCACTAGCAGGGGTTAAAAGCGCACCATTAACGCTCAAAAAACGCTGGTAAAGCGCTGCTAGTTTAAGCGGCGCTTTACGAGCGTTTTTTCGGGCGCTGACATTTCACATTGGGACTGCAGATGAGGCTTCTTTCAAGCGCTTTACAGGCGCTTTTTTTAACGCTAAAACGCTTGAAAAACGCCCCAGTGTGAAAGGGGTCTAAGAGTTTCAATTTGTATGCAATCAAGCAGGCCCTTGCACTACATGATTTTGATAAATCTGAAGCAAAAAATCAGTGGGTATGGGGTCTTAGATGCTTTTTATTTATTTTTTTTATTTTTTTTACCCAATCATTTTAACCCAGTTAGCCAGGTCATACTTACCTAATTGCCAGCTTTTTTGTTGCCCTGCCCTATCTTTTTGAGACTTGTTGCTGATATGTAGATTTTACACAGCATCATAACTTTTTTGGAATTTAAGTTGTGGGCTTTTGGCTATACTTCTCCTTTGATTGTAACAGAAAATCTGTTTTTATTGTTTGGGTAAATTATGGGATATCATTGGTCATACAGGGCAACTACTTCCCTTTTTGCTGCAGTTAACTTTCTCCAGTTTTTGTAACTGAATTCCTGGACTGGTATGCTTGTCCTGAAATGAAATGTGCTTCTTCTGGGCACAGTCCCAAATGTTTTGCCTTTTTCTTTCCCCGGGAAGCAGTAGGGGGTCAGTAAATTGCTAGAGTAAGCAGATGAAGCATATTTTACACCAAGTAATCATTTTACTTCTGATGTCAATTAATTATATTAGATCAAGGGCATTTCAACAAAAAATAGTGCAGTGTACCAAGTCTATTTTAAGGGCAGACCTTAAGGCCTGGTTCACACCTATGCAGGTTTCAGTTTGCATATTCCAGGTGCATTTTGCGTTTTTCAATACACATTTTTTGATTCATTGAAGTCCAAGGAACCAAAAACCAGAAAAAAAGACCCTGGCCATTTCCATAAAATGCACAGATGTGAACATGACCCATAGGAAACCATGCTAATTGGACTGTAGCGTGTTTCTGCAAAACTGAAAATGAACTAAAAAATGCTTAAGTGTGAACGCGGTATAAATGCGCTTTTTATGTTTTTTTATTTTTAGCTAAAAGAACAATATCAGCAATTAACAACCAAAGTAACAGAGAAGACACGAATTCTGTCTGAGGTAAAGCACTGGAATATTATATTTTTACCTTAATGTAATTTACAGCCATTCAAAAACTCTCATACCTTTTCATAATTTCATTTATATGTCCTTCTATTTGACTCTTGAAGAAGAACTCCAATTGATATACTGGCAAGTCCGTAAAACACTTCCATTGCCAATTTTTGCAGTTTGTGGGATTAAAAATCTGTTCTTAGAAGACTTGCAGTCAGAAGCATGGAGAATGTGGGAGACTCCACCCTTTCTTCAGATAACATGTTGTCATACACAATGGCCATTGTAGTCTTCCCACCAGGATGGACTTTTACTACACAGAGCTCACTCTGACAACAGACATTCAAAGCGTTTTTTACAACACTTTATATCTGAGGTTGGTTGGGCTATGGCAGTGGAGCACCAATCCTGTCCCGTGTGAAATATCAGTTCAAGCGGGATGTATTTTATGCAGCTTTTGCACCCGACTCCAGTACACACGGTCTGAATGTTGGACAGTTTCTATTGAACCGGCTGATGCGGAATACACATTTGGCCCATGTGTACTAGGCTTAAAGGGGTTCTATAGGTTTGATGTTTGTTATTAAAAAAGAAAAATATATATTTTATACTTACCTCCACTGTGCAGTTAGTTTTGCACTGAGTAGCCCCAATCCTGTTGTTCTGGGGTCCCACGGCGGCTGTCTCGGCTCCTCCCCACTAAAGCTAACCCCCTCTGGGAAACTTTCCTGAGGGGGTTAGCTTGCGGGCGCGCTCCCTTGTCATACAGTTGTTGTCCATAGATACCAAGTGTATGACTCTGTCCCGCCCCCCCCCCCCCCCCGCATCATTGGATGGGATTGGCAGCAGCGCGAGCCAATGGCTGCTCTGCTATCAATCTATCCAATCAAGGGCCAGACTCAGTGGAGAAGAGGATGTTGGGGGACGTGCACAGTAGATAAACGGGCTCAGGTAAGTAAAACGAGGGGGGGGGGGCTGGGGGACCTATGACAGCAAGATGTTTTTTCACCTTAATGCATAGGATGCATTAAGGAGAAAAAACACGAAAGAGTGGTCATAAAAGGCTCTTCTAAAGCTTATCTTTTATGACCACTCATCTTACAAAAGATGTGTTTCTTTTTAGGTTACTGAAGAGCTAGAAAAAGTTAAGCAGGAAATTGAAGAAAAGGGAAGTAGTATCACTGATGGCGGTAAGTACCAAAACTTGGTAATGTTCTACACAGAACCAAACAATGGATCATAGATTTGATTTTGTTAAATAATCTTTTGCTTGAAATTATAATTCAGCCCATGAAAAAGGTGAATTTGGTCACATTTGATTGGAGTTTCCAATAAACAACACTTAGTGTTGTTTATTCCTTAATGAAACTTTTTTTTTTTAGTTTTCCTTTTTTTTCCTTTTTTTTTTCCTTTTTTTTTTTTTTTGCCTTTTTACAGCACTTTACTGGCTCCTTCCACCAGCCATGATCTGCCTGCATTGCATTGAGACCCAGTCATGACACCTCTGGGTCTAAAATAAGCTATGTAATGAAAATGGAAAGGTTTTCTTAAAAAATATCAGCATATTGATAAGGAGTGGAGGGAGGAATGATATAACATGCATTAAAGGCAGAAAAATGACTTGATGGCCAGTTTCCACATTCGCACCAGACAGTCATTCATGTGCACCATTTTTCCCAACTTCAGCTATTGCTAGTACATTGAAGTCGTGGAATTCAGGTCTGTACATTATTATGCAATATGGCAACCTTGCTTTGTCAATGCATCATTTGGAAATTTATAGCACTTTTGTCTGCAAATATATTAAGACTTTTGTTTTTTTTAATTAAAGATGGTTCTTTACATACTGTCAATGCAGGTTGTTATTTGTATTTCAGCTCCACTGGTGAAGATGAAGCAAGGATTAAACAAGCTAAAACAAGAGATTGTACAGATGGATATCAGGATTGGTGTAGTAGAACATACTCTGCTTCAGTCCAAACTGAAAGAGAAATCAAACATGACCAGAGACATGCATGCCACAAACATTCCAGACTCGTCTATAGACTATTAAACTACAGAACACTTGTGGCCTGATGTCCTTTTTTTGTATTTTTAACAGGTTTGATTTTTTTTTTTATGATTTGGCATATATTTATTTAAATTTTTGTAAACTTTGTTGTTTTGATTGTATGTTAATAAATATCTTTCATATGTTTAATAAATTAGTAGTAGCTGTATACAGACATACAAGAATGAATATGAGCATGACTGACTGTTGCTTTGAAAGGTCTAAAACGAGTATATCAGACACTGTGTTAGTTGTCCCCAGTTATATCAGGATCCCCTAATCGGGATCCAGGTTCCTCTTCAACCCCCTCCAGCTTAGCAAAATCACATATGTGTCTTCAGTGACTTCAGTCTTTTCTCGCTGGGCTGCATATTTCTGTACATGTACCTGTGTTTGTGCTGATAGTGCCCTCCCAGCATGAAGGCCGAGTTGTCACTGACAGCTCTGGGTCTGTCGTACTAAAGATCAGAATCTAGAAGAGCCGGTTCTCAATTACATAATTGCTGTGGTTGGATAATCACTGTGTAACCTGCTCTTGAGTTCTTTCTCTTCTTGAATGGAAAAAAAAAAACGTCTTTCTCTCCTTGCTAGTGAAGATTGTAAACCAGAAAAAAAAGTTTTGTTTAAAAAAAATAAAGATCAAATAGCTAGATCATGGTTTGATGAAAGTCAGTTTCAAGATTAGGGTCAAAAGATTGAGTCTGTGCATTTTAGGTAGGATTTAAAAAAAAAAGAAATTGGTTTAATTTAGCGTTGGCGTTTTTATAAGTGGGTTAAAAATAAATAAATGCACGCTATTGTTTCTTGGCCCTATTGCAGGTACAGAAAATAAATAACATACATATTTGTGGTATCACTGCGATTGTTAGGAGTAGGAGAATTTGTGTTGAGTTGTTCTTTGGTGGTAGGGCATGGAAATGCAAGAAATGTACAACTAAATTTCAAAACATGATTTTTTTTTTTTTTTTTAACCACTTAAGGACCGGGCCTCTTTTTCAGACTCGGGGTTTACAAGTTAAAAAAAATGTTTGTTTTTTTTTTGCTAGAAAATTACTTAGAACCCCCAAACATTATACATTTTTTTCCTAGAGAATAAAATGGCGGTCATTGCAATACTTTTTGTCACGCCGTATTTGCGCAGCGGTCTTACAAGTGCACTTTTTTTTGGGAAAAAATTCACTTTTTTTAATAAACAAATAAGACAAGAGTAAAGTTAACCCAATTTTTTTTTATATACTGTGAAAGATAATGGTAAGAAAAGTCCTGCAAGCAGCATCTTTGGGGCGGTGGAGGAGCGGTGTATACACTGCTCCTGCCCATTGAAATGAATGGGCACTGCTGCTGAAGTGCCTGCAAAGCGATTCGGCAGCGGCGATACATGGGTGTATTTAACCCTTTATTCAGCTGCTAGCAGGGGTTAAAAGTGCCCCGATTTCGAATAGCGCCGCTAAAACTAGTGGCGGTTTACCATCAACGCCCGTCCCAGTGAAAAAGCAGCCTAAGCCCTTGTACACACGGTCGGACATTCCGATGGAAAATGTCCGATCGGACCATGTTGTTGGATAATCCGACCGTGTGTGGGCTCCATTGGACTGTTTCCGTCAGAATATCCGACCAACAAAGTTTTAGAGCTGGGCTATAAAATTTTCCGACAACATGATCCGATCTGACTTTGTCCGATCGTTTGTAGAGAATTCAGATCGGACAAAGTGCCACGTATGCTCAGATCAAATTCCTAGACCAAAGATATTGGCTACTAGCCTGAACGTAGTCCCGTAGTTACGAACGATCGGATTTTACGACAACTTTGTCCGACCGTGTGTATGCAACAGTTTTGGACAAAATCTGACGGATTTGGTTGTCGGAATGTCCGACTGTGTGTACAAGGGCTTAGAGTCAGGGTGCGAATGAGATAGAGGGGGGCTGGGAGACTACTACTACTATTTAAGACAGGGGTGCCCAACCAGTGGCCCGCGACCTCCTTCTCTGGGATGGTGGATTGAAAAACCCAGATCATGGGTTGTTAATTAAAGGGGTGTTCCAGCAGAATTATTATTTTTTTTTTTTAAAGTCAGCAGCTACAAACACTGTAGATGCTGACTTTTAATAAGGACACGTACCTGTCCAGGGCGCCCGCGATGTCAGCCCCCTCAAGGCCGATATGTCCCTCGTATCGTGTCCCGGTGTCGCCATCCTCACTAAGGGCAACAAGCAGTGGAGCCTTGTGTGGCGCTTTGTGAATGGGGCATGCTGTGTTCTGGGACACACACAGTTCCCAGAACACAGCGCTCCCCAGAAGACAACACGAGGAGGGGAGAAGACTGAAGATCATCGCGTAGGAAGACTGCCTAGCAACAGGGGTTTCTGGTAATTTTTTTCAAATGTTTTCTTTTACATTTTTTTAAAGAATATTAATGCTATTTTTTATTTTTTTTGGGTTGCCCTCCACTTTAAGCTGGTGGTAGAGAAAGCAAGTGGCTGGGGAGCAGAGCTGTATAAGCTGATGCTTCCTGTATAGCGCAGACTCCTGTCACAGGCGGAGTGATACCAAATGCACTCTGCCAGGGACAGCAACAGCAATACCTGAATGGTTATTAAAGGTCAGTTTATTACTAAAATTGCAATGTATATATGGGCATATCTGTGCAGTGGTTACTGGGCTGCTTTCAAACTGATCTGCAGGTGCAGTACACCTTCAGGTTACCTGCACTGAGCCATAGACTTCTCTTACTACCTGCGGGTTTGGTGAGCTTTCAGAAAGTGCACCACACTTGCAGGATATAATCAAAGTGTAACTAACCCATATCTCCCAACATTTTGAGATGGGAATGAGGGACACTTATCAGCAAAAGTATGCAGGCATAGGACACACCCCTTGCCACGCCTCCTTAATGGAGAATTGTACAAAAAATATTGGTTAAACCCACAAGTGTTTTTTTTTTACCAATACTATTCCTTTATATTGGCTTTTGGAATTTACAAATGCAGCAATTTAGAAATCAGATAAAAGGTTTAGCACTGGGAAACACTTTTTGATAGATAAAAAGTGCGTTTTATATACATCTATATAAATCAGACCAAAATGTGGGACAAATGAGGAGGAATGAGGGACATTGCTCCAAATCAGGGACAGATCCTTGAAATCAGGGACAGTTGGGAGCTATGGCTAACCCACAGGAAAGACACAGGTGCACTGCGCGGCATTAGTGTGAAAACAGTCTTAGGCCTCTTTCACACAATCGGTCCGACCCAATCGGACCCTCCATTCACTTCTATGGGAGATGTAAACAGATTTGTGTCCATTTACACCCGCCTACCTCCAATCTGATTTGCTAAAAAAAAAAAAAAAAAAAACTGAAGGGGATCAATCCCCTTCCTTCATAGAGTAGAGTGGGCTGTGACCGTGTCCGCTCTGCATATGCACAGCGAACACGAACCCGTCATCCGCCTGCTCTGCTCATTGTGGTCATTATATTGAGCTTGGGTATGCCCAATATTAGCTTTTTTGTATTTCAGCCTTTGAAATTGAAGATAAAGTGAAATAAACTTGTAAACAAAAAGTGACAGAAAAAACCTGGTCTGCAAGTAGTTAATATTAATGAGTTTTAACCACTTGAGCTCTGGAAGGGTTTACACCTTAACCACTTCAATACCAGGCGCTTATACACCTTCCTGCCCAAGCCAATTTGCAGCTTTTCAGCACTGTCGCAAATTGAATGACAATTGCGCGGTCATGCTACACTGTACCCGAACACATTTTTTATCATTTTGTTCCCACAAATAGAGCTTTCATTTGGTGGTATTTGATCACCTCTGAGATTTTTTTTTTATTTTTTTTTGAGCAACAAATAAAAAAAGACAGAAAATGTTTCTTTTGTTTCTGTTAATTTTTTTGTAAATAAGTAAGTTTTCTTCTTCAATGACGGGTACTGATATGGCTGCACTAACGGGCATTGATAGGTGGCACTGGTATGCGGCACTGAAGGGCACTCGTAGGCAGCACTGATGGTTACTTATGGGTGGCACGGATGGGCACTGATGGACACTGATGTGTGGCATTGCTGGGCATCACTAATTTTTATTGTGCCACAGAGGTGACAGTCAGTACCCATTTGTGGGCACTGATTGGCTTATGTTTGGCCATGTGGGATTTACCTGGACATCCATATGCTGGCAGCTTCCCTGGTGGTCCAGTGTGGGCATCTGAGGGGGGGCTGCACTGATAAACAATCAGCGTAGACCCCCTCGTCAGGAGAGCCGCTGATTGGCTTTCCTCTACTCTCGTCTGTCAGACGTGAGTGAGGAAAAGCCGATCACTGGCTCTTCCTGTTTACATTGTGATGAGCCATTGGACACGGCTTATAAAGAGCTGGAGGCTCTTTACCGAGATCGGTGTAGCGATGCGTCTGACTGACACACCGCACCACCGATCATTGTGCGTGTTTGGGCGCGCAGCAGTTGTTATCCTGCAGGACATCATATGACGACCAGTCAGGATAACGGAACCACCGCCCGCCCATCATTCTGCTATAGGCGGGAAGTGGTTAATGACCAAGCAATTTATATTTTTTATTGTTTTTACTAGTAATGGCAGCGATCAGCGATTTTTAGCGGGAGTGCGACATTGCGGCGGACAAATGTGACACATTTTGGGGACCAGTGACACCAATACAGTGATCAGCGATTAAAAAAATGCACTGTCAGTGTATACATGACACTGGCAGGGAAGGGGTTAACAGGGGCGATCAAAGGGTTAAGTGTGCTCCTAGGGAGTGATTTCTAACTGTGTGGAGGATGGTTTAATTGGAGGAAGAGAGACATCTGTGTTCCAGATTAGCAGGAACACAAGATCTCTCTCTTCCTCTCTGACAGAACAGCGTTCTGTCTCTCCTCTGAACAATCGTGGGTGGCCAGCGGCCGCCGGACCCACTGATTGGCGAGCGCCCCAGAGCCAAAAAAGGAGCAGACAGGTACATAATTATGTGCTTAAGGGCCGCCCTACCGCAGTACATGTACGCGGGCAGTTTCTTAAGTGGTTAAATATATCAAATGTAATTGGTAATACCTGTAAAGTATATAAAAAAAAAAAAAGAGCCTTGGATGCAGATGCCGTCTGAGCAATGAAAGCTAGTGTCAATCATCTTTGACTCCGCCTACACCATATTAATGCACAAAAAAAAATACACATTTGATCTTTAATAAAGATTTATTGGGAGCTGTAAAACAGTTATTTGATATTTAGAGGTTTTTTTTTTTTGTCATGTGACTAAAGCCCAATCGGGGCTGTACAGACACACACTCGCACTGTCCAGGGCATACATCAGCAGAGTAATAGAAGCCCCTCCCAATAATATTTTCCTGCAGATGCCAAAAAACAGGGAAAGATCATGTGACCCCACAACAGCACTGCAGGAATAAGGTACTTAGAGGATTTAACCACTTAACAACCGGCCCATAGCCGAATGACGGCTACAGGGCGGTTGCTTAACTCTGGGAGGACGTACTACGACGTCCTCCCAGAATTCCGCTCTTGCGCCCCCCCCCCCCTCCTGGGGCGCACACTCGAGAGCATCTGTGATTGCCGGGTCCTCTGGATCACGGTAAATGGCCGCTCATTGCGCCCGTTTCCCACGCGATCGCTCCCTCAAATGACAGAGCAATCACTTGTAAACATAACATAACGCTGGTTCCTCCCTCCACCGATCGGTACAGTGAGAGGGGAGAGATCGGTGTCGGCAGTGCTGTGGGCTGGATCTGCAGTGCCCACAACGCTGCTCCCCGACAATTACCCCCTCAATTCCCTGCCAATACTCTGGAATACCCAGCAATGCCCTGCCAATACTCTGCAATTCCCTGCCAATACTCTGCAATACCCAGAAATGCCCTGCCAATACTCTGCAATACCCAGCAATACTCTGCAATAGCCTGCAATACCCGGTAATACTCTGCAATACCCAGCCATACTCGGCCATGCTCAGCCATACTCGGTGATACCCTGCAATACTCGGTGATACCCAGCCATGCTCAGCCATGCTTGGCTGTACTCGGCCTCTGTATGTGACCAGTCTGTGGAAGTCTCACACATGTGGTATTGCCATACTCAGGAGGAGTAGGAGTAGTGTCATTTTTGGTATGTACGTGCTATGTGTTAGAAATATTGTATAAAATGGACAACTTTGTGTTAAAAAAAATGCATTTTGAACACTTCCCGCCCGCCGGCCGTCATATGACGTCCTTGACTTTGTGAGGGGATATCTGGATGATGCCTGTAGCTACAGGTATCATTCAGATATCAGCTTTTTCAGCCAGCTTGATCGTTCTTACAGGAGGTGAGAGGGGATGTGCTTCTACCGACTCACCAATAAGATTGAAGCCAGAATCTTTTTTTTTCTTTATTATTATTTCAAGCTTCCCAGCCTAGAGGTGAGATGTGGGGTCTTATTGACCCTATATCTCACTGTAAAGAGGACCTGTTATGCCATATTACTATTACAAGGGATGTTTACATTCCTTTTAATAGGAATAAAAGTATCAAAAAATTAATTTTTGGGGAAAAAAGTGTCAAACTAAAAGTAAAATGAATAAAAAAAATTACATTTTTAAAGAGCCCCTGTCCCCATGTGCTCACATGCACAAGCGAACACATATGTAAGTCCCGCCTACATATGAAAACAGTGTTCAAACCACACATGTGAGGTATTGCTGCGAATGTTAGAGCCACAGCAATAATTGTGGCCCTAGACCTCCTCTGAAACTCAAAAATGTAACCAGTAAAAAAATGTAAAGCGTCGCCTATGGGAATTGTTAAGTAGTGACGTTTGGCGCCATTCCACGAGCATGTGCAATTTTGAAGGGTGGCATATTAGGTATCTATTTACTCGGCGTAACTTCATCTTTCACATTGTACAAAAACATTGGGCTAACTTTACTGTTTTTTGCTTTTTTAAACCACAAAACAGTTTTTTTTCCAAAAAAACACGTTCGAAAAATTGCTGCGCAAATACCGTGTGAGATAAAAAGCAATGACCACCATTGTATTCTCCAGGGTCTTTGCTAAAAAAAACATATATCATGTTTTGGGGTTCTATGTAATTTTCTAGCAAATAAATTATGATTTTTACATGGAGAGAAATGTCAGAATTGTCCTGGGTGCTCCAGAACGCCTGATGGTGCTCCCTGCATGTTGGGCCTCTGTATGTGGCCACACTGTGTAAAAGTCTCACACATGTGGTATCGCCGTACTCGGGAGTAATAGCAGAATGTGTTTTGGGGTGTAATTTGTGGTATGCATATGCTGTGTGTGAGAAATAACCTGATAATATGACAATTTTGAGAGAAAAAAAAAAGGGGGAAAAAAATCTTGATTTTGCAAAGAATTGTGGGAAAAAATGACAACTTTAAAAAACTCATCATGTCTCTTACTAAATACCTTGGAATGTCTTCTTTCCAAAAAGGGGTCATTTGGGGGGTATTTGTACTTTTCTGGCATGTTAGGGTCTCAAGGAATGAGATAGGCCATCAGTACTTCAGATATTGGCACTCTAGCTTGTGGACTCTATAACTTTCACAAAGACCAAATAATATCCACCAATTTGTACTTATTTTTACCAAAGATATGTAGTGGTAAAAATTTTGGCCAAAATTTATGAAGAAAAAATTACTAATCTGCTAAATTTTATAACAGAAACGAAGAAAAATTAATTTTTTTTTACAGAATTTTCTGTCTTTTTTTCTTTTATAGCACAAAAAATAAAAAACTCAGCGGTGATTAAATACCACCAAAAGAAACCTCTATTTGTGTGAAAAAAAGGACAAACATTTCATATGGGTACAGTGTTGCATGACTGAGTAACTGTCATTCAAAATGTGAGAGCACCGAAAGCTGAAAATTGGTCTGGTTAGGAAGGGGGTTTAAGTGGCCAGTGGTCAAGTGGTTAAAAAACAAAATGCAGTAACATGATATAGATGAATTATGGCAATTTACACTTTGTTTAGTATAACTTTAATGAATAAAAATTGATGCAGCACACACTAAAATAAATATATATGTGACAAATTCATAATTCAGTAATTTGTGTTAAAATATTATTCATTTATAATATATAATATTATTAACAAAATAGTACAGCTTCAAAAATACATGTGCAACATATAGTATAACATAACAACGTCCAAACAACATTTTTGGAAACAAAATGCAATTTTCTCAATCCGTTTCCAAAGTGTGCAGTGATTTTAGTATCAAACAGAAGCATCCAACTTAAATAAATCTGTGCATTTAAAGGTTCATCCATGGAGAACTTTGGGTACCATAGGTTTTTTGCAATTGGGTTTAAGTGATTTTATAGTCAAAAAGGCGGATTTTAACATGTGTACAAAAAAATAAAAAAAAATGGCACTTAAGGAGACCTAGTTAAAGAGGAAGTAAACCCTGATGGGTTTACTTCCTGTTTGTCTCCCTGCAAAGGTAAAGTATAATGAGATACTATGCATCGCATAGTAGCCCATTATGTGTCACTTACCTGACACAAGAGCCAGCCAAGTCACCGCTGTCCCCTCTTCCACTGAGCGTCCATCTTCTTTCCGGGTATTGTGCCTCCGGCGCTGTGATTGGCTGGAGCCGCGATGACGTCACTCCTCTTTGTCTCCCTGCAAAGGTAAATTATAATGGGATACTATGCATCGCATAGTAGCCCATCATGTGTCACTTACCTGACACAGGAGCCAGCGATGTCACCGCTGTCCCCTCTTCCACTGAGTGTCCATCTTCTTTCCGGGTATCGTGGCTCCAGCGCTGTGATTTCCCAGAGCCACAATGATGTCACTCCTGCGAATACGCATGGGAGCCACCACTAACGGCATATCGCTGTTAGCGGCATGCTCAGTGCACCTGTGCGCCATCTACGGCGCAGCATCGATTACACAGCTGCTTTTAATTGATGATCACTCAGTTCTCAGCCTTCAGTGAGCAGAGATGTGAGCTCTATTTTGATGGCAGACTGCTGGTTTTCTTATGCCTTGAAAGTGATTTTTCATAAACAAGAAATAATACAAATCAGTGGTGGCGCATCCATTAGGGCGTCCCCTCCTTTCTCCTCTCCACACCCTATATGCCGTAGATAGATTCATGCATAGCTATGGCCACCCCCTATTCATGTGTTCAGAGCTGTGGGCACATGAATTACAGCGGCCAGGGTTTTTCTTGAAGCACCTGATTAGAGCCATAGGCTCCAAAATAGCATGGGCTCTGGTCGCAGAGAATGTGTCCTGAGCCCACCCAGGTGTGTTGCAACAGCGAATGAATATTCACTGTTACAACACTGATCCTCCTCCCAGGCCAATTGGGAAGATTGGCTGACAGTACAGGTGATCCTATTGGACGCCTTGCAAAGAGGAGAGAAGAGACATCTCTATGAGAGAAAACAGAGCTGCTCCCGGGACACATCTTGCTGCTATTTGCCCACTACCTGACCCACCACTAAGATGGGGCAAGTTCGCAGCAGACAGCGGGTAGGGTGGTGTCACTGGATGAGTCCGGTGATGGGGGGGGGGGCGGGTTGGTTTATTGCCTCCCCCCCAAAAAAAAAAAAACACAAGCCACACTGATACAAAAACAATAATAGAAGAAATGTCGCACTCCATACTGGATCAATATTATTTTTTAATCAGACCAAAAAGAGACAAAAGAGAGGAAGCTGGTAGATGCATTTCACGTACTCCAAGTGCACATAATTATACAAATCGAAACAATACAAAACAAAGCAAAGGCACCTAAAATTACCATCCAACTATGCCTCTGGTGGTTTTCTGTAAGAAAGAACAAATAAAAGTTGTATGTATATGTAATGTACACCTTATATAAAATACAAAACTTTATTGCAAGACCAGTTCGCTATAAAGACATAGAAACAATCCTCATTTATTTTTTAATACTCCACTCATTATTAGCACATTTCCATACAGACCTCCAATACTAATATTTACATGCCAGTGTTCTAGAAACCATATTTGAAAATGGTCGGAGGCCTGAAAAATACCTATACTGCTTTTCACTGTGTTTTCCAAAAGACAAACCGGGGAATTCAGTAAAGTCCTAAGGATACTTTTCTGGCGGTATTGCCCTTTAAAATGACCTGTGCCAGATTTAAAAATCCCTGCCTCTCGTTTTAATAGATTTAGGCTGGATTCACGCCTATGCATTTTTAGTGCTTTTTGCATTTTGCAGATTTGCACTACAGAACATGTTCCATGGTAAAACCATGTTAACTTGACTGTAGTCCAAATCTGCAAAATGCAAAAAGCACTTTAGGTGTAGGTGTGAATCCTTGTGCATAGGTGTGAATCCAGCCTTACTGATGAGTGTGGCAGATTCAGGTAGTTCTTAACTGCGCCACTTTTGCAAAGTGTGCCTAATACTGAACCACATTCAAAAATAATTACCTCCAGTTCATAGTAGGGTTGCACCGATACCAATACCAGTACGAGTGCTGATACTAAGCATTTGCACGAGTATCAAAACTCGTGCAAATGCACCGATATCTGAAACCAATACTTTCAGGCTCAGTTCTTTCAGCTGGCAATGGGTTTTCCCCCACTGGCAGCTGAAATAAAAACAAAAACAAAAAAAAAACGGCAATTATCTGTTGTTAAGGAGGGGTGGCCAGGTCCTTAACAACTGATGACTTATTCAGCTCTCAGTGGGATTCCCCTGTTGACAACAGGGTTGTTAAATACACTTGTAAACTAAACGCAGCTAAACACAAGTTACCGCGTTTAAAGGCGGTTACAAGCATTTGGCGTTTCGAATGCCTCTGAACATCCGTTCTGAGCGCATTTTTTTTGCTTTCCAAAAAAATGCTTCTAAACTCAACTGCCTAGAAACAACTATAAATGACCCTGTGTACATGTACTGATAAGATAACAGAGGAGAGTTCAGGGGCAGCTGAAAAAAATGCCCAACTGCTCCTAAACCTCCATTTACCAGCAGCAGTGTACATGAGGCCTTAAAGTTGTCCAGCAATTGGAGCTGTCAAAAAACAAAAAAGCAGTCGTGCAATGTATATCAACAACATTGCTCATCCTCTGAAACACAAAGATAAAAATTTTTTTTTTTTTTTTTTGTATCTTTCTATTTCTTCATCTACAGATCAAAGGGACGAACTTCGATCTGCAGATGAAGTAAGTTTAAAGCAACCTGTCACATACATGTTCCTCTGTTTAACCCCTTATTATCCCTTAACTTACTCTAATCAGCCTTAATTAACTAGTTATTCTCCTCCTTTTCATTATTATTTTCCTGCAAATTATTATTTTTTGGTTCACTTCTATTTTATAAACTATTATTAACCTCTTCCGGACCAGCCGTCGTAGTTTTACTTCAGTAGGTTGGCTCCCCTGCGTGAAATCAAGTTACTGTACATAGTCTTGAGGGGTCCGAATAGCAGGCACACGCCACTGTACAGCGGGGGATGCCGATGCTGGTGGCCAATGGTTGTGATGACCGCCGGCCACGAGCAATTGTGACCAGGAGACACAGAACAGGGATGAGTGTGTGTAAACACACACTTCCCTGTTCTGACGGGAGTGACAGATCGTGTTTTCCCATTAGCTAGGAACTACGATCCATCACTTCCTCTAGTTAGTCCCCTCTCACTTCAGTTAGAATTACCTCCCAGGGAACACAGTCAACCCCTTCACTGCCCACTAGTGTTAACCCCTTAACTGCCCCTGAATAGGGGGAGGGGAGTACAAGGGAGACACTGGACTAGGTGAGGGGGTGCCTGGAGGTCCTAGATTAGGAGAGGGGGTGTCTGGAGGCTCTGAACTATGAGAGGGGGGTTGTGGAGGCCCTATAACCAGGAAAGAAAGTACCTGAAGGACCTTCCAGCTTCAGGGAGAAAGAGCCTGGATGTAAAGCTTGGGCTGAGGAAGATTCTGCCTGGACCCTGGAGGGTGAGTTCACAACATAAATGGGGGCATTTATCAATTGTCGCAAGTAATGCCAAACAGGAGCAGAGAGACAGGTCATGTGATAGAATTATTAAAGGAGACCTACAGCCAAAGCCTGTTTGGTTGTACTTCTCCTGTTGATCACATCAGTAGAGACTGTTTTGCACTCCTGTGACCCATTTTCAGCTGGCAGCAGGCTTAAGCCCCCTCTCGGCTGACGTCACAGAGTTGGTCCAGGCTGGGGAAAGATCACAACCATATAGTTAGGATCCACTCACGTGCCTGGACCAGCACCCAGCTCAGCCTCTCAGCGAGCCACTGAGAGCCTGAGCCGGGCACTTCCGCCCCTTCCACAGCCCAGTGTTTCAGTGAGCACCGGGGTGGGGATCAGAGCAGAGCCAGAGACTGACAACACCAAGCTCTCTGCTCAGGGAGCTCTGAGAACTGAGTGATTGGCTGTTTGATTAATTGGTGCTGAGCCTTAGAGCCAGTGGCGGACAGATACAGCATCCACATATCCACCTAGGTAAGTATGAATCAAAAAAATTCCCATACTTCTCTTTTAATTACCTGACATCTTTCCTCCTATCTGGCCCAGAGGGTGTACAGATCTGAATGCAGACACTGTGCGGTTCAGATACATGCATCCCTTCCTGTTCGCATGTCAAATTTTCACATTCGACTATGACCATGCAGCTGCTGCATCACAATTGACTTTGACTAAACTGCCTGCACAGAACACCATGCATCCCCACGTGGTACACGGCCATCACACTGGGCATGGATGCATATGCTTCATGTGAATGAGGCCTAATTGTCATGTGGGCCAGATAGGAGGAAAGAGGGGATGTTAGGTAATTAAAAGAGAAGTATGGGAATTTTATTTTTGATTCATACTTACCTAGGTGGATGCTGCATCTGTCTGCGATTGGGTCTAAGGCTGAGAACCATTGGCTCACACTGCTGTCAATCACAGCCAGTGATCCGATCACAAGACGAAGGGAGCGGAGTCGAGCCATGGCTCCCTGTGTGAATGGACACACAGAGCCGCGGCTCGAGAATGCACCTGCTTGGGTGCCCCCATAGCAAGCTGCTTGCTGTGGAAGCACCCAGAAAGGGGGGAGGGGCCAGGGGTGCTGGCAAGGGGAGGATCCAAGCTGCTCTGTGCAAAACCACTACAACCAAGTGGGTGAGTATAACATGTTTAATATTTAGAAAACAAAAAACAAGACTTTAATATCACTTTAAGGTTAGCTGTGTGCAGGGCTTTTTTTCTCAAACAATAGGTGCTGGAAATTAACCACGGCCCCACAAAACCCCTCCCCCTACACACACCCTCCAAATCACATCAAATAGTGGGTGTGGTCAATCAAATTTCATGAAAACAGTCGGAGGGGCATTAAATACCAGGATTGCATTACATACAGAGTGTAGAGCTGTCACTTTTAAACACAGAAACCAGACTTCTGTGTTTACAAGTGATTCTGGTGAGCAGGCACCAAAGGGTCTGAGCCAGAAGTGCCAGAACTGAGTTCCACCAAGTTCCCCCCTAAAAAAAAGCCCTGGCTGTGTGTAGTAAAGGATGTGCAATAAAACTGTATTATTCTATTAAAATGAGTACACTGAGGTTTGTACTGTCTGCTACATCCTCGCTTGTCGCACAGTCATTAAAGCATATGGCCCTTTAAGCCCCTCCCACTGTTAATGCAATCTGACCACACCCAGAGTTGTGGCGTGGCGCCGGCCTCTATATTGCCACATACCATTTTTCTTGGGGGGGGGGGGGGATTCTATAGACAAAAGCAGGCAGCATGTTGTATATGCATCAGGCCACTGCCTTCTGTCAATCACAATAAGGCATAGCTATTGAGGGAACTTGTGTCTGTCCCCCTCAGGCTCTGCCTACAAATGCTGTAAAACGTATTGGTGCTGCACTGTCTATGTGACAACTGCAGTTGCGAGAGGAAGAACAGCTCTCAGGTTATGTGCCTTCCGTCCACCGTTTCCTGGGATAGGCCTAGGCTGTCCTATTTGTGAGCCCAGGGCTCCCATGGCAGATGTCTGGGTAGAGGGGAGGGAGACGAGTGAACATTTGCTGAGCTCCCCTACCTAGAGTCAACATGGAAGTGAAGTGCATCACATAATGTCTGGGTTCAGCTGTCACTTTTCCTGGCTGTTGGGGCTGGATAAGAAGCTAATGGAGCTTGATCTGCCCTCACATACATGCACCTACAAACAAACACATGCGTTGGGGGTACCTATGTACAAAAATGTTTATTTCCCTATACATGTTGCAGTCTAGAGTGAAAGCAATACTTCTAGGACCAATATTCATGGTTAACTGGTGACCTTTAGGGGCTTTTAACCACTTAAGCCCCGGACCATTTTGCTGGCCAGAGACCAGACCGCTTTTTGCGATTTGGCACTGTGTCGCTTTAACTGACAATTACGCGGTCGTGCTCCGTGGCTCCCAAACAAAATTGACTTTTTTCCCCCACAAATAGAGCTTTCTTTTGGTGGTATTTGATCACCCCTGCGTTGTTTTTTTTGCGCTATAAACAAAAAAAGAGCGACAATTTTGAAAAAAAACGCATTTTTTACTTTTTGCTATAATAAATATCCCCCAAAAATATATATAAAAATTTATTTTTCCTCAGTTTAGGCCAATACGTATTCTTCTACATATTTTTGTTAAAAATAAAATCGCAATAAGCGTTTATTGATTGGTTTGCGCAAAAGTTATAGCGTCTACAAAATAGGGATAGATTTATGGCATTTTTATTAATATTTTTTTTTAACTAGTAATGGCGGCGATCAGCGATTTTTATCGTGACTGCGACATTATGGCAGACACATCGGACAATTTTGACACATTTTTGGGACCATTGGCATTAATACAGGGATCAGTGTGATTAAAATTGCATTGATTATTGTAAAAATGTCACTGGCAGTGAAGGGGTTAACCACTAGGGAGCAGGGGAGGGGTTAATGTGTATCCTATTTTGTGTTCTAACTGAAGGGGGATGGGGAAACTCTGTATGGACAGACAATCTGACAGTTCCCTGCTCAGAGAACCGAGAACTGTGTGTATACACACACAGCTGCTGGTTCTCCGCGTGCCCTGAGCGATTGCGGGAGCCCGCCTAGTGATCGAGACTGCTGGGCACTTGCATTGGCTTGGGGCGCGAGCGGGGGGGCGTGCGCACCCCCTAGTGGCCGTTTTTGTTACCGTCATAACATACCGGCAATTTGCGCAGCCGAACCATGCTGCTGCAGTACAACTCAGCATGCGGTTAAAGTATTAAAGCATCACCAAGTAAAATTTGGGGTACCGAAATATGTTTTCCTTTCATAAGTGTGCACAATTTTAAAGTGTTAGTTCACCTTTACAAAAAAAAATGTAAAGGTGAACTAACACCTGACAATACCAATGTAATAAGAGGCGCGAACCCCTGAATACCAGCAGGCGAGTGGGCGAGTAATGGCATCACTTATTTCAGTCATGGGTGACTGGGGACCTCTGAACACAAATTTGAAAAGGGAACACTTACTCCTGACCCCTGAACTCTATGGTGTTGACCCCTGCACTTTGGCCACTGTGCTGGGTAAGCTATGTTGTGTATTACATAGTGTTGACTGTTGCACAACATATACTATGCTGTAAATTGCATGGTCCTGACTACTGCCCTCTATATGCTGTGTTGTATATTAGAAAGTCCTTACCTCTGCATATGTAGTAAATTACATAGTTGTAACCACTACACTGTATATATTATAGTGCATATTACACGCACTGACGGCTGTACTGTATAAGCCATGTTGTACATAACATTTATCTTGATTTCTGAACGCTGTGCTATTGTTCACATTACACATAGTCTTGACCCTTACACTCTTTACTCTATGTTGTACATAACAAAATTCTGACACCTGCACTCTATACACTATGTTGTCTCTAGAGTTGCTGTTTGCAAAGTAGCCCCAAAGTAGTTTTAATGAGGTTCTTTTGTAAGGCTCCTTTCACAATGACGGACCGATGGGGTCCACCTGTCAGTTTTTCAGGCAGCCCCGATAGGACCATCAATTTCTCTAAATTGAGCTGCGGATGTCAGCGGACATGTACAAGGCATTCGGAAAGTATTCACAGTGCTTTGCTTTTTCCATATTTTGTTATGTTACAGCCTTATTCCAAAATGGATTAAATTCATTATTTTCCTCAAAATTCTACAAACAATACCCCATAATGACAAGGTGAAAAAAGTATGTTTGAAATCTTTGCAAATTTATTAAAAATAAGAGGAAAAAATCCCCCATACATAAGTATTCCCAACCTTTGCCATGACACTCAGAATTGAGCTCAGGTGCATCCTGTTTCCACGGATCATCCTTGAACTTGAACTTAATTGGAGTCCACCTTTGGTAAATTCAGTTGATTGGACATGATTTGTAAATGCATACACCTGTCCACAGTTAACAGTGCATGTCAGAGCACAAACTAAACCATGAAGTGCAAAGAATTGTCTGTAGACCTCTGAGACAGGATTGTGTTGAGGCACAGAAAAAATTCTGCAGCATTGAAGGTCCCAGTGAGCACAGTGGCCTCCATCATCCATAAAGGAAAGAAATTTGGAACCACCAGAACTCTTTTTAGAGTGGATCGCCCAGCCAAACTGAGCGATCGAGGGAGAAGAGCCTTAGTCAGGGAGGTGACCAAGAACCTGATGGTCACTCTGACAAAGCCCCAATGTTTCTCTGTGGACCTACCAGAAGAACAACCATCTCTGCAGCATTCCACCAATCAGGCATGTATGGTAGAGTGGCCAGACAGAAGACATTCCTTAGTAAAAGGCACATGACACCCCACCTGGAGTTTGCCAAAAGACACCTAAAGGACTCTTAGACCATAAGAAACAAAATCCCCTGTTCTGATGAAACAAAGATTAAACTCTTTGGCCTGAATGGCAGGCGTCATGTCTGGAGCAAACCAGACACCGCTCATCATCTGGCCAATACCATCCCTACAGTGAAGCATGGTGGTGGCAGCATCATGCTGTGGGGATGTTTTTCAGTGGCAGAAACTGGGAGACTAGTCAGGATCAAGGGAAAGATGAATGAAGCAATGTACAGAGACATCATTGATGAAAACCTGCTCCAGAGCACTCTGGACCTCAGACTGGGTAGAAGATTGATCTTCCAACAGGACACAGCCAAGATAACATAGGAGTGGTTACGGGACAACTCTGTGAATATCCTTGAGTGGCCTAGCTAGAGCCCAGACTTGAACCCGATTGAACATCTCTGGAGAGATCTGAAAATGGCACTGACGCTTCCCATCCAACCATGATGGAGCTTGAGAGGTCCTGCAAAATAGAATGGGAGAAACTGCCCAAAAATAGGTGTGCCAAGCTTGTAGTATCATACTCAAAAAGATTTGAGGCCGTAATTGGTGCCAAAGGTGCTTCAACAAAGTATTGAGCAAAGGCTACGACTACTTATATACATGGGATTTTTTCCATTTTTATTTTTTAATAAATTTGCAAAGATTTCAAACAAACTTCTTTTATATTGTCATTATGGGGTATTGTTTGTAGAATTTTGGGGAAAATAATTATTATTATTATCGATTTATATAGCGCCAACAGTTTATGCAGCACTTTACAATGTATAGGGGGGGACAACACAATTACAGTACAATACAAAAGGTAAAATAATGAATTTGTTCCATTCTGGGATAAGGCTGTAACATAACAAAACGTGGAAAATGTGAAGCGCTGTGAATACTTTTCGGATGCACTGTATCCACTGACACACGCCGACATCCGATCCGATCCTGTCCACATCCGTCTGGCGGATCAGATCGTATGACAGTTGGATGGAAACAAACAGGCGGTACATTTCCATCCAATAGCCCATAGTGGACACTGGGCTGCATCCATGTCCGCTCTGCTGATGCCTGTCATCCGCCTGCTCAGCTGTGTGTGAAAAAACAGTAAAGTATATATATATATATAGGTCTCATTTTATTAAAATATGTTTAGGTGTGTCTGTGAAACTGTCGATCATTGCACTGTAAAGCCTGGTACACAAAAGTAGTTTTTTTTCATTCAACCCAGCGGGTCAGAGCCGCTGTACTACCAATCTGATCTCCCCTGGCGTTGGGGGATACCTACCCTCCCACCCTTTTGCTTCTGTTAGACTGGCTGCCATACACATGCACTGAATGTTGGCTGGTTTCTATTGAACCAGCTCATGTCATACAGCATTAGGCCTATATGTACTAGGCTTAAAGTTGGCCATACATGTACATTTTTATTTAATAGATCCAATCATCCATGCTAAACAGCAAGGATATTCAATTCTGCAATATAGTGTGGATGAGCAGGTGTGGGATGGAGTAACTTCACTGGCTTGCAAAGAGTCCTGACTTCAACCCAATAGAACACCTCTGGGATGAATTTGAGAGACAGACCGTGAGCCAGGCCTTCTCATCCATCATCAGTGCCTGACCTCACAAATGTGCTTCTGGAAGACTGGTAAAACATTCCCATAGACACACTCCTAAACCTTGCGGACAGCCTTCCCAGAAGAGTTGTAGCTGTTATAGCTGCAAAGGGTTGACCAACTCAATATTAAACCCTACAGGGCTAAGACTGGGATACCATTAAAGTTCATGTGCATGTAAAGGCAGGTGTCTCAATATATTTGGCAATATAGTGCATTTTTTCACAGTGATCCATTTGGTTAATATACATTTATGTAGTTCTTTCAAAAATAAAATAAAAGTAAAAACCATCCTTACCGTTTGCATTTGTGATATTAACAGAGGTCAAAGATATAAAAATTCCATCTAAAGTCCTGATCTCACAAATATAGTCTCCATTATCATTAGCAGTGAGATTTGTTAAGTGCAGACTGTATTTTTCCAATGTTTGTACTTTGCTTCTATAATCTTCCGCAATTACAAGTGAGGAATTGTTCACTGATGCCACAGGGACCTCTGTTGTATTTTTTCTTATGTACAACCTAACTGACATTTCAGCATCCACAGTTTTACAATACCTGCATGGGCATTCAACATTGTTCTGTTCAGTTGCTGAGAAGAAACAAAACATCAGTAAGTCACACCTACAACACCCTTATCCCAAATAATTTACAGCATGTTTTAATTGCTAGACAAAATATTAATGACAAATATTCAGTTATGCTGTATATAATCAGTATTCAGCCTATTTATTTCATGCTCATCTTTTCTTTACATACGTACAAACGTGAAGCATTTTGCCAAAAACTCCTATGCCCCATACGCACGATCGGAAATTCCGACAGCGAAAGTCCGATGAGAGCTTTTGGTCAGAAAATGTGATCGTGTGTATGCTCCATCGGACTTTTGCTTGCAGAATTTTGGCCAGTAAAAGATTGAGGGCAGGTTCTCAATTTTTTGGTCGGAAAAAGTTCAGGTTTTCTAACACAGAGTGATATCAAACACTCAAGGGTGTGATTGTGATTTATTTATACAATATCACACTATATGAATGTTTTCCTTTTGGATGCACCTGGAGTTCCAGATCTTTGGAATCTAGCATTTACGAGCGGAGACACCAGCCTTTCTGGGATTGGCGCTGTATATGGGTGTTTGCTGCACTTCCGAAATTATAACTGGTAATTGGCATGTGCGTATGTATTCACCCCCTTTGTTATGAAGCTCATAAAAAGCTCTGGTGCAACCAATTACCTTCAGAAGTCACGATTGGTGAAATGATGTCCACCTGTGTGCAATCTAAGTGTCACATGATCTGTCATTACATATACACACCTTTTTGAAAGGCCCCAGAGGCTGCAACACCTAAGAAAGAGGCACCACTAATCAAACACTGCCATGAAGACCAAGGAACACTCCAAACAAGTAAGGGACAATGTTGTTGAGAAGTACAAGTCAGGGTTAGGTTATAAAAAATATCCAAATATTTTATGATCCCTAGGAGCACCAAGTATATCATAACCAAATGGAAAGAACATGGCACAACAGCAAAGCTGCCAAGAGATGGCTGCATACCAAAACTCATGGACCAGGCAAGGAGGGCATTAATCAGAGAGGCAGCACAGAGACCTAGATTGCTGTTCACAAGCCCAAACCATCCAACTTGAAGGAACTGGTGCAGTTTTTAAGGAGGAATGGGCAAAAATCCCAGTGGTAAGATGTGGCAAGCTCATAGAGACTTATCCAAAGCGACTTGGGGCTGTGATAGCTGCAAAAGGTGGCTCTACAAAAGTATTGACTTTAGGGGGGCGAATAGTTATGCACATTTACTTTTTCTGTTATTTTGTCCTATTTGCTGAAGCAAACTTCACAATAAAATAAAATTAAAATCTTCAAAGTTGTGGGCATGTTCTGTAAATTAAATGATGCAAATCCTCAAACAACCCATGTTAATTCCAGGTTGTGAGGCAACAAAACACGAAAAAGGCCAAGGGGGGTGAATACTTTTGCAAGGCACTGTAATTGAGCTGCCAGGATCTATGGTGAGTCTTGAATCCAGCTGGCTGTAACATAGAGTATACTAATTCTTTATGAAATGTATTTTGTTTATTACACTTTAGACTAATTTCATTTATTTGTTGAACATTTGGATCACTGGAAGACACAATATATTGCCCCCTTATTCTCACTGGTAATCAGTGTGAAAGCATACAAGGACATTTCTAACCGTTGAACTGCACTTTATTCATATTTATTTATAATTCTTTTTTAACTCACTTGTGATTGGACACTGTATACCGCTGAATATTATGTTTCTTTGTCATTAGGTTTTAGTATATTGCCTTTTTTTGCTAGCAGGTACTGTATGTTGTTTAGTGCGGACTATCTTTTTGTTTTAACTCCTATAACTGCCCGTCTTCAAATTCAGCACTATATTGGCAATACATACCATTTGTTTGCCAAATGCCGGTCCACGTGTTTTCCACCACAGAATGTCTTATAATGCATTTGTATGAGTTAGGGTTTTTTGTTAGATTACAGGAGGAACATGAACTTGGGTTGCTGTTGTTTTCCTGCATTTTGTGGTTCTCCTTATACCATTCTATAGTGACAGTATCGGCATGATAGACACGACTGGCATAGCACTTCAGATTTGGCACATTATGGTCTAGTGTATATTCAATTGAGTGTCCAAAGTCTGTAAAACACATTATAGATGAACACATGAGGAATTAGCAGTGAACATCATTACACAGAATATAATCCCTAGATCTATCTCAAAGATTTATCTGTTTTCAATACTTCTTTAAGATATTATTTTATTTTTATTTTTTAAATCACTAATTTTATACAAGGCCCAAACAATTTGTGCGTGAGAATCCTGTATACTTTTAAACATATGAGAATTTTCATATATAGGAAAATCTGGTATATTTTTTTTATATATCAATCTCTGTTCCTCCCAAGACTTCTTGCCGTTTAGTTCCTTTGTCACCTCCTCCCATGCTTGTCTCCAGGACTTATCCTGAGCCTCTCCCATCCTTTGGAAATCTCTACCGCAATCTGTCCAACTATCTCCTACTCTATCCACTAAAAACGTTTCAAAGAAGTCTATTTTGTCTCCACCTAACAACTATACTTTTATTTTCTGCAACAGCAATCTCTGTGGTGTTCCAGTGAGCCCAACCCCCACACAGTTAGAACACACCCAGGGAACACAGTTAACCCCTAGAGCCCCCTTCCCTGCCAGTGTAATTTATACATTGATCAGTGCAGATTTGTCTGCTGCAATGTTGCTAAAAATCACAGATCGCCGCCATTACCAGTAAAAACATAAAAAAAAGGTCCATAAATTTTTCCCATAGTTTATAGACGCGATAACTTTTGGTCAAATCAATCAATATACACTTATTGCGATATTTTTTTTTATTTATTTTTTTTAACAAAAAATATGTAGAAGAATGTACATTGGCCTAAATTGATGAATAAATTAGTTTTTTATATATTTTATTTTGGATATATATTATAGCAGAAAGTAAATCATTTTTCCAAAATTTTCAGTCTTTATTTAAAGTGCAAAAAAAAAAATGCAGAGGGGCTCAAATACCATCAAAAGAAAGCTCTATTTGTGGGGGAAAAAAGGACATCAATTTTGTTTTGGTACAGTGTTGCACATCTGCACATTTGTCAGTTAAAGCGATGCAGTGCTGTATCGCAAAAAATGGTCATTAAGGTGGTAAAACCTTCCGGGGCTGAAGTGATTAAGAACACAAAATGCCTATTTTGTCTGATGCTTTATTCCTCTGCTATCAGCACGAGTCACTTCTGAAAAATTTCCCTGGCACCAAGAGAAAAAAAGGTGACAGGGGAGCGATCTCCAGCTGATTGACAGCCTCAGCCCTGTTCCTGTGTGCGGGGAGTGTTTCTCTTCCCTCCAATCAGCTCTCAGAGTTCTCACTGAGCTCTGCAGAGTGAAATTACAGTTCTCTGTCCCCGTTTTTCTGAACTCTCAGACAAGCTTATAAATTCAGCAATTTGGATAGATGTCTGTGTATCACCTGAGACCAGAGTCACTTCACTGGGTATATGTGAGGGTTTACAACCACTTTTGCTAGGTTTGCATGTGTATTATACATGAGCTTGGGTGTCCTTCAAACCCATCTCTAGCAAACCTCCAAACTCGTGCACTTTTTTACTCCAGTGAGTTGTGGGCCATGTCATTTCTACCCCGTAGCTCATGTAAACCAAGAAACGAGCTATGGGGCAGGAATGACCCGACATGCAGCTCATTGAAGTTAAAAAACTAGTAAGTTTGGAGTTCGGGTACAGATGAGTTTGGAGGACATCTGAGCTCATCTCTAGTTTGTATCACAGAATGTAATAATAATACTGAGGCAGGGGCGGATCCAGGGGGGGCAACGGGGCAATGGCACCCCCGAGAAAATAGTGAGCGGGTGAGCCGGTGGGTGACTGAACAGGCCAGTGGGTGAGCGAGCAGATGGGCAATCATGCCGGCGGGCTGGCGTGTGACTGAGCAAGCAGACAGGTGTTGTCAGGAAGCCACTGCTCATCTGAATATGTGACTGAAGGGACGTTGCGTCGCGGCCATCTTGGTACTCCCGCACTCGTCGATAGTAAGCCTAGTGTTGTAAGTCGGCAAACGGACATCTTTATACACCCACCGGAGTATTGCTTTTCCCAGGTATTTTTAAAAGTAAACTCAACTTATATTTCACTAAATAAACTGAGTTTACTGTTAAAAAAAATGTTAAAAGCAAGACTCCGGTGGGTGTATAAAGATGTCCGCTTGCTGACTTCTAACTCTAGGCTTACTGCAGACAAGTGGGGGTGTACCAAGATGGCCACAATGCAACATCACTTTGTGACAATCTGCATATTGTGGCAGGTGACATTGGCAAGTGACAATTCACATCTGGTGGCAGGGGATGTGGCAAGTGACATGGCAAGTGACAATCTGCATTTGGTGGCAGCCAATGGTGGCAAGTGACACGCTGCATCTGGTGGCAGGCAACGTAGCAAGTGACACGCTGCATCTGGTGGAAGGCGACGTGGCAAGAGACACGCTGCATCTGGTGGCAGGCGACGTGGCAAGTGACACGCTGCATCTGGTGGCAGGCAATGTAGCAAGTGACACGCTGCATCTGGTGGCAGGCGACGTGAAAAGTGACACGCTCAGGGCTCCCACTGATTCTACATTATGGTGAGCTGAACTATTTAATTTTATATTACAATTTAATAATAGATATAATGCGCTTCAATCATCCTGACACTATATTAATCATGGCGCTGTGATGATTGAAGCGCTAACACCAGTCATTGCCCCAACAAATTGCCGCAAAATTTTCTGGCAGTGCCCCTCCCGAGACTAGGCTCTGGATCCGCCCCTGTACTGAGCTGTGATACACACCTCCGGTACTTATTCTGATTGAAGTTCAGTATTTCTTACCCGCAACATTTAATTTCACGTTTTCTTCATTTTGTTCTTTGATTGTTCCTACATAGCAGGAATAAGTGTTTTCGTCACCTTCTTGCAACTCTCTTATTTGGAGGGAAGCATTTCCATTTGTCAGTTCACTTAGGATCAATGATGTTCGTCCTTTGTAGCTTTTGTCCTGTCCCTCCAATCTGTCCTGACCTTGATAGTACTTGTGCACTATTCGAGATTTATCACTTTTGATCCGCCAGTGAATGACAACCTCCTTCCCCGGATTAAAGGAACATGGTATGGTGACATTTTTATGTAGCTCACCCCAAACTGCAGCTGTAAAGAGAATAACCCATGGTAAAAGAAATGCTAATAGCTCCACAATCCTAATATGGAGCTTGACTTGCTCTTGCTTTGAAACGTCTGCATTTTGATGGGCAGCACTTTCAGAGGATTTTAAAGCTGAACATCAGGCAAACAGCTAAATACACGAATGTCACATCTAAACGAATAGAACTTAACAAATTAATAATAAAACGTTTTTATTATTATTTATTCGTTACGTTCCATTCGTTTAGATGCAGCATTCGTTATTTCGGATAATTCGTAACTTCAGATAAATTTGTATTCATTACGTTCACTAACAGCCTGTGATTTTTTTAATGTAGACTATTAAAATATATTACTTTTATATGTGCCTTTAAAGCCCATTATTCCTATTCTCTTACCTTCCCAGATAATTTAGGATGTGGTACACTATTATTAGCCCCTGTACACACGGTCGGAGATTTTCACAACCAAATCCGTCGGATTTTGCCCGTCGGATTTTGTCTGTCGGATCTTGTCCGAAACTGTTGCATACACACGGTCGGACAAAGTTGGCGAAAAATCCGATCTTTCAGAACGTGATGACGTAATTTCGTTACGATGGAACTACATTCAGGCTAGTAGCCAATAGCTTTGATGTAGGAATTTGATCTGAGCATGTGTGGCACTTGGTCCGATCAAAATTCTCTACACATGATCGGAGTATGTCCGATCGGCCCAGTTGGTCGGGAAATATTTCCAACATGTTGGAAAATTGGGTCAGACGGATATTCCGACTGAATCAGTCCGATGCATACCACACACAGTCGGATTATCCGACGACACGGTCTGTTAGGACACATTCCGACGGATTCTCCGACCGTGTGTACAAGGGCTTATAGGTGTTTGATTGCCACCTAAGGGCATAGCAATCTAATCAGGTATTCCATATAAAATGGTTTGGATCATAACTGATCACATGTGCAGCACCTGTGATCAGTTATGACGAATGCATATCAAACAGAGGCTAACATGTCAGCTTCCTTGACTGTAAAGAATAGCAGGATTTAGTTCTGCTTCAAGATCTGTGCTTTAAACACACACAGATTGGGCAAGGGGAGGAAGTTCCATATCAAACTGCTGGGGACATGGATAGCAATAAAAACTTGATGGGGGATTAAACCCTTTGGCCTCTTGCACGCGATACTCCTGTTTGAGTATCTACTTTTTTAGGCATGCCTTTTTTTATTTTTTTTGTATGCATTTTTTTAATGCATATGCGTTCGCGCAAATTCGTGCATGTTTTCGTGCATGCGCGGTAGCTTGTTCTCGCATTGACTGTCAAGGATAAATCTGTGCGAATTTGCTTGTTTACGCGCCTGTGTGCATAGGCACATTACAATTAATGGGCAGTATTTTAGCTCAGCAAAATATAAGCTGTACTGAGCTTTTTCAAACTGCAGTGCGCAAGAGGCCTTTAGGTAATTTTGGATGTTTTAGATGTAGCTAGAAAATAAACTGTAAAGCTTTCTTTGTTGTCTGATTTAAAC
The DNA here is from genome assembly GCF_037356315.1 of Lithobates pipiens. Classification (NCBI taxonomy): domain Eukaryota; kingdom Metazoa; phylum Chordata; class Amphibia; order Anura; family Ranidae; genus Lithobates; species Lithobates pipiens. The sequence goes on from NW_027507748.1 coordinate 411,152,235, forward strand.
GGGTAGTGTTTGGACTATATCTTGTTTCGGAAAATGGATGCATAGCATTACAATTACACAAACACACTAGCAGCAATTTTCAACACTGTCAACTTCAAATTCTGATCCATACTTTTTACTTTTAGTAGCACTTTGGAGCGTTTACTTTCCACTGTTGACACATAACAGGAGTATTCATTTTCATCACTTTTCTGTATCTGCTTTAGCTGAAGTGAGGCATTTCCATGCTTGATTTGATCTAAGAACAGTGAGGTTCGTCCTGCATAGCTTTTGTCTTGATCTTTTAACATGTCTTTGCCATGATAATAGCTATGGACACTCTGCTTTTCATTGTTAATAGTCCAGTGAATTAATTCATCTTTTCCAGGAGTAAAGGAACAAGGTAAAATAACAATTCCATTTAATTCACCTACAACTTCACCTGTCAAACAAAGAATAATTCAAAATATACTTATTTGAAAAAAAAAAAAATCCTAGATAAGTAAGTAGAATATTTATTTGTATACTGTACTTTAGGTTTATTTTTTAGCCAATGAATACTTTATCTCGCTCTAATTTGGTAGACATTTTAAGTGGCAGAAACAGCAGAATGTTAAAGTGGTGTTCCCCCCCCAAAAAAAATATATGCTTAAAATGACATGGGCTCCTGACGTCACTGCCCCTCGGCGCAGGAAGGGCTCAGCTCTGCCCCCTCCCTCCTGTCAGTTATCTGTACACGTGACAGGTCACAGATGACTGCGCAGCCAATCATGGCGCCGCTCTCGCATGCGCAGTGGGTGCCCAGCTGTGAAGCCACAGCTGGGTGCCCACAGTTGCAATGCCGGCGCCACCAAGAGGAGGGAGGGATGAGCGGGGCTTCGTTCCCCGGCATCGCTGGACCCTGGGACAGGCAAGTGTCTGATTATTAAAAGTCAGCAGCTGCAGACTTTTTTTTTTTTTTTTAAGGGAAACTCCTCTTTAACAATGATGCCAGTATAATGCCTTGTACACACGGTCAGACATTCCGACCACAAAATCCATCAGATTTTTTCCAACGGATTTTGGCTGAAACTTGTGTTGCATACACACAGTCGTACAAAGTTGTCGGAAAATCCGATCGTCCTGAACCAGGTGATGTCAAACATGTACGTCTGAACTATAAACGGGCCAGTAGCCAATAGCTTTAGTCTCTTCGTTTATTCTGAGCATGTGTGGCACTTTGTCCGTCAGAATTGTCTACACACGATCGGAATTTATGCAGGATATCGGATTTTATTTCGGAAAATTTTAGATCCTGCTCTCAAACTTTGTGCGTCGGAAAATCCGACGGAAAAAGTCTGAAGCCCACACATGGTCGGATTTTCCGACAACGTGATCCGATCGCACATTTTCTGTCGGAAAGTTCGACTTTGTGTACAGAGCATAAGAGTGGAGAACCTTTCTGAGTTGAGCATTGTAATATCTTGGACGTTATACAATTCCATATATTGTCCTAGTCTTCTTATTACCAATGAACATTTCCAACTTGTTCAGACATTTGGTAAATGATTATGCTCTATTCTGGTATATATGACTCATTAATATAATAGAGATAGTCTCTGCCCTAAGCAGGAGTGCCCCACTCTAAATGCAGTGTTGCTAAGCTGTAGTCAGTCAAGGTCGGAATTGATAGTTCTACTTTCTGCAGGTTTATCCCCCCAAAGCTGAGAATTATTGTTTGCTTTTGTCTGCTGTTGAGGCGCATCTCTGGCCAATAGTGTTCGATGACCAAGTAGCCTGAGTTATGAATATTTATATCTCCCTGACCAACCACCAGGAGGTTAATTGCCAGTGGTGCATGCTGGGTAAGGATATAAATATCTGTGGAACCTTCTGGAACCTCTATTGCCTCCTGGGCTTTACCTAGGGAGTACATGTGTGCAGCTGTTCTCTAAGGCTGGCCATACACAGTGCAAATTTCTTTCCTGCAACCACGGGATGCAGGAAAGAAATCAACACCGACAGTGCTGACAGGGGAATCACCAATTGTCTTCTCCCGGCGGGGGGAGCAAGCAGGGGAAGACAACTGATTATCGCTAGCGGCTTTAGCAGCTTCTTGCAATGATTGGAAGTGAATTTGGCAAGCTGGTTGTATCCAAGTTGATCAATCGATCAACTTCAGCTTGTCCATTAACGGTTCCAATCTCAACCGGTTCAGCAGGAAATTCGAATTGTGTATGGCCAGCCTAACCTTACAGGCCCGCTGCCTCTGGGGAGCACATGCTTGGAGAAAGAAGGCCTAAATTTGTGGCCAGAGAAGCCTGCACTGCCTAACTGGATGATATATCCAGGAGGAGGTCATCTAGTTTGGAGCATCAGGGGTGAATATCTGCAGGAGAAGTGCCCAAAAGAGCTGAGAGCAAGCTGGCACACCAAAGGAAGTCTGATTCCACACCAAAGCTTGTTAACCCCTTGATCGCCCCCTAGTGTTAACCCCTTCCCTACCAGTGACATTTATACAGTAATCAGTGCATTTTTATAGCATCGATCGCTATATAAATGACAATGGTCCCAAAATAGTGTCAAAAATGTCTGATGTTTCCACCACAATGTCGCAGTCACAATAAAAATCACAGATCACCGCCATTACTAGTAAAAAAAATAAAATGACATAAATCTATCCCCTATTTTGTAGACACTATAACAATATACACTTATTGGATTTTTATTACCAAAAATATGTAGAAGAATACATATTGGCCTAAACTGAGAAAAAAATTTACTTTTTAACCTCCTCGCGCCTGCCCTATAGCCGAATGACAGCCGTAGAACAGGCGCTTTTGTCCGGGAGGCCGTCCCTGGAAGTCCTGTTATTTACTTCCGCAATGCGCGCCGGGGGAAGTTCTGTGTTTGCTGTGTCTCCTGGAGACAGGTAAACACAGATCGCTGTAAACGGGCAATCACAGCGGCTGTTTACAGCGCGATCGGCGTGTCCAATGGGAGATGATCTCATATGTAAACATATGAGATCATCTCTCAGCGCCGCTCTCCCTCCTCACACAGACAGCGTGTGTGGAGGGAGAGATGAAGGGCTGCAGCGGCCGTGAGTGTAAAAAAAATAAAGTTAAAAAAAAGTGCCATCCTCCCCCAGTGCTATCCTGCCCAAGTGCCATCCGCCCCAGTGCCATTCTGCCCCAGTGCCATTCTGCCCCAGTGCCATCCGCCCCAGTGCTACCTGCCCCCAGTGCCACCTGTTGTCAGTGCCATTTGTCCCCAGTGCCATCTGTCATCAGTGCCATCTGTCATCAGTGCCACGTGTCATCAGTGCCTCGTGTCATCAGTGCCACATAGTGCCACATGTCATCAGTGCCACATAGTGCCATCTGTCATCAGTGCCACATATTAGTGCCATCTGTCATCAGTGTCATGCGTCATCGGTGCCACGTATTAGTGCCACGTATTAGTGCCACGTGTCTTCAGTGTCACGTATTAGTGCCACGCATAAGTGCCACATGTCATCAGTGCCACGTATAAGTGCCATCTGTCATCAGTGTCACATATTAGTGCCATCTGTCATCAGTGCCACGTGTCATCAGTGCCACATATAAGTGTCATCATTGCCACGTATCAGTGCCATCTGTCATCAGTGTCACGTGTCATTGTCCTGGTGCTCCAGGGCCTTCAAAAGTGTAATAAGTAGTCAACAAGTTAGATGTGTAATTTATGCTCCTAGAACACCTGATGGCACTCCCTGCATGTTGGGCCTCTCTAAGTGACCAGGCTGTGAAAAAGTCCCACACATGTGGTATTGTAATACTCAGGAGGAGTAGCAGAATTTTTTGGGGGGTGTCATTTGTGGTATACACATGCCATGTGAGAGAAATAACCTATTACAATGACAATTTTGTGGAAAAAAATAAAAAAAATGAAAAATCTTAATTTTGCAAAGAATTGTGGGAAAAAAAATGACAACATCAAAAAGCTCACTATGCCTCTTACTAAATACCTTGGAATGTCTACTTTCCAAAAAGGGGTCATTTGGGGGGTATTTGTACTTTCCTGGCTTGTTCGGGTCACAAGAAGCGAGATAGGCCACCAGTACATCAGATGTGATCAATTTTGTGCGATTCGCACCACAGCTTGTAGACTCTCTAACTTTCACAAAGACCAAATAATATCCACTAATTTGGGTTATTTTTACCAAAGATATGTAGCAGTATAAATTGTGGCCAAAATTTATGAAGAAAAATTAATAATTTGCATAATTCTGTCACAGAAACAAAGAAATATGCGTTTTTTCTCAAAATTTTTGGTCTTTTTTCATTTATAGCGCAAAAAATTAAAACCCCAGAGGTGATCAAATACCACCAAAAGAAAGCTCTATTTGTGGGAAAAAAAGGACAAAAAATGTATTTGGGTACAGTGTTGCATGACTGAGTAATTGTCATTTAAAGTGTGAGAGCACAGAAAGCTGAAAATTGGCCTGGGCAGGAGGGGTGTTTAAGTGCCCAGTAAGCAAGTGGTTAAAAAAAAAACAAATGGGGATATTTATTATAGCAAAAACTACAATATATTGTGTTTTTTTGCTATTTTTTTGTTTATAGCGCAAAAAATAAAAACCACAGAGGTGATCAAACACCACCAAAAGAAAGCTCTAGTTGTGGGAAAAAAAGTGTATCAATTTTGTTTGGGTACAGCATCGCAGGACCACGCAATTGTCAGTTAAAGCGACGCAGTGCCGTATCGCAAAAAAATGCTCTGGTCATTGAGCAGCCAAATCTTCTGGGGCTGAAGTGGTTAAATAAACTCTGTCAACCTTTCAAAAGTGACTGGTGCTTAATTTTTTGTGCCCTGCAAAAAGTCAAGTCTAAAGGTTAAATCTCACAGCTATCCTCTCTTTCAACAAATGTTGAGACAAGCTATCAGCCACACAAGAAATCCACTGTTGTCAATGAGTCAGCTGATGCATAGGATTACATTATGAATAGCAGTGAAAGAAAACCTTATCATAACACTGCAAAGTATGAAGAAGAGCCTACTGTTTGCTCCCAGCTACACCTCTAGGTGTCTGTATGTTGGGTATTTTTTAGTTTAACCACTTCAATACCAGGCACTTACGCCCCTTCCTGTCCAGGACAATTTTCAGCTTTCAGCGCTGTCACATTTTGAATGACAATTGCACAGTCATGCTACACTGTACCCAAACTAAATTTTTATAACTTTCTTCCCACAAATAGAGCTTTCTTTTGGTGGTATTTGATCACCTCTGCGTTTTTTTATTTTTTGCTAAACAAACTAAAAAAGACCAAATTTTTGAAAAAAATGCTTTTCTTTTAGTTTCTTTCATAAAATTTTGTTTTCCCCTTCACTGACGGGCACTGATGAGGCGGTACTGATGAGTTGGCACTGATATGTAGAATTGATGGGCACTGATATGCAGCACTGATAGGCACAAATAGGCGGCACTGATATGCAGCACTGATGGGCACTGATAGATGGCACTGATGAGCACTGACAGGTGGCACTGATGGGCAGCACTGATGATTAGGTACTGATATGTACTGACAGGTGTTACTGCTGGGCAGTAATTGGCACTGTGGTGGGCACTGGCACATTTTATTGTCGGGCACTGATTGGCAGGTGATTGTTGCATTTGAGTGGGTCTGTGCTGATAATCACATAATCCCCCTCTGGCAGGGAGACTGACACACCGCACGTTATCGTGACGCCCATGAGTAATGCACTAGGGCCCCTACCAGGAAGATGGTGACCTACGGCACGCTATGCGCGCATGGCATGGAGTGGGTATGGCTAAATATTGCTACATATTGGGCATGGCTTTTTAGTCTGATTAGAAACAACAAATACAGACAACTAGGGAATTATCTCAAATTAAATTCACCCCCTATACAATTCCCCCATCAACAGTGCCCAGGGGTGCCCGCTCATTAAGATGGCCCCAATTCAGCCTGCCCGTTAACAATTCGAATCTCGATTCCTGCTGAACCAGTCGAGATTTGAACCGAGTATGGCCGGCCTATGAGAAAATATTAAGAAACAGAAATGAATGCACACAGACATCTCCTGATCTAGCGTTTTTTGTTCAGAACAAGTTATGGCCTAATGCTCATGGTGCCTTGTAGGTTCCTTGCAGAAGAGGCTCATCAGATGGAGGAACAATTAGACAAAAAGCCTTGGGCAGTTGCTACTATTTCCGCTCTCAGAAGCTGGAGCCATCCCTCGGCATCTTCTGGCACAGGATTCAGATAAGATTCCTTAACCCCCCCCCCCGAAGTGTCAGCACAGAGCACCTTTACATTTTCTGCTTTTTTTTTTTTTGTGCCCATCATAGAAAAACCATACTGAGAAGAATGTGGTCACCAAAGACTTCTGCATTCATAGTAATGATGTCAAGATGCTTTGAGCTTACTTGTTACATCCTTATGAAAAAATTATGATGCCATCATAAAAAAAAAAAAAAAAGGTTTATATTTAATCATACTCACCGTGAACAAATAAGAATAGCCTGAAAATTTGAAGCAATATTAAAAGTTTCATTGTAGGTGAGGCCACACCTCCATGTATTCATAATGGAAAGATTGACCTATAAGAAAACCAAAATAATGTGAAGTTACAATAGTAAATAGAATTTCACATTTTTGTGATTTCAATAAAGAATATGTTAACCCAACATTTCATATTCCTGATATGTGTCCATTGTACCAATGTTAACCGCTTGCCAACCAGCGCACACCGATGTACGTCGGCAAAATGGCGCTGGTAGGCAAAAGGGCGTACAGGTATGTCCCCTTTAAGAAGCGGTGTCGCGGGCACATGCCCGCTGCTGTCTCCGTGGCCATGACCGCGGGTCCTGTGGACTCGATGTCCGCCGGGTGCCCGCGATGGTGTCATGGAGAGGAAGAACGGGGAGATGCTTTTGTAAACAAAGCATTTCCTCGTTCTGCCTAGTGACAGAACATAGATCACAGCTCTCTGTCATCGAGAGCAGTGATCACTGTCCTGTGTGTTAAAGCCATTCCCCCTCACAGTTAGAATCCTTCACTGCTGCCTAGTGGTTAACCCTCTCACTACCAGCATATAAAGCGCTGTATAAATGACAATGGTCCCAAAATAGTGTCAAAAATGTCAACTGTTTGTGCCATAATGTCGCAGTCCCGAGAAAAATCGCAGATCACCACCATTACTAATAAAAAAAATTAAAAATAAAAATGCCATAAAACTATCCCCTATTTTGTAGATGCTATAAATTTTGCGCAAACCAATCAATATATGCTTATTGCGATTTTGTTTTTACCAAAAACATGTAGAAGAATACATATCACCCTAAACTGAGGAAACTTTTTTTTTTATATATATATTTTTGGGGGATAGTTATCTCAAAAATTTAAAAATATTGAGTTTTTAAAAAAAATTATTGCACATTTATTTTTTAATAGTGCAAGAAATAAAAAACGCAGAGGCGATCAAATACCACCGAAAGAAAGCTCTATTTGTGGGGGAAAAAAAGGCCATCAATTTCGTTTGGGTACAATTGCGCAATTGTCAGTTAAAGCGACGCAGTGCCGAATAGCAAAAAGTGCTCTGGTCAGGAAGGGGGTAAAGTCCTCCAGGGTTCAAGTGGTTAAACAGTATCCTGTTCTCTGTATTGCATCCTTTGTGTGAAATACTTAGTGATCCTGCCAGTCCCCCTGCTTTCCTATTAAAAACTGACCTCACTAGGCATGGAAACACATCTTTCCCTGTGTGGTCAATTTTCTGGCTGTGCCAGGATCTGTCCTTTAAAGACATTTGCTGATACTCTCCCTGCACACCCAATCACTGTGAAAATCAGTGTACTGCTGACACACACACATTTTGCTTTTCACTCGTATGTTAACTGAATGGGTTATTTTAAAGGTTTGTAAGGGCTTTACTATAAAGTACTATTAAACAGACTGAGAAAAACTCCCATTATTGCCAGGGATGGGCTCACCTGCTGGTGGCACTGTGTCCCCCAGACCTTTAGGCTCCATGCACACTGAAGCTCAAAAAAGCTTTTTCTATACGTCAGATTGCTGGCAGAAAACGCTGGTTGAAAAACTTGCTTTTAACAGCATTTTGTACTATCGTTTATGAGCGTTTATTAGCGTTAATGGGCGTTTTCAATAAAAATACACAGAGGACACTCCAAAAATCACACAGTGCATTCCAAACTCCCACAATGCTTTGAAAAAATAGAATGCCGAACACTAATTAACGCGTGTTCATGAGCGTTTGTAAGCGTTTATCGGCATTTGTCGTTTTTTGGTGGTGAAAAACGGCACTTTGAACGCAAATTTCTGGCGTTCAGAAAAAAAGCCCATAAACTCCACTGCTCATTAATTTTTTTTTTTTTTTTTTTAATTCTTTATTTATATCCAATTTTTTTTTTTTCATAACAAAATAAATACATGTATGAAAAGGAGAGGGAACATATTCATACAAATACAATTTATACAACACCAGAAATAAAAAGGTTATTAGTTTAAACCTACTCCATTGTAAACTTAAAATACCTCTCTACTCTCCCCCTCATACCCCCGCCCCCTGCCCACCCCGCCCTTACCTTGTAGAATCGCTAGTGGGTTACCTCTTAGTGACCTTTATTTCTAACCGGGTAATATTTTCTTCTGAAGTTTATTGTGTAATTTCCTCCACATATCTCCAGGATAATTTAAATTCTTCCCACGATGCCCATTTGTTTGAGCCTCCCTCTTCTGCTAATAAGTCGACATCCTCTTCGTTATAATTTTCTATTTTTTGTATTTCATTTATACGGAAAATCCAATCCGATATTTTAGGGCTCTCATTTTCTCTCCATTTTTTTGGGATTAAATTTTTGGCGGTGTCTAACAGGATTGGAATTAGTGAGGTTTTATATTGCTTTATGGGTTCGTCTGTCCCATGAAATAGGACAATCCACGGATCTTCTCTTATTTCCTTTTTTGTTACAACTTTAATTATCTCTAAGATTTTTCTCCAGTAAGTTTTAATAATGGGGCAGTCCCACCAAATGTGGGCCATAGTCCCAGTTTTTTTACACCCACGCCAGCAATCCGCAGATTGCTCTAATCCCATTTTGGCCATTTTGTCAGGTGTCGCATACCACCTTGCAATGCACTTGTAGTTCGTTTCTATCAATTTATTATCTACTATCCCCGAGTGAATTAGTTTAAAAATCTTATTACGAGTTTGTGTGCTACATTGTGACCCCAGCTCTAATTCCCACTTTTGGAGGTATGGCGGGTCCTCCAATTCGTCCCCCTCAGAAAGAATCTTATATAAGAGCGTAATATTTTTTTTTGATTTTTCTCTCAGACATAGCCGCTCCAGGGGTCTCAGTTCCTCTTCACTACGGATTGGCTGAGGTAAATTTGAAATGAAGTGGCTAAGTTGGAGGAACCGCCACCCGTCCATTTTCATGAGGTCTGTGTCCAAACTAAGTGCTTGAAATGAAACGATTTTACCATTGACTAATATATCTTTTAATTGTGCGGAGTCTTTCCTAATCCAATTACCCCCCACCTCCCGTTTGCCCGGTGTGAAAAAATCATTATCTTTAAGAAAAATCAAGGGTGAATTGTACCCCCACTTATTTTGTGAATGTGTACGGTCCCAAATCTTTAAAGCTAGACGTGTTATCTCGTGAGCGTGAGGTCCGATGGACCTGAACTGTGGAGGGTTCCATATCGTGCGACCTAGAAGTGCTTGACTCATTGTGTTCTCTACACTCACCCACCTCTTTTTATTTGCCTCTTTCGCCCATTCAACTACTCGAGACAGAACCACTGCATTGTAGTATCTTTTTAGATCCGGGACAGACAGTCCCCCTTGCCTTTTTCCCCTGCATAACACCCCCATGGCAATTCTCGGTTTTTTATGTTGCCAAATATACTTCGAAATTAAATTTTTCATTAATCTAAAATATGCCGAAGAGAGCGGAATGGGAAGCATTTGAAACTTGTATATAATCTTCGGGATTAGTATCATTTTAACTGCATTGATACGCCCTAACCAGGAGAGGGAGCATGTTGAAATTTTTTTTATTTCTCTTTTGATTTCATCGAGTAAGGGGATATAATTCTTCGTGAATATTTTCCTAATGGTGTTCGCCAGATAGATTCCCAAGTATTTGATCTCCTTGCGCCATGGGAAACGGAATTCTGTCCGAAGGTTCTCCTCTTCCTGGGTACTGATGTTAACATTCATAACTTCGGACTTGCTGAGGTTTATTTTCAAATTCGATATTTTGCCGAATTTTTCCAACACCCTCAGCAAGTTCGGAATCGTGATCCTAGGTTTAGTAATGAAGAATAACACGTCATCCGCATAAGCGGCTAATTTGTGTTCATCCCCTCCCAACTTGATCCCCGTTATATCCTGATTTTTTCGGATATAGGTCAATAACGGCTCCAGAGATAATGCAAATAGGAGTGGAGACAGTGGGCACCCTGTCTGGTGCCGTTACTCATTTGAAATTGAGAAGAGGATTCTCCATTAATTTTGACAGAGGCCTGCGGTTGGTTATAGAGGACCTGTATCCATTGGATCATTTTCGGGCCTATACCCATAACTTCCAACGTTTCTATCATAAGTCCCCAGTCTACCCTGTCAAATGCTTTTTCTGCATCTATAGACAGGAATAGAGCTGGGGACCCACTATTTTTTAGGGCCTGGAGGAGGAGTAAAGCCCTCACCCCATTGTCCCTTCCTTCTCTCTCGGGAATAAATCCGACCTGATCTGGGTGCACTAGATCACTCATCTTGTTCTTCAGCCTGGCTGCCAGTATTTTGGCATATAATTTTGTGTCCGCATTCAATAATGCTATTGGCCTATAGCTTGAGCAAAGTAAGTGATCCTTCCCTTCCTTCAGAATTACCGTGATTGAGGCCCGTAAAGCTTCAGTGTTCATGTCGTATTGTGTGCCGAGCCCGTTCATATAGTGACATAATCTTGGGACTAAGATTTCCTTAAATTTTTTATAGTAAATAATCGTGAACCCTTCAGGCCCGGGACTTTTGCCCAATTCCGTCTCCTTTAATGCTCTATAGATTTCCTCCTCAGTGATAGGTCTGTCTATACTGTTTCTTTCACTCTCATGTAATTGGGGTAAATTAGTATCATGCAAAAATTCTTTAATAATTTCCTTATCCCCTTTACCACACCTCCCTTTTTGGCCAACATTATATAGGGCACTGTAGTATTGTCTAAATACCTCCGCGATTTCCTTAGTGGTATGAACCATCTTCCCGTTCTTATCCTGGATTTTATCAATAAAATTGGTCTCCCTCCTCCCTTTTAGTTGTCTCGCTAAGTATTTGCCAATTTTATTTTTCCCATAGTGTCTCTCTCTAATTCTCCCTTCCAGTGACCTCCTTGCTTCCTGATCCAAAAGGTCTTTAAGTTCCTCCCTCTTATTAATCAAAAGGTGAAGAAGTTCCGGCTGTTGGGCCTTTTGTTTTTTGTGCTCTTGTTCTAATCTATGGACTTCTTTAATCAGGTACTCCCTTCTCTGAGTTTTAGCTTTTTTTTTTATTTGTGCCAATGGAGATGAGGATACCCCTAATATATGCTTTATGTCCTTCCCATAGGGAGGCACCCGAGATATCCCCTGTATCGTTCGTCGAGAAGTAGAATTCTAATTCTTTCCGGATAGTCTCGGTGGTATCATTGTCCTGAACAAGATTTTCATTTAATCGCCAAGTAAAGGGTTGTCTGTACAGCCCTGGTAACCTCAACTTCATTGTCACAGGAGAATGATCAGAGAGAGAGGCTATTCCTATCCCTGTCTCTACGACGTCCTCTAACAGCCTGTGGTCCACCAATATGTAATCCAATCTGGAATACGTCCCGTGCACTGGGGAATAGAAAGAGAAGTCCTTCGTTTTCTCATGTTGTGTCCGCCAAGCGTCCACCATTTGATGTTGTTTCAGGCGATGTTTCAATATTTTCAGGGGCCTCTCATTCGTCCCCCTTGCGCGGGACGTACTGTCCATGGCGGGATCCATACACAAATTGAAATCCCCTGCTAGGATTACATCGCCAGATTTAAATTCTGCTAATCTTCGCAGGATCCGTTTCATATATCCTAAGGGATTATATTTGGACAATATACGTTAGCAAGAGTAAACACCCTGTTTCCTAGCTCACCCTTAAGGAACAGGTATCGGCCCTCAGGGTCAGTCAATCTATCGATCAGAGTAAATCGTGTATGTTTCTCGAATCCAATTGCCACCCCCTTAGCCCTCCTAATTGGGGAATCACCGTAGAACCAGGTCGGGAAGCTGTCTGAATATAACTTAACATTCGAATCCAGGGAGAGATGGGTCTCCTGCAAGAATACTACTTCAGCTCTGCATTGATGTAATTCCATTAAGAGTTTGTACCTTTTGTTTAGGGCGTTTAATCCTCTTACATTGTAGGAAATAAAATTTACCTCAGTCATCCTGTACTGACTACTGGCATACTTAATCTATATTTATTTGTCCAACCCAGGATTTTCATGACTCTTTCGGTCCCCCACACTACAAGGTGATTCTCCTCCCACTCCTCCCCCCGCCCCCCCGTCCCTTCACCCGCCCCCCTCCCCTGCCCCTGTCCCTCCCCCATCCCTTCACCCACCCCCCTCGCCCACCCCTGGCCCTGTCCTGGCCTATACTTGACAATGGGTGGCGCTGCCCCCCTCTGCAAGTAATACCTTCCAGGGTGTGACTCCAACTGCGGGCTTCCACTTCAACACCCCCTGTCCTCCCACCCCTAGGGGGAGAGATATTCCGTCTCCAGACAGGGAGTGGTGGAGCCCGGATCCGCCTCACCTTTCCATCTTCCCTTCCAACCCAACCCCGCACCCCCCCCCCGGGTCCCCCCCCCCCCCCGCCCCCACCCCAAAAAAAACAACCCACTCAGTATAAGAAAAGAAAAGAAAAACAGCCAATAACAGACAGAGAAACCAAAGGGCCCTCACGATAAGCGCTGGAAACCCCATCTTCCCCTCCTAATATGCCCATTAATTTTCACGAGAGTCTCGGGGGAGCTTAAGGGGTGGGATTCCCAAGTTATTACAAAAGACCTCGATTTCTTCTAAAAATTTTAACTTGAAAGTCCTTCCCTCTCTCTGAACAATCAGAGCTGTCGGAAAACCCCAACTGTATCTTATATTGACACTTCTCAGTTGTTCCAGTAAGGGTTTGAGTTGTCTTCTCCGAGCCAAGGTCCCTGCGGAAAGATCTGCAAAAATTTGTAGGTTTGTCCCTTCATATTGTATGGAGGGCAATCCTCTTAGTTCACTCCAAATCTTGGTTTTGTCCTCGTAGAGATGGAATTTTACGATCACGTCTCGGGGTACCTCTACCCTCAGTCCTGGCGGTTTCCTTACTCTATGGACACGATCTATTTTTAATTCTTCACCTTCCACTCTTCCTAATAAAGGGTTAAATAGCTTCGTCATCTTTGCACCGAGGTCTTCTCCCTGTTGTTCAGGTAAGGCTCTAATCCTCAGGTTCTGTCGTCTGCTCTGGTTTTCCTGTTCCTCCAGTCTGTATAAAATGTCCCTGTGAGCCTCTTGCATTTTTCTAGACTGCGCTTTTAAGTCTAGTAATTCCTGAGCCTGTTTGCCCATTAGATCCTCCGTTTCTTCTAATCTCCTTAACAGGTGCCCCATATCCGCCCTAACGGTTAGGATCTCTGACTTAATTAAATTTTCCAGTTTCAAAAACATTTCTTGTATTTCACCTTTGGTAGGTATTTGGGAGATATCTGTCTGTTCTCTATTTTTACCATCCAGGTCTGACTCTGTTTCTTCACCAGAGGAGTCACCTAGGATCCCAGTTGCTTTTCCAGCCTCCTTCCTCCTCTCTCGCTTGCCCACTTGTTTTTTATCCAGGCCTGGACTTTTTTGACTTGGCTCTTTAAGATATTTCTGGATCGAGCTTGTATTTAGGCTCTCTTTGGGGGCTTTAGAGTCATTGACTTTTGGGATTCTACCCTTCATGTTGTCCCTCTTTGGCTTTCTCCTCCCCAGAGTCCCCTTTCACTTGGAGACACCTTAAAAAAAAAGGCTGTGGGATTGCAAATAGCAAACAAGAGACAAGGGTGCAGATAATAGAAAGCACTAAAATAGTCAAGTCCTCTCCTCTGAGCTGGCTATTGACCTGTCTATGAGACAGCGTGCTCTTCCCAGGAAATTAGTCCATAAAGCTCTCGGGTCACGGTAAGCAAAGGGGAGATCTACTGCGCCCCTACTTAGGCAAGAGTATAGGCCAGGGTTCTCCTTTAACTGTCTATATCTTTGAGAGGTAGAGGCCAAGAGGAGAACAAAAGAGGAAGATAATACCAAAACGGGCCACTAGGGGTCCCCTATTCTCCCTTTACACACAGGTATATTCTCCCCCAAAAAAATAAGATTGAAAGTGTAATTTTCTAGTTCTGGGGGATTACCAGATGCTATATTTGGGGTCTTTTGGTCCCTCCTGCGATAGGGGAATCCTCATGCGACTCTCAGACTTAGTCGTCCCCGGTTTCTCCACTCATTCAAAGCAGGGGCATATGGTCTTGCCCGTGACTGCCTTATAAACAGACGTGGATCCTTAAACTGGGCTACCTTTAATTTAAATCGGCTCGAGCCGAAGCAGCAAAAAAAAAAAAAAACAGAAACAGAAAAAAGTGCCCCACCAATCAAAATTGTATCAAAGATCGATACTGAGCTTTTCAAGGCTTAATTAACATGTAAAAGTTGCTATATATCATCAGTGCCCTGGGCAGTACTTTTTAGGGCATAGAGTAGCATGTGAATCTTAATATGTGTATTCAAAGTGCTGCTGTTTCAATGAGTTGCATTTGAATCCATCAGCTTGCTCCTTAATTGCTCCTACTCAGTACTTAACTGGAAGGTATGTAACAGTCCAGGCAAAAAACAAAGCAGTTTGGAAGGGTCTGACCTGTTAGTAGTCTTCTGCGTGTATTGGCTCTTCAGCTCACAGGGACTGTTCTCACTCAGCTGCATCTGGTGGGAGAGTATGGGGGGGGGGGAGGTAGAGCCGAGGACTCCGCTCGCTCCAGCGAGGTCCTCCGTGCCGTCTACCAGTGTCCCTCCGGATCACACTGTGAGTGCTCTCTGGACCGGGCAAGCGGGCGTTCGAGTGCGGGTGCTGGGGCCGGAACGGGAATCATTTAGGAGCGCCGCGCTCTCTCCCTGCGCTTAGCTCCGGATGGTGCGGCGAATCCTCCTCCATCCCGTCGCGTGGAAGCCGCTGCTAGGCCCCTCCCCTCTCACGTACGCCGCATGACGTCCCCCCAAACCCCGTCTCAAACTCCACTGCTCATTAAAGCGGGAGTCCGCCGTTTTTTTTTTTTTTTTTTTAAGCCAGCAGCTACAAATACTGCAGCTGCTGACTTTTAAAATAATGACACTTACCCGTCCAGCGCGCCCGCGATGTCGGCACCCGAAGCCGATCTCTCGATCGTCTCTCAGGTGCTGCCGCCGCCATCTTGGGTATGGGAATCAGGAAGTGGAGCCTTTCGGCTTCATTTCCCGGTTCCTTACTGCGCATGCGCGAGTCGCGCTGCGCAATAAGGGTGGTCCCCGCTGTCTCTGGGATCCGTGTGTTTCCCAGCAGGCAGCAGGGGGACCTTCGGAAAGGGGCGTAGATTCTGCGGAAAGGGGCGTACCTTCTGCAGAATCTACGCCGGAAGTGGGTGCAGATACCTGTACTGTACAGGTACCTGCACCCCCCTCCCCCCTGAAAGGTGCCAATTGTGGCGCCGGAGGGGGGGGGGGTTCCAATGAGCGGAAGGTACACTTTAGGGTGGACCTCCGATTTAAAGCTAAAAAACGTCCATGTGTGCATGGACACATAGTCTAACATAGAGTGGAGTTTATGGGCTTTTAAAAAAAATGCCCCAAATCCAATAAACTGCAGTTTATGAGCTCCAGTGTGCATGGAGCCTTAGGTTGTAGTTCCAGTGTCCACCAGCAGGTATCTCTCAGCAGCCAGCAGTTCCTAGCAATTGGACTATTTAGCATATTTAGTCCCTCCTCTGCTACTCCATCTTGCCTTGGTGTTTTTCTGTGTGCCTTGTGACCTGCTACTCTGTTCTTGAATTTTCTGGATCCTTGTCCCACCAGCTTGTTCCTGTTCTTGTGTCTCCTTTCCCTTATTCTCTGCTCCTTCTGCCTGATATACTGTGTATGACCTTGGCTCCGATACTGACCTATCCTTAATTCTCACCTTTCCATCTGTATATCGTTAGCTCTGGTTTAGTTTATTTATTGTGATCACTCTCACCCATTAGTCTTCACTTGTTTAGGTTCTTGGGGATAATCTTGGTGTGGCATTATCCTTTAACCACTTGAGCTCTGCAGGGTCTTACCCCCTTCATGACCAGGGTATTTTTTTGCTATTCTGGACCTACTTTAACTGGCAATTTAATTTAAATTTTTTTCAGAAAAATAGAGCTTTCTTTTAGTAGTATTTGATCACCACTGTGCAGGCCAGTCAAGTTCCTCCACCCCAAACTCACTCATCCATGTCTTTATGGACCTTGTTTGTGCACTGATGCGCAGTCATGTTGGAACAGAAAGGGACCATCCCCAAACTGTTCCCACAAAGCTGGGAGCATGAATTTTTGTCCAGAATGTCTTGGTTTGTTGATGCCATGAGAGTTCCCTTCACTGGAACTAAGGAACCAAGCCCAACCCCTGAAAAACAATCCCACACCATAATCCTCCCGCCACCAAATGATTTGGACCAATGCACAAAGCAAGGTCCATAAAAACATGGATGAGTGAGTTTGGGGTGGAGGAACTTGACTGACCTGCACAGAGTCCTGACTTCAACCCGATAGAACACTTTTGGGATGAATTTGAATGGAGACTGCGAGCCAGGTCTTCTTGTCCAACATCAGTGTCTGACCTCAAATGTGCTTTTGGAAGAATGGTCAAACATTCTCATAGACACACTCCTAAACCTTGCGAAAAGCCTTCCCATAAGAGTTGAAGCTGTTATAGCTTCAAAGGGTGGGCCAACTCAATATAGTAAAAGGCATGGTGAGCTTTTTAACCACTTGCCTACCAGGCACAAACTCTCCCTTCCTGCCCAAGCCATTTTTCAGCTTTCAGCGCTGTCGCACTTTGAATGACAAATGCGCGGTCATGTAACACTGTATCCAAACACATTTTTTTATCATTCTCTTCACACAAATAAATCTTTCTTTTGGTAGTATTTAATCACTGCTGGGTTTTTTATTTTTTACAAAAAAAAAACACCAAAAATTTTGGAAAACAAACCTCTTTTTATTTTTTTTCTGTCAGTAAATTTTGTAACTAAGTAATTTTCCACCTTCACTGATGTGCGCTGATGAGGCAAAGGCACTGATAGGCTGAACTGGTGGTCATTGATGAGGTGGCACTTATGGGCACTGATGTGGTGGCACTAATGAGGAGGCACTTATATGCCGCACTTATGGGTACTGATAGGTGGCACTGATGGGCACGGTTAGGTGGCACTGATGGGCACTGATAGGCGGCAGTGGTGGACACTGATAGGTGGCACTGGTGGGCACGGATAGGCGGTATAGATGGGTACTGATGGGTATTGATGGGTGGTACTGATGGGCGACACTGATCCGCTTTGGTGGACAGCAGTGGTGGGCATTGATGGGCAGCACTGATAGGCGGCACTAATTGCCAGCACTGACTGGGATGGCTAATGGGCCCTGATTTGTGGCACTTGTGGGCAGTGTGGGCTCTGATCACTGGCATTGGTCACTCCATTTTTTAAACTTTATTTATATACTGTAATCAGGGCACTGAAGATCAGTGCCCTGATTACTTCCCTAGCTGTACCCTGTGAGGAGATGCCACTGATCGGCTCTCCTCTCCTCACACTCTGTCATTGTGAGGCGAGGAGCGCCGATTAACGGCATCTCCTTGTTTACATGTGACCGGCTGTGATTGGACACAGCCGATCACATAGTTAAAGAGCCGCTGACGTGGGTCTTTACAAAGATCTGTGTCGTACCGTGTCCTAGCAACACGGTGCAGCCAAGATTGCCATGGGAACAGCCATTCTGTGCTGCCGTCATATGACGGCGGCCAAGAACAAGAGCTGCACCGCCCCATCGAAGGCGGGGCAGTCAGCAAGCAGTTAAAGTTGTAATTTTTTTGGAAAATTAAGAAATTTAATAAAGTTTTTAACATACAGTACAGCGTTATCATATGACTGATGAGGCAGCGATCAGGGATACTGAGACAGTATGTTAAAAAAAATAAAGAATAATTAAATTTTTTTTACTTTTTTTCATTTTTTTTTTTACATCCTGTCAGAGTAGTTCAGTGTCACCATGTTAACACTGTACTACTCTGGGGGAGGTAATTAGGGATTTTTTAATTTTTTTTACATTTTGTTTGTTGTTACAATGAAGATCATTGTAACAGCAAAGTTGCGTTAACTATTCATGACAGCTGTAATCACTGGTGATCTGTGATTGGCTATAGCCAATCACAGTGTACAGGGTGCTGTGATTGACAAAGGTACCATGTGATAGCTGTGGGCCAATCACAGCATAGGCAACACAGCTGAATAAATTCCCAGTCTCCTCACTGCATTCGTCTTTTCTCTCCAGTTTCTCTAAGGCTGTGATCTACCGGCCCCCTGGACCAGTATCAACCTTTCTTGATGACTTCTCTGCCTGGCTACCCTACTTCTCTACTCTTCTGAAATCCCCACTATCAGACTTCAACATCCCTACTAATACTAACACTCCTGCTACTTCCAAACTTCTCAGTCTAACCTCCTCCTTTGACCTGAAGCAATGGATACATGCTTCTGCTCACTCTGAAGGCAATACCCTTGACCTTGTTCTCTCCCGCCTATGCACTCCGCGTAACCTCTCCAACTATCCTTACCTTCTCTCTGATCACTACCTTATTAGTTTCACTCTCTCCCTCTCCCCCACTTCCCCTCCCTCCAACTGCCTAACAGTTACCCGTAGAAACCTACGCCATCTCAACCCTTCTCATCTCCACTCTGCTACTGACCACCTCTATGACAAAATTGCACCCCTGTCCTCCCACGACCTAGCCACTTCTGTCTACAACACTTCACTTCTAGCCTCACTGGACTCACTGGCCCCCCTCACTACACACAGAATAAGGCCCCGTCCCCTTCAATCTTGACAAACAGATGACACTAGAAGCTGTGCTCTTGAGCGCCTGTGATGTAAGACGAAATCCCAAAAAGATTTCAACCAGTATAAATCTGCCCTCCAAAAATACAATTCCTACCTCCTCACTGCCAAGCAGACCTATTTTATCTCTTTTATTAACACCTTATCATTGCGTCCTCATCAACTCATCTCTACCTTCAACTCTCTACTTTTTCCTCCACTGCCTACACCCACCAACTCACTCACTGCCCAGGAGATCGTCAATCACTTCAAACTGAAGATTGATACAATTTGCGATGAGATCTCTACTGTTCAGATACCCTCCCCTTCACGCTTTAAACTTCATTCCCACAGGTACAATCATTAGTTCCCTCTTTCAACCCCACCACTATTGACGAGGTTGCTAGACTACTTTCTAACGTCCATCTTACCACCTGCCCTCTGGATCCTGTTCCCTCGCAAATTCTACGTTCACCCTCTGGCTCTATTCTACACTCACATCTTCAATCTCTCCCTCTCTTCTGGCATCTTTCCCAACTCTATAAAACATGCACTTGTCAGCCCCAAACTTAAAAAGCCCTCACTGGACCGATCCAATCTTAACAACCTACGCCCCATCTACTTGTTTCCCTTTTTATCCAAAATCCTTGATTGTCTGGTCTACAACCAACTGAGTGACCAACTTGCTGATAATATCCTTCTTGATCCCCTTCAGTCTGGATTTTTTCCTCAGCACTCCACAGAAACTGCTCTCCTAAAACTAACAAACAATCTACTACTGGCCAAAACCAATGTACACTATTCTGTACTCCTACTCCTGGACCTCTCAGCTGCCTTTGGTCTCCGTGACTGTACTCTTAGCTGGTTCTCTTCCTACTTATCCAACCGCACCTTTAGCGTTACTTACAATTCTACTTCCTCCTCTCCTCTTCCTTTCTCTGTTGGGGTCCCCCAAGGTTCGGTTCTTGGACCTATTTCAATCTACACCTCCTCCCTAGGTCAGCTGATAGCCTCCCTTGGTTTCCAATACCACCTCTATGCTGATGACACCAAAATCTATTTCTATACCCCTTAGCTCACTCCAGTCTCCTCACATATCACTAATTTACTATCAAATATATCAGTCTGGTTGTCACACCAATTCTTCAAACCTAATCTATCCAAAACCAAATTAATTTTTCCTCCCCCCACTTGCCTCTTCTCCTAATCTCTCTGTCAAAATCAATGGCACAACTATAAGCCAATTCCCACATGCCAAGGTCCTAGGTGTAGACCTGGACTCTGAACTCTCCTTTAAGCCCCACGTCCAATCACTGTTGAAATCTTGCCGCCTCAACCTCTGCAACATCTCCAAAATACACCCCTCCTGCTCTCTAGCTCCCTCATCACCTCCTCCCATGCTAGCCTCCAGGACTTTTCCAGAGCCTCTCTAATCCTATGGAACTCCTTACCCCAATCTGTCCGATTATCTCCTACTCTATTAGCTTCTAGACAATCCCTGAAAACCCTCCTCTTCAGAGAAGCCTATCCTACCCAGACTTAACAACTGCATTTTCATTTTCTCCATCTGATCATCCCCCACAGCTATTACTTTTTGTTCCACTTGACCCTCCCCTCTAGATTATAAGTTCTAACCAGCAGGGCCCTCTGATCCCTTCT
Organism: Lithobates pipiens; assembly: GCF_037356315.1. Classification (NCBI taxonomy): domain Eukaryota; kingdom Metazoa; phylum Chordata; class Amphibia; order Anura; family Ranidae; genus Lithobates; species Lithobates pipiens. The sequence continues at coordinate 411,173,056 of NW_027507748.1, forward strand.
GTATTGAATTGTATTGTAACTGTACTGTCTGTTCTAAAGCACTGCATGAACTGTTGGCGCTGTATTATTATTATACAGGATTTATATAGCGCCAACAGTTTACGTAGCGCTTTACAACTTTAGTTATATAAATACTGTTTAATAATAATCATTACAGCTTTGTTGACATTGTGCTCATGTGATCGAGTACTGAGATCCGCTGTGTCCCCCGGGGAGGGATGATTTGGGGAACAGCATGCTCCTAAACCCCGCACAGGTGCATGATATATTTGTGCATGATTGTGCCTGCATGTGTCGACCTGCTGCAGTATATGTACTGTGGTGGTTGGCAAGTAGTTAATGAACCACATTTTTTTATAGCATATTTGTGCCTTGTTATTCTCTGTGAAAGTCCACACATTACCGGTTTCGCCGGTTTCACAGGATTCCAGGAACCCCTCACATTTTTGTAAATATTTTATTATATCTTTTATGTGACAACACTGAAGAAATTACATTTTGCTATGATTTAAAGTAGTGAGTGTACAGTTTGTATAACAGTGTAAATTTGTGTACCCTCAAAATAACTCAACACACAGCCATTAATGTCGAACCCGCTGGCAAAAAAGTAAGTACACCCCAATATGTCAAAATTGGGCCCAACGTGTCAAAATTTTGTGTGGCCACCATTTTTTTTCCCAGCACTGCCTTAACTCTCTTGGGCATGGAACTCACCAGAGCTTCACAGGTTGCCACTGGAGTCCTCTTCCACTCCTCCAGGATGATATCACAGGGCTGGTGGATGTTAAATATCTTGTGCTCCTCCACCTCCCGTTTGAGGATGCCCCACAAATGCTCAATAGGGTTTAGGTCTGGAGACATGCTTGGCCAGACCATCACCTTTACCCTCAGCTTCTTTAGCAGTGGTCTTCTTGGAGGTGTCTTGGAAGTCGTTATCATGTTGTAATACTGCTCTGCTTCAGTATGTCACAGTACATGTTGGCATTCATGGTTCCCTCAATGAACTGTAGCTCCCCAGTGCCGGCAGCACTTATGCAGCCTCAGACCATGACACTCCCACCACCATGCTTGACTGTAGGCAAGACACACTTCACTTTGTACTCCTCACCTGGTTGTCCCCACACACACTTGACATCATCTGAACCAAATAAGTTTATCTTGGTCTCATCAGACTACAGAACATGGTTCCAGTAATCTGTGTCCTTAGTCTGCTTGTCTTCAGAAAACTGTTTGCAGGCTTTCTTGTGCATCATCTCTAGAAGAGGCTTCCTTGTGGGATGACAGCCATGCACAACAATTTGATGCAGTGTGCAGCGTATGGTCTGAGCACTGACAGGCTGGCCCCCCACCCCTTCAATCCTGGCAATCTTCTTATAGCCTAGGCAATCTTTATGTAGAGAAACAATTCTTTTTTTTCAGATCCTCAGAGAGTTCTTTGCCTTGAGGTGCCATGTTGAACTTCCAGTGAACAGTATGAGAGAGTGAAAGTGATAACACCAAATTTAACACACCTGCTCCCCATTCACACCTGAGACCTTGAAACACTAACAAGTCACATGACACCGGGGAGGGAAAATAGCTAAATTAGGCCAAACTTGGACATTTTCACTTAGCGGTGTACTCACTTTTGTTGCCGGCGGTTTAGACATTAATAGTTGTGTGTTGAGTTATTTTGAGGGGACAGCAAATTTACACTGTTATACAAGCTGTACACTCACGACTTTACATTGTAGCAAAGTGTCATTTCTTCAGTGTTGTCACATGCAAAGATATAATAAAATATTTACAAAAATGTGAGGGGTGTACTCACTTTTGTGAGCTACTGTACATGTTATATAACAGAGTATACATACTCACAAAGCCACTAAACCATTTCTGTTGCGTAGAGTAATATATACCTGGTTGATCTTGACTTCAGCTGTCCCTCCCATCTTCTCTGTGTCCCCATTGTAGCCTGAGATTGTGTAGACCAGGTGTTGTCATCTACTGAGCATGCTCAGTTTCAGCTCCCTTCTAAGCACTTAATTTAGTCCTTTTCTTATCTTTGCAGCCCGCATGACTATAGAATCACACATGTGGGCATATACACAAGGACACTCCCCTCCCTCCTTCTACTGCTAACATTGTCATGTTATTCTGTGTGACTCAAATCGCATCTGAAATCACACTAGTGTGAATGGAGCCTGAACAAGGGACACTTAAGAGGGCATATGACTGCAATATACAGATCTTTAAATGGGGACTCTAGCATTGGGAGGAAACTATTTAAAGTGGGAGCAAACTTCCATGCATAATTTGTCCCTATTGGTAAGCCTATAATAAGGCTTCCCTATAGGTACTGTAAATATTTCCAGGCACCATTTAGGAGATATTTACTGTACATGAAGCCGGTTACATCACTGGTGCATGGGCTCTGAAGGCATGGCCACCCGGGCTTTTCCTTCAGACTCCTGTGCCATAAACGGCGGCTCCCGCAAGCATGCGCAGGAATGATTTCATTGTGGTTCCAGCCACTCACACAGCTGTAGTCCGTGAACCCGGAAGGAAGACCGGGTGAAGATGGAAGCCTTGACAGCTCGCCACTTAGAAGGCTTCATTCTAAGGTAAGTTTCACATAATGTGCTATGATGTGATGCATACTAGCACATTATGGCTTTACCTTGCAGGGCCCAAAAAATAAAAACAGCGGTTTACTACCGCTTTCACATAAGGTCTGTATAGAAGACACGTGGCCAGACAATGAAGTTGTTGGACGAGAAGCAGTTCAATCTTAAACTGCATAAAGGGTTACACAGAGCAGCAGAAGACGTGATGTATATGCATTGCTACACGCACGCCACAGACTGCACCCTTCTTATATGATTAAGATATTGTAACCATTTTTCAACATAATGCCGTATGTGGACCTAACTTTCTTCTTTGTGTATAAAAAACAATAAAAAGATATTTGCAAAAAAAAAAGGGTTACACAGTTCCATAGTTAGTATGATTGAAAAAAGGGTCCATCCTGTTCAACCCACAAAAAAAACACTGTAAGCCCCCGTACACACGTTCAGACATTCCAACCACAAAATCCGACGGATTTTGTCCGAAACTGGTGTTGCATACACACGGTTGGACAAAGTTGTCGGAAAATCCAATCGTTCGGAACGTGATGACTTTCGTTCGTTACGACGGGACTACGTTGAGGCTACTAGCCTTGTAATTTGATCTGAGCATGCATGGCACTTTGTCCGATTGGAATTCTCTACAAACGATCGGACACAGTCTGATCGGATTTATTTGTTAGAGATTTTGAGATCCTGCTCTCCAAATTTTTCCATCGGAATCTGACAGAAAAAAATCAGATAGAGCCCACACACGATCGGATTTTCCGAAAATATAATCCGATCGGACCTGTTCCGTCGGAATTTCCGACCGTGTGTACGGGGCATTAGCGTGGTAAGGATGGTGATGTCAACAGGGAGTGTAGATAAAACCAAAAAGCGTTTAGATGTGTTTCTATGAAAAATGGTAGTGATGTGTGTGTGTGTGTGTGTGTGTGTGTGTGTGTGTGTGTGTGTACGCACACACACGGACACTCAGGTTTAACTGAATGGACTGGTGTCTTTATTTAACTCTACCAACTATGTACTGTAACTATAACTATGACACAATTACTGTACAAAACAGATAGCAGAGTGTGTTATGGTGAAAAAATATAGCTGCCCTGATATATATATATATTTAATTACAGACTATACACAGAAGAAACAATAATAACACATTTTGATCAACTTATTTCATAAAGTTAGGCTCTTTTACCTGTATATAATAAAATATACAAGATTGTACCGTCCCTCTGATTACAATAACTTTTAATATAACAAACGACTTTAACTCTAGCATTGGTAAAGAAACAATAAAGGAAATATTCACGCTGTTTAGGGTTTAAAGATATAAAACGGAGCGAATGCATCCTTAAATCGTAACACCATCCTCACCTTTTTATGTTCTCCTAATCGTGAAAAGTTTTACATGTTTACCTGACTTGAAGATCTTTGGACTTTGACAAATCACAGTTCAGTCTGATGTGTCACACTGTGTACTGATCTATAAATTCCACAGGGAATCATGCAGTATTGCCAACTGTCAATATTTTTACTAGCAGCCAGTAAAATACGGGCACTTTTCTCCTGCCAGTAAATGCCAGTGACAGGAAAAGGTTGCCAGTAAAAATATGGACGTGAAGCTCTGGAGCCAGCCGAGACCATCCGAGTGCCTACTACAGTGTGTTTGGCTGGAGCCAGTGGGGGGCAGGTCTGGCAGAGGCAGTGCGTTGTGTGATGTCATGGTGCAAGGCAGCCGATCAGAGCAGCTGGAGCAAAGCAAGCCAGGAGCTGGACTGTCAGTGCTGTTTGGACTAGAATGGACTGAAGGGAACACCTTCAGACTGTCACTGTTACTCAGGAGGGGACATTTCCTGTCGGTGACCTGTGCTGCTGCACACTACTGTCAGTCAGTTTCATGTGTGTGTGCCGTCCATTCTAATTTCATGCCCTCCTGAGTCCTGTCTCTTAGCGACTTACTTACTATGTTAAAAATAAAATAATAAATTATTTTTGCCTTAATATCCATCTTAAATCACATTGCTAATTGTATAATATATTTGTTTGTAGCCTAAACACTGAAATTTGCACTTAAAGCGGAGTTCCACCCAAAAATTTAACTTCCAATTTAAGTGCTGGTGACACCCTTACATGCCACATTTGACATGTCATTTTTCAGGGGTTGGGAGTGGGTACCCTGTTTTTACAGGCACTCAGCTCCCACTTCCTCCCTTCCACGTCACAGTTCCCAGAAGAATTCCTGGCCATTCACCATGCGGCTCGGCTGTGAAGCCACAGCCGGGCACCCACAGTTAGAATGCCGGCACCACGGAGAGGAGCGAGGCTTCACGAGCCTGCATCACAGGACCGTGGGATGGGTGAGCGTCTGAATATTAAAGTTAGCAGCTACAGTTTTTGTAGCTGCTGACTTTTAAATGGGTGGAACTCTGCTTTAAAACATTATTTTTGTAACGTTTGAAAATGCCAGTGAAAACTTGGCTGTGCCAGTAAATTTTTGGGTGTCGTGTCAGTAAATTTTAATCTGGTAGGTTGAAAAGAAGGCAGTGTTGGGAGATTTCACATCAACATGAAGAGATGCATTCTCATGTGAACTTTAGGGAATGGTGGAAAGGTCCACTTTAAGTGAGTCATGACACGCAAGGTGAAAAAACAAAGTAAATAAGTCAAAGAGTTAAACCTACGAGCTAGCAAATTCTTGACAGGAAATATGAAAGTAGAAGATGCCAATTAAGACAGGTGCCATGTTCCTCCAGCTGGGCAGCACACCCAGAAGGCATACAGGGAACTCTGGTACATATACAGGCACAAATAGAATCAGTAGTGTGGAAAGACCCAGCAGGGTAGGAAAAGCACAAAGACCCATGAAGAAAACTAGAAAACACAGCAGAGAAAACCAAGAAATCAGAAGGTGAACTGACAGAAGGATGAGTCAGAGATGACTTCCCCATAGCAGAATATTTGAGGGATGAGAGGGACTACAAAAAATACCTGAACAATGCATCATACTGGGCATTAACCTCCTTCCTTCTGAGAAGCTTCTAGGCCCTCCTATATGAATCTGTCATTAAAATCACAATTTCTAATGAATTACATAGTTACAAAGTTGGTCAGGTTGAAAAAAGACACAAGTCCATCTAGTTCAACCATAAAAATAAATAAAGAAATTATCTCATACAATCCCATATACCCAAACCTTTACCCACAGTTGATCCAGAGGAAGGAGAAAAACCCCATCAAAGCATGATCCAATTTGCTACAACAGGGGAAAGAATTCCTTCCTGATCCCCCAAGAGGCAATCGGAATTTATATGATTAGATATGATGAACAGGGATTCATTATTTAACCAAGAGTTGCTTGTGAGGTACTTTCAAATAAATGTTTATATTGCGTGGGAAGTTGTGTAATCTGACTAATATATGAGAAGATGGAGCCTATGTTTTTCTGCTGGTACATTTTAGCACGGGACTATGAGCATTCAGCAAGAGAAGTATTCTGACTAAAAAGGTAAGCTTAGTGGTCCGGTAAGATTTAAGGGTCAGTGAATTTAGTGTTAAAGCAGTCCCACAATTTTTTTTTTAAGTCAGCAGCTACAATACTGCAGCTGCTGACTTTTAAAATAAGGACACTTACCTGTCCCAGGGTCCAGCGATGTCGGCACCCCGAGGCCGAACCGTCCCTCAGTCCTTGGATGCTGCCGCCGCCATCTCCATTAAGGAAATCAGGAAATGAAGCCTTGCGGCTTCACTTCCCAGTTCCCTACTAAGCTCTGGGACCCGTGTGTGTCCCAGCAGACAGCACGGCTCGACGGGAAGAGGCATAGACTCCCATTAAATGGGTGGAAATACCTGTCTGACAGGTATCTGCACCCCCCCCCCCCCGAAAGGTGCCAAATGTAACACCGGAGGGAGGAAAAGCGGAGGTTAAATTTTTGTGTGAACTTCCGCTTTAAGTGGAGGTAAAGGGCTAGTTTTACCAGTTAGGTTAGATATCTGTGTTATAATAGTAAAACAGAATTAAAGTGGTTTTAAACTCTAAAGTTACTTTAATGCAATCTTTACATCAAGGTGTAAAACCTTCCACTGTCTGTTCCTCTCCCCAAAAACTTACCTGAGTCCTCTCTCGATCCAGCGCTGTGTCTGTCTGCAGCAGCACTGCTCTCTTTTCCTGGGTTCACACGCTTCACTGAGAGCAGAGAGAGGCATTAGCTCCTGCTGCTGTCAATCAAATCCTATTTGGGTTATATGCTGTGTCTGTCTATGGACGCACACAGTCCAGATCGGGAGCATACACTCAAGGGTGCTAACTCACCACACAGTTTGCTGAGGGGGCACTCGGAGAAGAGCAGCGGACAATGCCACGAGAGACCCCATAAGAGGAGGAGGTAAGCCACTGCTAGCAAGTAATAATAACATCTTTTTTAAAAATAATAATGTAGCGCTGACATGCTTTTTATTAATGTGTGTTTCCATGTAATAATCAAAAGTCTATGGACATTTCTATGGCTTAGTATTTGGCGCCATCTAGTGGCCAAATACTGGTACTGAACTTAAATGTTTATTGCTTTGAAGAAAGCACAAAAGAGAGATATACAGGAAGTGACTGTTGTTTTGATCAGAAGGTTGACCCTTTTACCCAGGAGGCTTGATTACCTACCCATGAACACTTTCTCTGGTAGTGAATGCTGGGTAGGACATAAAAGGACCCTGAGCAGCTATTTTAGGTCTCTTGGGATCACATGGCCAGCCTGTGAGGATCTGTGTGAAGGCCCTCCTGGAGACAGGTCTCACTTGTTTATGCAAGTGATCTGACGGTGCTAGAGAGACAGTGACCGGATGGGAGAGATCCAGAGACAATCGTTTGAGCATCAGAGGACCCGGCTCACCCAGCGGAGTGGAATGGAGTGACAGGCCCAGCTGACGGAGAAGCAAGCTGCAGTCACCGGACCAAAGCTACTACACAGAGCTTCGATCCAGTTGGTGAGTGGGTCACGGCCCACAGTTTATTAACGTACACATGCAGTTAGACTCCTACACAGGCCTCACTGGGATTTATAGTTCCACAGAGGAGGAGCAGAGCAACTGACACTGAGCAGGCTTGAGGCCTACCTACTCTGATATCCCAAGCCTTGTAGAATAAGTACTGAAGTTATATCAGGAGCACCTTTACCTCAACTTAACCAACTTTAACCTGTGGATTACAAATCACAAGGAATTACTTTAGCTAGCGAAGAAATGAAGACCCCAGATAAAAGTACTTTAAGTGAGGCCTCACATATAGCATTTAAAGCAAGGGGAGCTCCCAGAGTATACATATATATACATTTTGCATTATGTTATATTGAAATATATTGTGCTGTCGTCCTACATTGGGATGACAGCACAATTCCTGTAATCACCTGTGTAAATATTTTGCAGTAAAGGTATTATTGGTTAAGTATCCAGTTGTGTGGTGTACTGTTTCTTCCCACCAGGTGAAGCCAGTGGAGATTTTTTCGATTGAAAAAGCCTATGGCGTGCAAAACACACCCAAAAAACTTCCACCCGGTGCCAAAAAAAAGTGCACACACATAAGGAGTGAAACACTAAAAACGTGCAACGGGTGTCTGATATCCTCCACTAGGAAGGACCTTACCCTGATCCCCCCGGGGTGTTAGGCTCCAGACACGGACTGAGGTACCAGACTCATGGCCATCCAGCCGAAGCCGGACGACCACTTTTCTCTGGAAGGTCTGCCGAAACAGACCCACCCAGGTACTAGGGACTATGGGGCTCCCCCGAAGGGAGACCCCCCCAATAGAGGGCGAACCAAGCCAGAAGGCCTATGTCCACCCTCCCACAAGACTTTCAGGATAGGTCCTAGGGCCGACACCCTACTCATCAAAACATGAAGTGACAAGACGTGACAAACCACATAAATAAAAAGTGAGGAAAGGGATAGTGGAAAGGGATAGTGAAGAGGAGAGTGAAAAGTTGACCATTGTGCAATACAATGGCCAGGCCCTCCGGCCAGGAATCAAAAATTCCACTGGTCCTAGCCAAAAGGCTGGGCCCTAGAGGCAGGTGTAAAAAAGCGTGTTATATAGTGACATGACCAAGGTGTCAGATATCAAGATGCATAGCACAGTGAATATAAGGCACCCCTGAACTGCCACTTCAGGGGCACATCACCATAGGCTTTTCAACAGAAGCATCCCCGACCCCCCCCAGCCCAGACCACAGCAGCCCCCACCCCAGCCAGAAAGGCATGGAGATCCAGGAGCTTAGTGAGACCCTTTACCATCAGGTCTCACCCTCGCTCCCATCACTCCTACCTAATTACATTCGGGAATTACAGGCCGTTCCCCCGGTGGGAGAAAGGGGAACAAACGTTTCCTCCCGAAAAACTGACTGGAGCTAAAGCTGCCATAATCCAAGCCAGAAGGCCAGGGTCCCCTCCCCTGGCGCCGACCAGCGGTTCTCCATCCTCATCAGAAGGCTTCCCTTTCGGCTACGAACCGCTCCAGGTCACCTTCACACCAGCAGGCTTTGCATAGCAACCGCCAACCCTGCTCCACCTCGCGGTAGAACGGGGACGGAAGCAAGCGCCACCTCCTGGTAACTGATAAGAACAGATACTACACTTGATCTTAGCCAAAAGGCCGAGAAGCGAAGCCAGTGGATGCTGAGGGTACAATACAGGTACTTTGCATTGTTTTATATTTTACTGTATTACATTGCACCACAGCTGTGCCAATGGGATTGAGTCAAGTTAGTGGGGATTCTAAGAAGGGTGCAAGCCCAATCTAATCAGCAGCTCCTTCGGGGGTTAGTGCTACAATAAGGTTTGCAATCCACATAATTTTTATTTTATTTTTTTATAATTTTGCCCAATAGCTTTATGCCATAATGTGATATTATGCACTAAGCAATCCCCTCCAGCACTGCGCTGTCTGTACTCTTGGCTGTCACAGGCACTTCCATCTACTCCTGGTCTTCTTTCTGGGATTGGACTCTTCAGATGCTTGATTGGCTTCCCAGCATGGATGTCACTCCTGCACAAGCGGCGCATGGGGGTCAAGTCATCACAGCATAGAACAGTGCCAAAAATATATGAGGTGCGCTGTGCATATGTGGCACAGTGTACATAAACACTGACAGGTGGGTGAAGGATTTTGACAGAAGAATCCATAATATCCATATTTTGCCAGTGAATTCGCCAGTAAAAATCCAGCCCTGTTTGTGTCAATTATTGAGGACAAAATCAACAATACCTTTGTATTGGGTATTTGGATCAGTAGACAAGCCAGAGTAGGTACGTGTGTTGGCAGTTTTTTTTTTTTTATTGCCTTGGTCAGGTGTTTTCATTCCTTGTCATTCCCATCAAAAGACCTTCATGGAATTTTTTTGGTTAATGCACTTCAGTGCACCGCACATATGTGAACCAGCACCATGTAAAACATTGGCAAACCAGTGCACATGAGTATAGGCTTGAATGGGCTGTAAAGCAACCCAGTGCTTGGCCTGAAATAGACAAATGTTCTAGGTGTACTTCGCAGCATGCACCACAATGAGATTGATATGTACCTTTCCTGCGTTATCTTTCCACCTGGATTCATTGCTGGAGCTAGTAAAAAAAAAAACAGAACTTTTGAATTTGGAGAGACCCATTACCCTAGGTTTCCTTAGTACCTACGTAGTGGGTGGACAATCTGAAACACTAGGCCAGCGATATCTATACTATGACCCTCCAGCTGTTGCGTAACTACACATCCCATGAGGCATTGTAAAATTCTGAAGACCCATACACACTATCAGTTTTTCTGCTGAGTTTTTCCTTCAGATTTACCAAAACGATATAATATGAGGACAAACCTTAGGAGTTTCAATGTGTATGCAATCAGGCAGGCCCTTGCACTACATGTTTTTGGTAAATCTGAAGACAAAAATCAGCAGAAAAACTGATAGTGTGTATGGGGCTTAACATTCACAGACATGACTAGGCGTGATGGGAATTATAGCTCCTGAACAACCAAAGGGCCATAGTTTGGAGACCCCTGCACCAGGCTGAAGTGCTTTAATGGAGGGAGGCAGTATGCATAGCCCTTGAGCAGGCATTTTGGGCTCTGCAGTAGCAGGGGAACCTGATAAAAGGAAACTTGTTTACTAGTTCTACATAAAGATATGGTGTACACCACACTTGTTGTCAAGATACAGATACATAACCAACCCTTTGATTTAGTAGAGTACATAGTAACAGCTGATAATTAAACATTCATTACCATAGTTGCTGCTCCTTTCATATTACACAAGAACAAAACTGAAACCAACTATGACAATTCCAAAAATAGGTGTTTTTTTTTGTTTACTACTAACATTCCTACAATCCTTGGCTGGGTAGGGCATTCATTGTGTATATATTAATTTGTCTCACCAAGACAATATAAATACAGTATAAAGGTACAAATGAAATCCCCCAAATCTTGCTAGAACCAGGGTTCCAATCAGTTGTTGGGACACAACTGATAATGAGAAAGGTGGTATGTACAGACCTAGCAGGAAAAAAACAGTCTAGTCCTAAAGAAGAGAAGCACAGGTGACTTTGACACCAATAGTCAAATATTAACAGCATTATTTGTCTTTTTTTTTTTTTAAAGTAAAATAGCTTCCAGCAAAATGGTGCGGGTGTGAGTGGATCAAAATATGAACCACCAGCTGCCACTGCCTGGTGTTATTACCTAGAAATGTTAGTATCCATTTATATTTTGTGCATTTAGGAATGAGTTTCTATCGCTAATGGATCAGTATTTTGAATGCTGGTTGCCAATTAAACATGGCACTCATTATTCTTTATTTTTTTATTTGCTTGTTGCAGGGTATTTGTCTTTTTTTTTATTCTTTTTTTTCCCCTCCCTTGCACCTTTTTCCTCCTGTTATTCCTTCCCACCTCCTTTATCTTTTTTATTCAGGAGAGAGGGAAGGAAAAAGAGAAAAGTTTGTGCTTTATGTAGATGATGTATGTATGTTATAAACACATTTGAGATAGAGATATATATATATATATATATATATATATATATATATATATATATATATATATATATATATATATATATATATATATATATATATCTCAATATCTCAATACCTAAATGAAAAAATATTTTTGTGAGCTAGTGATCAGGAACAGCGCTCTCTCTTCTCCTCTAGTCAGTACACTGCCCCAGTATTAACTCCTACCCTGCCATTGATATTTATACATTAATCAGTGGCTATTTTTAGCTCTAATCGCTGTATAAAAGTCACTGGTCCCAAAAAAGTGTCAAAAGTGTCCGACCTGTCTGCCGCAGTGTCACAGTCCTGCTAAGAAACACAGATCACCGCCATTTCTAGTAAAAAACAAATGAATAATAAAAAATGGCATAAATCTATCTCCTATTTTGTAGACGCTATAAGTTTTGTACAAACCAATCAATATACACTTATTGCATTTTTTTTTTTAACAAAAATATGTAGAAGGATTCATATTTGCCTAAACTGATGAAGACTTATTTTTTATTTTTTGGGATATTTATTATAGCAAAAAGTAAAAATATATATATTTTTTTTCCAAAATCGCTCTTTTTTTGTTTATAGCGCAAAAAATAAAAACCCTAGGTGTGATCAAACCACCAAAAGAAATCTCCATTTGTGGGAAAAAAGGACATACATTTTGTTTGGGTACAGCGTCGCACGACCATGCAATTTTCAGTTAAAGCGACGCAGTGCCGTATCACAAAAAATGGCCTGGTCATTAAGGGGGTAAATCCTTCCGGTCCTTAAATGGTTAAGAGAGGTGTGATTTACTATGGGGATATTTAATGTTTGTTCACTTTCATATATTATATTTTGTACTGTTTACTATTTGAATTTGCAGTAAAATAATAATAAAAAATAATCTACATACACTGAAATGGTACTTTTATTCCCAAACGCTATATACAGTATTTATAAATATTTAAAAAAATAGTGGTCCCCACACTGAACCTTGGGGTACATCACCATTAACCTTAGATCATTCAGAGTAGGAGGTTGCATTCACACTTCAGCGTTTTGAATCGTGGGCAGATTTCTTATGATTTTGCACGCGATTTGAAAGCGCCGATGTGTGAATGACAAATCGCAGGACTCGCATTTGACATGCCATTCATTTGAATGATACCTAAAATCATGGTGCATCTGCCGCGATTGTTGCATGATAATTCGTGGCAACCCACACCGCGGGAAGCATGTCACCCAAAAGTAGCGCCTGAACTTTTTTTGGTCGACATGCTTCCCACAATGTGGGTTGCCAAGAATTATCGTGTGACAATCACGGCAGACCCGCACATCGATTTTAGATGTCATTCAAATGTCAAAGGCATGTCAAATGCAAGTCACGCGATTTGTCAATCGTGGAAAATCTGCCCGCGATTTAAATAGCTGAAGTGTGACTGCAGCCTGAATCATTAACCACTCCTCTCTGAATATGGACTTTTATCCAGTTTTCTATCTATTTACAAAGTGTACAAATTATACATTAGGTACGCCAAACAGAAATATGCCACTAATTTATTCTTATAGTATGTTGAAATACTGAATTTGTTCTTTTCTCTAAAACCTTGAAAAAAAAAAATGATGCTTTTATATTTATTACATTACTCAGTAGTTGAAGCTAGTTTTTGATAAGTGATGCAAGGGCATTGTAGAGCAGACTAATGCTAGCCATACACTTGTCGAAAAATCGGTTGAAGGAGTTTTTGAAAAACGAACACATTGTCGTGAGAGCAAACGATTTTGCCACCGTGTAATCGATCAATTTTGATCGATAAATCATTCAACGGACATAAATGAAGAGAAACACATTAACTTTTTAAGTTATCGTCCGTTTGTCTGAAGTTTTCCAAACTTTTCCTTAGATTTTTCGGCTCAAAAACATCACAACCGATTGTCGATCTGTGCCCATTAACTGGATGATAAATGAACAAACTGTCCAAATGACAGATTTTCAAATGATTTTTCATCTAGTCTATGGCCACCATAATACAGTTTTACTTTTTAAACTTGTGCTGCTGTTCCTAATCAAATGAGCAGATCTGGACAATTTTTTAATCTCAATAGCAGATGGCTCCCTAGAGTTGGACGCTTTCACTGCTCTGTGCTAGGACATTGTATATAATGACTAGAAATTATGCCAGCAGTTGTTTTACTTGTTCATTGTAACATTAACCTTGGCTACTGACAAACCCAGCGAGTATGCTACTCTATGTAGTTAGTGAATTACATTGAATGTCCAATAGTGTTTGGAAAGTTAACAGTTAAAAAGACAGATTAATAGACTTCCTAGCACCCTCTAGCTCACTCTTTTCACCCCACTCTTTCTCAAATTAGGAATTTTTACAAATTTTGATCTCTTACCTTGGTAGAACTTCCCGTGCTTCTGAAGTCTAACACTTCATAAGTTGTTCAACAGGTTTGTCTACCTCTATTATTATAACTGAAGTGACTATCTGAAGAACAGGGCAGGTACAAGGATTTTTGACACCCTAGGCGAAACCTAATTTTGCCACCCCTGACCACATCCCCTTTGCCCTGCTCCACGTTTTTAATGAAGCGCCCATCAAATGAAGCCTACCAGCGCCCATCAAAGAATGTTTGCTTGCTTCCATTCATTCGGGTGTCGGGACACAGACACAGACCTCCGCTGCACCTCTGACACTATGTGCGAACGGAATGGCGGCTGCCTGCTGATGCATTGCTGAGACCTAGTTGCTTACTGCAGAGAGAAGAGTGTAGGAACACTAATGGCCGGGCACCCTAGGTAGCAGTGCGCCCTTGGCGGCTGCCTAGTTTGCCTAGTGGTAGCAACGGCTCTGCTGAAGATAAAGCTGACTTATCGTCCAATCAATGCAAATTAAGCTGATAATAGAAATAATATGATCATTTATTACACAGTGCATGCATTCATGCGCCTAAATGAGTCCCTGACTTCTCCCTGTAGGAAACCTAAAATTAATATGCAGGGTACCCGTCTTGAATATTTTTTTTTCAAATTGTTGCTTGGCAGTCATGCTTGTCCAGTAGCTTAAAGTGGTTTTAAGACCAAAGTTTTTTACCTTCATGTAGTCTGTGTGAGGCGGGGCCATGCCGCTGCTCTATGTGTCATATGGACGCATAGTGTGGGGCTTGGGAGTGAGCATGCATCAGTGCCCCCATAGCAAGTAACTTCCTATAGGGTACACTGGTCAAGGGGGAGGAGCTAGGAGCGCATGCGGGAACCCCAGAAAAGGAAGGAACAGGCCTGCTCCATTGCACAGAGCAAGTAAGCATATTTATTATTAGTAAAGGTTTTTTTTTTCTTTTTATCACTTTAACCGCTTTTAGACCAGACCATTTTGCAGGCCAATGACCAGACCACTTTTTGCGATTCGGCACTGCGTTGCTTTAACTGACAATTGCGCGGTCATGCGACGTGGCTCCCAAACAAAATTGACGTCCTTTTTCCCCCCATAAATAGAGCTTTCTTTTGGTGGTATTTGATCACCCCTTGCGGTTTTTATTTTTTGCGCTATAAACAAAAATAGAGCGACAATTTTGAAAAAATTAGCAAAATTTTGCTATAATAAATATCCCCCAAAAATATATAAAAAACATTTTTTTCCTCAGTTTAGGCCGATACGTATTCTTCTACATATTTTTGGTTAAAAAAAATAGCTTGGTTTGCGCAAAATTTATAGCGTTTACAAAATTGGGGATAGTTTTATGGCATTTTTATTAATATTTTTTTTTTACTAGTAATGGCGGCGATCAGCGATTTTTATTGTGACTGCGACATTATGGCGGACACATCTGACATTTTTGACACATTTTTGGGACCATTGTCATTTATACAGCAATCAGTGCTATACAAATGCACGGATTCCTGTGTAAATGACACTGGCAGTGAAGGAGTTAACCAGGGGTGGTAGTGTAGGGGTTAAGTGTGTCCGAGGGGCGTGTTACTAACTGTAGGGGGCTGGGCTGTGTGCTAGTGAACACTGATCTCTGCTCCAATCACAGGAAGCAGAGATCAGTGTCACTTGTTACTAGGCAGAACGGGGAGATGCTGTTTACAACAGCATCTCCCTGTTCTCCTTCCCTGTGAGACGATCGCGGGTATCCCCGCAGCGATCGAGTCCGCGGGACCCGTGACCGGACTCACGGGGTCCCGACCACCACGCGCCGCCGGCGCCGAGCACGCGATGGCAGGGCGGCAAATTCAACTGGATGTACCTGTACGCCAGTTTGCCTGCCCGTGCCATTCTGCGGACGTACATCGTCGTGCACTGGTCGGGAACTGGTTAAAGTGGAACATTACTCCTCTTAATCAGCATTAACTTTTTAAAATCCTTATGCCGCCAGCCTAAATGGATCAAAATTTGGCTGGTTCAGCAGGGCGAATTTTGATCAATGTGTGGCCGTGTCTGTTTGACAGAACTCATTTGTTAGTTCAATTTTTGTCAAATGGCGTTTTGGAAGTTTTTTCTCTAACAGCCACCTGCAGCTAGTTGACTGCAGCCTCTGATCAATGTATTGTGACAACGGAGAGTCCTCGCCATCAGAATACGAAATCCCAGTGGGGAGGCTTCCTCTATCCATCTCGCTTGTGTGGATGGAAGAATATGCTTGTTTTTTTTGTTTTTCCATGAGCCCATTGGCTGGACGAAAAAAAAAAAAGGTGGACAGCTTTACTAAATCAATAGGAAGGTATATTATATTTACTTGCTTTAAACATGTTTTATTTATTTTTTTATTTCTTCAGTTGCTTCCTGGCTTCTGGCCTAGGCCAAAATGATGTCATACAAGAGTCTTCATGGACCTTTTTCTCTTTCACATTGAGGAGGAGAGAAGGGGCTTTCTCAGCTAAGGACACCTCCTGCCTGCATTCCTGAGCTAAGGGCAGATGGATTGCAGGAAGTAAATACTACACGAATCATCTGTTCTTACTCAAGATGGTCGTGGCTAGAAATGCTGTGGGGGGGGGGGGGGGGTGTTTTTTCAAGTTGTTGTTGTTTGTTTTTTTGAGTGATTTCTCAACAAAACAAAGCATGGAGACATGGATAGATAAAAGAGTTTGCTTTGAATATTGAAAATGAAATAACCACTTGCCATCTGGGGCAATTTTGAAATTTTTCACGGACAGTACATGTTAAGAATCAGCATTTTCGAAAATTGTTTAGAACCCCCCAAACATTATGTATTTTAAGAAAGGTATGGCCCTAGATAATAAAATGGTGGTTGTTGCAATTTTTAATGTTGCACAATAAAAAAAAAATTCACTAAAATTAGTTTTGGTGCACACAAACACAATAAAATACCACTTCCTCTTTCTGTAGGGGTACCTCAAGGTTCTGTCCTCAAACCCCTTCTCTTCTCCATTTACACCTCCTCCCTTTGTCTGTTATTAAAGTCCGATGGCTTCTGTATCAACATGGATATCATACCACTTCCTCAAACTCACTCTTTCTAAAACGGAGCTCATAATTTTTCCTCCAGCCCGTGCCCCTCCCCCTGACTTCTCAATTAAGATCAATGATACAACCATCAGTCCCTCCCCTCATGCCAAGGTACTAGGTGTAATCCTAGACTCTGACTTGTCCTTTCATCCCCAAATCCAACCACTGTTCAAATCGTCCAGACTTCACCCCCGAAACATCTCCAAAATACGCCCCTTTCTAACCGTTGAAACCACTAAGCAACTTATTCACTCCCTTGTTATCTCTCGCCTTGAATATTATAACTCCCTCCTCATTGGCCTGCCTCTCCGCAAGCTTTCCCCTCTTCAGTCCATCATGAATATCACTGCCAGACTCATCCGCCTTACCAACCGTTTCTGTGTCTGCCATTCCTCTCTGCCAATCCCTCCATTGGCTTCCCATTACCCAAAGAATAAAATTCAAAACACTAACAATAACATACAAAGCCATTCACAATTCTGCCTCGAGCTACATCACCAATCTTATCTCCAAATATCACCCAAACCGTCCTCTCCGCTCCTCCCAAGACCTTCTACTCTCTAGCTCCCTTGGCTCCTCCTCCCATGCTCAACTCCAGGACTTCTCCAGAGCCTTTCCCATCCTCTGGAACTCACTAATCCATTCTGTCTGGCTATTTTCTACTTTGTCCACTTTAAGGCGATCCCTGAAAACTCATCTCTTCAGGGTGGCCTATCCTACCTCCAGCTAACAACCAAATCTTCTTCTCCCCTCATCAGTTCATCCCTCACAGCCTACCTTTTGTTTCACCAGCCCCTTCCTCTTAGATTGTAAGCTCGCAAGAGCAGGGCTCCTCTAACCCTCGTTTTTAATTGTACTGTTGGTGTAGTGTCTCCCTACATTGTAAAGCGCTGCGCAAACTGTTGGCACTATATAAATCCTGTAGAATAATATAAATGAGTAAAGCATGAATATTTTCAATTTTGTATGTTAAGCTTAATAAAAAATAAATAAAAAAATGCTCCTTAAACGCCTTATATGTGGTTTTGTAGTGTTTGATGAGCATTAAAATTGCTCCACAATGGAAAGTGACAAAAAAACTAATTTTAACTCGCCGCGACCACACCAAAACTGCTCAGAAAAAACGCTTGCCAGGGCGTTTGTGGAGCATTACCATAGACTTGAATGGGAGGTGTTGAAAGACTTCAAACACCTCCTGACTTGACACGAGGCTTCAATTTTGAAGCAACACGTCGCTAACGCTTTGTGTGAAAAGCACAATGTGCTGTGTCTATTATATTTTGTGTATAGGCATTTGAGGGGCATTTTTAACACCTGTCAAACGCCTGCTTTTAATGCCAGTGCTTACTGTGATTGGGCAGCTGTAAACCTTAATCCTAAAATGCTCTTTAGGAACTACAGATTGCCAATAAGAAAGAAGGATGTGTTTTTTATGTTCCCTGAACTCTAAATAGCCTTCTAACTCAGCACCCTCTTTCGTCCTACAGTTCTCTTGCAGAATTTAACCCCGAGATTGCCAAAAGAGGAAAACACAATATCACAATTTGGTGCGGAATTGTCCTCAAAAATTTGCTGTTGCCCTACATACGATGTAAACATTAAAACATGAATATAAAGATTTAAAAAAAAGCATCTTACCTATGAAGGAAATCCCAAGAGGACTTGACATTTAACTTCAGTTTCTTTAGTGTTTAAGAAGCAAATGTGAGCAAAGGTGAATAGACTCGCCCAGTTTAAAGGTACCGTAGTTAAATGACTGGACTTCAACCATGTTGATTTGATATACTTATGCTGCATTCAAGACCAGTAACCAAAACAGATTGTCTTCTGTAAACAAACTGTTGAGTTGTTTCTTAAAGAGGAAGTAAACCCTTACAAACCACTTTGACCTACAGGTAAGCCTAGATTAAGGCTTACCTGTAGGTCCAAGAAATATCTCCTAAACCTATATGGTTTAGGAGATATTTGCCCGAAAACGGGCACCGCTGTCTACGGCGCATGCGCCGTAGACAGCGGCGCGCAGGCGCACTAAACGCGGCAGTTCCAAGAATGGAGCTGCCGCATTTGTCGACTCCCGTGCGCATGCGCGGGAGTGACGTCATCGCGGCTTTGCCGAATGACAGCGGCGGAGCTGCGAGACGCCACTCCCGTGCGCATGCGCGGGAGTGACGTCATCGCGGCTTCGCCGCTGTCATTCGGCGGAGCTGCGAGACGCCACAAGCAAGATGGATGCGGCGGACTACAGGGGACAGCGGCGACTTCGCTGGCTCCTGTGTCAGGTAAGTGACACATAATGGACTACTATGCGATGCATAGTAGTCCATTATGCTTTACCTTTGCAGGGAAAAAAAGAGGAAGTAAACTCATCAGGGTTTACTTCCTCTTTAATTCTTTTGTAGGGATGAGCTTTCGGTTCCGTCTCAACACTGAACTTTGCTCATTCAGGGCATTAGTCCAAATGCCTGAACATTTACCTGTTGAGTGGAATGCAAATATAACAGATTTTCTACAGCTGTTGTATGTGACAGCTTTTCTGTCAATGCTTGTTAAGAAAACAGCAGCTGCAGTGCTGGCACCCGCCACATTCTTAGGCCGCATACACACTAGAGGATTGTCCGTCCAACTTAGTCCGCTGAAACATGTTTCAGCGGACAGTCCGCTCGTGTGTGGGCTTCAGCGGACTTTTTCAGCGGACAGTCTGGCGGACTAAGTCTTTCGGAATTTCCGTAATACAGTCCGTCCAACTTTGGTTTCAGCGGACAGTCCGCTCGTGAGTAGGCTAGTTGGACGGACTAAGTATGGCGCATGCTCAGAAAGGATTTACACGTCGGAACGTTGCATTGCAGTGTATTGGACGTCGTATTTCTAGTCCCGTCGTACGTGCTGTACACGTCATCGCGCAAGCTTTCAGCGGACTGTCTGTTCATCGTGTGTGGTCAAGTCCGTTCATTCAAAAGTAGGACGGACTGTCTGTCGGATTGTCTGACGGACTTAGTTGGACGGACAATCCTCTCGTGTGTACGCGGCCTTAGTAACCAGTGACATCACCTGGCCCCATTCATTTCTGTCTGGGAATTCTCAGTCAAGTAAACAAGGAGTCAGGGGTAGTGGTTGACATCATTGTCCAAATATGGGCACATGGTCATATTTTGTGCAATTATATCACCAGATATACTTTTCCCCTTTATTTACGTTGCAGTTGACAGCTGGAGCTTGCATTTGCTGTGAGCAGTTATCAGGATCCAAAATATCTGTAGGTTTTTTTCTTTCAACGAGTTGGCATGTGTCATTAATTATGCTTAGCATGGATCTGTATCGTGGGACGTTTTTGGGATCTTTATTTTTTTAAATAAAAGACTTGTCAAAAAGTGTGTGTCTTTGTTGACATTTCATCTGGTATAGGAGTAGGGGAAGTTTGTACTCATTATTAACTTGGGGAGGTCAGTTTCTGGGCCCCCCATTTATTTTTAACTGCTTAAGGACTGCCTCACGCTGATATACGTCTGCAGAGTGGCATGCCTGGGCACAATTACGTACCTGTCTCTTTAAGTGCCCAGCCACGGGTCGGGAGCACGTTGCCAGCAGCGCGCTCCCGACCCGGTCCTGAGCTCCGTGACCGTGGGACCAGTGGACCCGATTGCCGCTGGTGTCCCGCGATCGGGTCACAGAGCTGAAGAAATAGGAGAGGTCTGTGTAAACAAACCTCTCCCCGTGCTTCCTACTGTGGCTGTCACCGATCGTCTGTTCCCTGTTATAGGGAAAGACGATCAGTGATGTCACATGCCAGGCCACGCCCCCCTACAATAAAAAAAAACATAATGTCACACATAACCCCTACACTGCCCCCTAGTGGTTAACTCCTTCACTGTCAGTGTCATTTACACAGGAATCAGTGCATTTAAATAGCACTGATTGCTGTATAAATGACAATGGTCCCAAAAATGTGTCAAAAATGTCCGATGTGTCCGCCATAATATCGCAGTCAAAATAAAAATCGCTGATCGCCACCATTAATAGTAAAAAATAATAACTAATTAATAATTATTATTATTAATTAATTTTATTAAGTAATAATAATTAATAAAAATGCTATAAAACTATCACCTATTTTGTAAACGCTATAACTTTTGCGCAAACCAATCAATAATCGCTAATTGCAATTTTTTTTTTTTTTTTACCAAAAATATGTAGAAGAATACGTATCAGCCTAAACTGAGGAATTTTTTTTTTTTTATATATATATTTTTGGGGGATATTTAGAGCAAAAAGTAAAAAATTTTGCTAATTTTTTCAAAATTGTCGCTCTATTTTTGCTTATAGCGCAAAAAATAAAAACCGCAGAGGTGATCAAATACCACCAAAAGAAAGCTCTATTTGTGAGAAAAAAAGGACGCCAATTTTGTTTGTCAGCCACATCGCACGACCGCGCAATTGTCAGTTAAAGTGACGCAGTGCGAATCGCAAAAAGGGGCTTGGTCCTTTGGCTACAAATTGGTCCAGGGCTTAAGTGGTTAAAGAAGGTTTCTCCTCTAGGGAAGAGGCCTTTGTCCTCACCAACATGGGGACAAAGTGCTTAGTCAGGAAGGTCCCTGGTAATTTACCCTCCCAGGTTGAGGGGGCATGTGGCCTCGTTGGGTTCAGGGGTGTTACTTTCACCCCCCTTTCATATCCTCCCAGACAGGTACGGGTCTAGTATACATTTTGGGGAGCCTCATGCTTCTTTCTTCCCTTTCTTTTTGCCTGGGGTTTCCCTGTAAAACTAACTCCAGGCCCTAGGGGTCCGTTATAACATTTTTGCATGGGGTCCCCCATTAACATCTACATGGGACCCTGATCTAGGATAAGATCTTGGTCATATGGGGCGTATGATTTAGTGCCGTGTTTTTGTGCATCCCCATGTAGGCAGTCCTGTTGCTGTTAATTGGGATGCAGCGACTGCACAGACACAACCGCTGCTCCCAACCTGACATCCATGTGGGTACATGGTCAAGAAGGCACCCAAAAATTAAGAAAGGCAAAAAAATAATGACCTGAATACTGCCACTAAAGTGATAGGATGAAAATAGCTACTAAGGACACCAATATTGTTAGGCATTGAGATTCCTTCACTTCTTGTCTGGTAAAAAGGGTAACTGATGCCTTACACAAAGATCCAAACATGGGATATATTTTGGATGACCTAAAATAAATTGGTATAACAATGTGTGAAATCTCTATTCTCTATTGGAAAAAAAATTACAAAAAAGATAGACCAAAAGGTTAAAATAATTAAAAACATTCAAAAACACACCTTCATAAATGTTCCAATACTCCAATACTGGATAACAAACAACCTAACAAGCCCCCAGAGGGTATTCATAAGTAGCATCATAGGCTCTCTTGTCAGATGTCTTTGGCAAGTCATAATGCGTATCTAGACTGAATAAATCAAATTCATAAAGCAGGAACAGCAGGCTGCAAAGAAGAAGAGGCCAAGAAATAGCAGTAAAATGACATGAAAAGCACAGTCATTGTAATAAATTCTTTGCTGGTTATATATTGCTAAAGAATATACAGATAGTTACTGCAATAGAAACTTCTATCTTGCCCAATATCATCTCTACATAAGTAAGCAGCAAAAACAAGACTGATAGCAAGCAGGGTATATAAAAGTCATAAAGTGAAAATCAGCATCAGTGAAATAAAGCAAGGCTAGGCCGGCCTATAATTGCAATTATAACATGTAAAACACTAAAGGCAATGGAAAATAATATCCTCGCACAAGGAAACTGCTAACAAAAGTTCACCAGCTTGGCTAATGCCATAAATTGTACACCCATAAGGGGGACTCAAAACCAATGGCGGCCCTTCCATAATTTCTATGCATTGGCCCCTAATTTCCATTCTGGAGTGCAGGATGCATAGAGTTCTACGAGAATTTTTTTTTCTTTTGGTGAAGCACATGATTAGAGCCAGAGGCTTTAATTGGCTTCAAAAAGGTTGGGCTTGGGGCGCAGAGCACTGCACTCCTAGCCCTTCCACTTTTGACATTAGTGAATCAACATTCGCTATTGTCTTCCTGCTTCTCCTCCCAGCCTATCAGGAAAGGAATGGTTTGGCAGGGAGGAGAAGCTGGGGGCAGGGCTTGCAAGCGGGGGGGTTTGTTTGTTGCTCCCTCCCAAAAAAAGGAGCACCAGGCCGCCACGGTTTAAAACTGTGGATAGTGCACCTCTGTTATAAGTCACCAACACATTTTGTATTTATATCTCAATACACAATATACACATAATACCACATATGCAGACATACTGTTCCATATGCCAAGTGAAATCCAGTGCAGGACAATGGACAGTGCATCAGAAAGATAAAATGTCCCGTAGAAGGTTGCATATCCAAAAAGTATGACAGTATAACACGCTGAGAGCAATTCCACTTGGAGTCACAGAGAAGGTATCATCACCTAAATTCGACAGGAAGTGAGGGGGAATCTCTCTAACAACAACACAGACAGAAGTCATTTTTTTTTAAGTAAATAGGGGGATGTTAAAACCCCTGTTAGCTTTGTATGGTTGTCTGTTTCTCCGTTTCAGATTTCCCCTCACTTCCTGTCTAATAAAAGTTTGCCCCCAGAACAGATATGGGAAATCTCTCTAATTGAGCCATGGATTGCAGTGAAACCTTTCCCCGGGATATCCAAAACAAAAAATGAAGTTTTAGGTACAGATACAAATGAATATATTTAAATTACGGGAGAGTGTTTAAATCAAACAGTACCTGTATTATATTTGATGTATACACTATTTTGCTTACTATTTTTCACTCGGCTCCTTTGACATAAGTCAATGGTTCAACTGGGTTGATTTTTCATCAATTTAACATGAATTGTCTGAAATTTGAATCATATATGGCAGCCTTAAGCCTAAATGTAGTCTAAATAAAAAAAAAAAATCAGCACAAGGGAAATACCTTACACTCAGTGGGTTGTGTCCCTTACCTGTTCTTTTAGGTGGAAATTTACTCCATGCCCCCCCCCAGCAATCTTTTGGTGCGGTAAGGGTTAATTCATGGCAGTGGCGGGGGGGCATGGATAAAGGAGGGTTTCACCTAAAAAGAGGAGTTGGCCCAAGAGACACATCCCACCGATTGGAAGTTATGTCCCTTGTGCTAATTTTGCCATTTTTTGTTTACACTGCACTTTAAAGATATTTCACATGAATACTTGTTACAATACTCAGATGACACTTTTCTCTTATAGAGTAAAAACTGTTCACTACATTAGTGCATTTTTTTTTATAAACACAGCAACTACTGACTTACTCCAAATTTTTGTAGAAGGTTATACATTTATGACATATTATAAGTAGTTGCTACACCAGGGTTTGTGAAGTAACTGTCTGAGCGTTGGATTACTTAGTAGGAAAACTAAGTGCCTACTTTTGGGATGGAGGGGAACGCATAAAAGGGGCTCAGCGTGGAGTGCAACATACTGATGGCTGTGTGTGCTCACCTTTTACTTTGAGTGGGGCAGCAGAACTACCTGGCTGTATGGTGACACAAGTTGTAGCATTTTACAATAGGGCCAACCAGGAGCAGAGAACTTGTGTTGGAGGAGGAGAAGAACTTGGACTACGAAGACAATGACAATGGTGGTAGCATAGGGAGTGAAGATTTTTGCTGATGTAGTCATAATGCCTTCACTGAAAAGAGGGCAAGCTTTTAAACTTTTCCCCACTGATGAGCAGAATTAAGATACGTCCAGGATTTGGCAATATGACTTTTAAACCCTTCACACCTAAGGGTAGAACAAATCTAAATGCCTAAGCATAATTTTGCAATTTTGACATGTGTTAGTAAAACCGGACATATCATCTCAACTACTTTGTGCATACAGGTGTGTTATACCATGTTTTTTTTTCAGGACAAATTGGGCCTTCATTTGGTAGTAAATAGGTAATAGGTATGGATATCTCCTGATTTATTTATTTTTTATTATCAAAGGAAAGCTGGCCCAAAATAGTTAAACTTTTTTTTATTTACTATATATATATATATATATATATATATATATACATATACATACACGGTATATATACACACACACACACATAAAAAAATACATGCTATATATTTATAGCATGTATATTTCTGGTTACTACCATAATCAGCCACCAAAGAACCACCCAAAATAAATTATCTTGCTCCTGACAATCCTAGTACAGCCTAGAAGCAATAGTGCCCATTTTGCGTTTTTTATTTATTTTTTGTCCTACCCAAATCACACTGATACTGATGCCAATTATAAAATCCTGTCCAAAATATACTAATCATGACCTTGACATTTGACCCTTCCTTGACCCAAACACTAACCCTGGGCACTGACCTAGATCAAACCTTGATCTAGGTATATTTCTTTATTTTAGATTTTTTTTTATTTTATTTCTGCAAGGAATGAGAAAGATACATTGTATCCTTCTCTTTTCACAGAAAGAAAAAAAACAAAAACAAAAGGGGTGGCTCCACAGTGACTGATCACTGTGGTCACTAGTAGCCAATCAGAATCTACTGCAGTGATCAGATGACCCCGAATCGACAGATCCGGGTCCTGATCATTAGTATGGGGCCCAGGACTCTCAATGAGACCCCGGTCTCTGTGCATAGTCACGCTCCCAGCACAAACAGAAAGATATAAAATCCACTGAAAAAAATATATTGCTTTGTTGAACAGTCATAGTTATATCAATGGGGGAATTAGCAGCACAATCAGTTTTAGAAGTGTGTACTAATATTACCCCACTTTCCTTAACCCCTTCACGTCGACATTACCCACATCTGCGGCCTCACTGCACTGTTCTTTTTTATGTCAAACAAAGCAGAAACTTAAAAGTGAGCTGGTGTGCTGAAGTGGTTGCATTTTTAATTTCTTTTGTAACGTTAATATAGTGCATGCATGCTTGCAAATCTGTGTTGCTTCGCAGATTTATCAAAACGTTTTCCAGCTGCTGTGCATGACCTTGAATTCTATATGACTTAAGAGGGCAAATGCTTTGCACACTTGGTTATGTCATTATGCACTTACATTTGCATAAGTAGCAGAACACATTACTACGCAGAACAATATGGTTCTCTTTTCACAGCTAAAGTATTTAAAACAAGTGGAACAAGTAAATGACAAAAGAACAGTAGTAAGTGAATTAGGATGGGAGTAGAACCACCCTGTTACATGGCCAATTTCTGGCAAAAAATTCAAATGCAAAAAAACCTGGGAGCCTTAAAAAACTCCATCCTAACTATAAGCCACTATGAAGCTTCAAACGTTAAACACGTCTCACACATATGTGTATAAAGAAATAAAAGTAACATATGCTGTGCTAGATAGGTCCTATACCTAATAATCCGTGCCTTGATCTATAATTATAGATGTACAGGTGAGTAATAAAATGCATAAATAATAAACACACAGCTGGTATAATGTGCACACAAATGTAAACGCACAACTGGAAAAAAAAGTGCACAAGTGCAAATAGTGCCAGAACCACACTCAATAAATTTGATTAAAATAGATAAGCATACACATGATCTGAATTTTGGTCGGAAAAAGCCCTGATGGTTTTCCCGACGGGATTATGCTTAAGCTGTCTTGCATACACACAATCACGTACAACACGTACGATGGGACTAGAAAAAGGAAGTTCAATACCCAGTAGCCAATAGCTTTCATCTCGTAGTTCAACCTGAGCATGCGTTTTTGCGTGTCGGAATTGCATACACACGATCGAAATTTCCGATAGAAAGTTTTTCCGTCAGGAAACTTGAGAACCCCCCCTCCCCCTGACTTTAATCCAAACCCCCCCTCCTCCATGTCTCTCTCCACTATCTATGTTGGGTTATCATCCTAAATTACTAATAGTAACAATGATGCTACTTTGTATTCTTCCCACTTCTGCCATGTTGCCACTATCTGCCTTCTCATTCCCTTTTCAATCAAAATTCTCTCCTCCAGGAAACGCATCTCGTCCATCTCTATTATCCATTCCTCTATCCCAGGATCATAGACAATATAGAAATCAATACATCTTTTTGTAAATTAATCCCCGTCATGTCTCGGTATATTTCATATATTTTCTTCCAAAACTTCTGAATTTCTGGGCAAAAACACCATATGTGTGACATTGTACCTACCTCCCTTTGACACCTCCAACAGGTGTCTTCG
This sequence comes from Lithobates pipiens, assembly GCF_037356315.1. NCBI lineage: Eukaryota > Metazoa > Chordata > Amphibia > Anura > Ranidae > Lithobates > Lithobates pipiens. Next base: position 411,200,343 of record NW_027507748.1, read on the forward strand.
TTCTCTGGATTAATTATATGCATATCCTTTGGACATCTATACCACCTCACTAATAGTTTGTAATTTCTTTCTTGATGCTTACTAGAGACTGATATCTTATGTGTTAATGTAATTGTTTTATCCCACTTGACTCTGGGGATAACTATCCCTAATTCTTTTTCCCATTTTTTTTTTTTTTTTATATAACTCAGCTCTGTTTCTGTACTATTAGAAATTTGATATTTAAATACATTAGATAGAATATGCATTGGTCTCTGCTCTTGCAAAAATAATAAGTCCAATGGAGTCTCTGTCCAGTGTAACCATTTTCTTAAGGGTAGTTATACATTTTTGAAGTTGCCTATATTGTATCCATTTCTTTTCATGCTCCCTTCCCAGGGTTTCCAATCGGGGAAGTCTACCACCCTCTATTGTCTGTACAATCCTTGTGTCTTCCCTTCTATCCCATTTCAGGGATGTCATAACTTCTTTTCCAGGTATAAATTCAGGATTGCAGTGTCATTGGGCCCACATAATTGGATCCTATTCCTCTCTTCATCAAACCATCCCATACCTTCAGTGTTGACACAACCAGAAACGGCATCTCTTCCCTAGGGGGCCTGTTTTCTTTTTTTTATCCATGGCAATGCTTTCAATTTAATGTCCACAATCTCCTCCTCTGGTTTCACCCATTGTTTACCTTCCTTATTGTGAAACCAGTCCACAATCCTGGCCAATAACACTGCTTTAAGGTAAACCGATAGGTCTGGGAGGGCCATACCCCCATCTCTTTTTAACCTAGTTAAGACTTCCCTGCTAATCCTGGCAGGTTTACCCGCCCATATGAAGCTCCCAATAGCTTTACGTAAAGGACTAAGGATATTTTTTGGGGGGGAATATCGGAACTGTCTGAAAAATGTAAAGTATTTTCGGGAGCATGTTTATTTTTATAATATTTATACGGCCTATCCATGAAATACACCCCCTATCATACTGTTGAATCATCTTTGTAATTTTTTGCATTATTGGAAGATAGTTATACTCCTTAAGTTTCTCTAGTTCTCTAGGTATATATACCCAGATATTTGATTGCATTGCACTGCCATTTAAAATAATTTTTTTTAAGTTGTTCAACAATATTAATAGGGAGTGTAATTTATTATAGATTTATTATAATTAACCTTAAAATTACTTAATTCAGCAAAGCATTTAAACTCCTTTACTACATTTGGTATTGTCACTATTGGGTTTGTGATGTATATTAGCAGATCATCTGCGTATGCCGATATTTTATATTCCTCAGTTTTTACCTTTATTCCCTGGATGTCTTTGGGTTGTACCATACTCTTTCCATTTTCGGAAGATGGATTATAACCTAACTCTGCTTTAAACTACTCCACATTTTTATCCCTGACCTGTCTGGTGTGTTCCTTGGCCTCCATGATGCTGTTTGTTCACTAAGCTCCCCTAACAAACCTCTGAGGGCTTCACAGAACAGCAGTGTTTTATACTGAGTTCAACTTACACACAAGTGGACATTATTTACTAATTTGGTGTCTTCTGAAGGCAATTGGTTCCACTAGAGTTTAGTTAAAGGTATCAGAGTAAAGGGGGCTGAATACAAATGCACGCCTCACTTTTCAGATATATATTTGTGAAAACTTTGGAAAACCATTTATCATTTCATAATTATGTGCCGCTTTGTGTTGGTCTATTACATAAAATCGCAATAAAATGTATTTAAGTTTTTGGTTGTAATATGACAAAATGTGGAAAATTTCAAGGGTTATGAATACTTTTTTAAGGCACTGTAGGTCGAGTACACTTCTTCACCATGAAAGAAGAGATTGTCTGTAGGGTTTGGCAGAGAGTCCCCATTGACTTTGACAAGGTACAGATCCAGTTATGCCTGACCTGTCCCACCACACACTACGAATGAGAGGTCCACTCCTTGAAGAGATCAGGGTTTTGGGAGCTATATACCGATTGAGCTACCTGTTTTGATTGATGTGCCTGATGACTAAATTTTCCTGAAGAGAATCTTCTCCCAGCATGCCAACATCGACAGCCACAACAGGAAACAAGGAGTAAGACAAAAATCAGTGCCTTCTAAGTATAGCAATGAGACATTTAATCAATAAAAAATTGTTATGGAAGCACTCACAAACGAGCAATTTTTTCCAGCATAATGTATAAGATTCATCCGCACTGTCCTGGAGTCATGCCTGGCATCACTTGCTGTAGGTGGCTGATGTGGATGCCCATGATAGGCCTCACTGTTCTGTATTTTTTTAAAAAGATATATTTTTTAAAAATATATTTTTGAGAGATATAGTTCTAAAGATACTATCATACATGTATTATGACATCTACACTCAAGAAGGGACACCCAAACATAACCGAAATAATTAAATAACGAAAACGAATAGGGAAATTATGTAAAAATAATTTGTATTCTATGTGATAAAATATGGGTATTAATAGTTAAAACAAAAAATGTATGCTTTGTTTGTAGTCAATAAGGATCATGAATATTACATTATTATCGATAAGTAAATAGGATTTTTATTAGAGCTGTATACATCAATTTATTTATACAGGAATTATAATTATGAATTCATCAATGGAGTCAATGATGTAGAAGGGTGTAGGGGGGGGGAACTGTAGTGTTCCAAAATGTGTACAGATAGCTCTATAATAAAATATTGATTTCAAAGCCTTCATTAACCTCTTCAGCCCTGGAAGATTTGGATGCTCAATGACCAGAGCACTTTTTGCGATACGGCACTACGTCGCTTTAATGGACAATTGCGCGGTCGTGCAACGCTGTACCCAAACAAAATTGACGTGATTTATTTTCCACAAATAGAGCTTTCTTTTGGTGGTATTTGATAATCTGTGCGGTTTTTATTTTTTGCGCTATAAACAAAAAAAAGCAACAACTTTGAAAAAAATATTTTGTACTTTTTGCTATAATAAATATCCCCAATTTTTTTTTCAAAAAGCTATTTTTTTTCCCTCAGTTTAGGCCGATAGGTATTTTTCTACATATTCTTGGTAATAAAAAAATCGCAATAAGCATATATTGATTAGTTTGCGCAAAAGTTATAGGGTCTACAAAATAGTGGATAGATTTATGCCATTTTTATTATTTTATTTTTTATACTAGTAATGACGGTGACTGCAACATTATGGCGGACACATCGGACACTTTTGACACATTTTTGGGATGATTGACAATTATACAGCGATCAGTGCTATTAAAATGCATGGATTACTGTATAAATGTCACTGGCAGGGAAGGGGGTTAACACTAGGGGGTGATTAAGGGGTGAACTATGTTCCCTGGCTGTGTGTTCTAAGTGTAGGCGGAGGGGACTGACTATAGAAGATCACAGATCTGGTTCCTAGCTATTAGGAACTAACGATTTGCCTCACCTCTCACAACAGAACAGGGATTTGTGTGTTTACACACACACATGTCCCTGTTCTGCCTCTCGTACCCATGATCGCTTGTGGCCATTGGTCATCGCGACAGCCAGTCATGAGCATCAGCACACCCCCGCAGTGCAGCGGGGGCATGCCTGCCTGCTATGCCCCTTAAAGGAGCCGACATACAGCTATGATGGCTCGTGGGATCATGCCAACCTGCTGCAGTAAAATGACGGCAGCTGGTCACCAAGTGGTTAAGGCCCGTAGGCGATAAACTGGCTAAGGTATAAATACAGTAGTTTTCTCTCTAGCATAACAATTTTTGGGGAAATGATTGGGGATGGCTTCTCTGACCCGAACGCTCAATTCTGTATATGACTGCTTATGAAACTCCTTGAAATGCCTCGGGACACTATGCTTGTCGAAAACCTTTTAGACAAAGTTCTGACGCTCTCCAAGCCTTTTACGTAGGGTACATATAGTGCGACCTACATACAAATGGCTGCAGGGACAGGTCAAACAGTACATTACATATTCTAATGAACATGTAAAGAAGTCAGGTATGGTGTACTGCTTTCCTTTACATGTAAAATCTTTTTGCCTATGTGTCACATGTTTACAGAAGATGTTTTTATTTTTTTACATTTGATACATCCCCTTGATATTGAAAAATGTTAGGGCACACTAGCAATAAGACATGATGGTTTTATTTGGGCTTTGATATTTTTTGCTCTTCTATATGTGACAAGGGGTCGGTCAGTTAGTGTGGGTTTTGGATGAGGATCCCCGCTCAATATGGACCAGTGTTTTGAGAGGATCCTTTCCAGCTTTCTAAATTGGGTATGAAACTGTGTGACAAACCGCACTGGTTGCGAGCTATCCTCTGTTTTAGCCTCTCATCTGTGTGGAGATAATATTGAAAGGCATCTTCAACAATATCATCAGGATAGACTTTTTCCTTAAATTTGGTCTTGAGTAGTCGGCCATGAATATTGTATTCCTGTGTAAGCGTGCAATTATGTTTTAAATGACAATACTGACTCCTCGGGATGTTATTCATTCAACGCGGATGACGACAACTCTTGTGATGCAAATAAGAGTTGCTTGAGGTGGGTTTGGTGTAATTCTGTGTGCAAATATTATCGTGATGAAACAGTTCCAGGTCCAAAAATGCAAGCTTGTTGTCGTCAGATACTGAGGTAAATGACAAACCCATACTATTGGTGTTACAATGCTGTAAAAATGCAAGGATAGTGGATTCCGGACCATCCCAAATGATAACCACGTTAGCAATGTAACGTCCATAGAATACTAAATGGGAGGCATAGGGATTATTCTGCCAGATATACTGATGTTCCCAATAACCCATGGTAAGGTTTGCATAGCTAGGGGCCAAATTTTCCCCCATAGTTGTGCCATGGGTCTGGATGTAGAACTCACCATTAGATTCAAAATAATTGTGTTTAAGACAATATTCTAAAATTTCCAAAAGGAAATGTGTCTGGCAGGGATTTTTCTGCTGATCTGATGACAAGCTGTCTATTGTCAGTAAGGTGTTTGAGGGCTGTGGTTTCAGCAATTGTTAAATTAGATGACTGTGTATGTGTAGTGGTTTGCTGACACATGCGAAGAATATCCGCATAGACCACCTAATAAAAGCATTTGACATTGGGACCTTGGCAAAAGTGAGATAGAATTTCGATTTTGGTTGGAATTTTGTATGTGTTTTTTTTTCATTCGCCAGGAGCGATCGAGAAGGGATGGCCAGAAACCAACGGCCATCCCCTCATCCCGGATCGCTCCTGAAGCAAAACGGACCGCCGCAGCCAGCAGGAGGGGGTCCGATCGGACCCCCCACCCGCTGGAAGGCAAGCACGTACCGGTACGTGCTTGTGCCGGTCGGTGCCATTGTGTCTCCATGCGGCGGTCCTTAAGTGGTTAAAGGGACTGCTTCAGGATACCTAGTTGCGTAATCCAAGACTACAAATGTATATATGTGTATGTCCTCCCCTGGCTTACTTTACTAAGGGCCCCACCAGATCCATAGCAATCCGTTCAAATGGCACCTCAATTATGGGCAGGGGTACCAGGGGTTTTCTGCAGTGAGACACCGGGGCGGTTAACTGGCAAGTGGGGCAGGACACACAGTACCTTTACCCCTGGCCAGTAAAACCTGTCAGTTATCCTGGCTTCCATTTTTTTCAGCCCCACAGTTTCCCCTCAGCTTTCAGCTACTCTATAAAGCAAGTCCCCGTTCAATGCAAAGTGAGGAAATCTTTGTTCGGCACGGGCACTTGTGGGATTCCATTAATAACTGATACCTTCTCCCGAGCATTGACCAAAGTGGGGTTCTGTAGCTGTGCGTGCCAAACACACCCCTGGACACCCCCAAATCTGGGTGCACTAACCTAGAGGAAGTTTCTCCCTAATCCTCCTCAATCAAGATCTGCAATGGGGAAGATTCCTCTTCGTCCTCCCCCAACATGACCTGTAGCGGGGAGATTCCACCCCCCCCCCCCCAGGTCAACTCAGGCTTGAGACCCCAAAGATGAGCATTATCAACTACATTCGTAGTTTCTGAAATGCCATTACCAGTGACAGTATCTCAACATTATGGGTGTGTTGCGGGTGAACCAGACCCCTCAAGGTTTGGCCCCAAAAGGCCCAGTGTCCCCTGTTCTCCTGGCTGTCCTGGCAGCCCTGTCTGTACCTGTCTCCACAGTTCAACAAAGGGCAGTCATGCCCCACTATGATGTCATGTACCATATTTCTTACCACCCCAACCTCTTGCGTCACTGAGGTACAGCCATAAGAAACAGTCACCAGAACCAGGGGGTACTCTCTGGTGTCCCTATGTATACACACTACCAGTAGAGTCTTACGGGCCGAGTTTTCCGATCACCCTGGCATGTACCAGCATCACCATGCTACCGGTGTCCAGTAGAGCCCTGGCAGGAAGGTGGTTCATCCACACTTCACACCAAAACCGTCCTGCAGCCAGATCAAAATGCGTGGCACATGCTCTTTGCACATAGGAGTATAGCCGATCTACCATTCTAAAATTGGAGATCGAGGAGAGTGACGATTAACCCTGAGGAGATACATCATCTGGCTGGGAATCCGTCTTGTTGGGCCATCAGCGCTCCTCTGAGCCTTTATGACACATTGTTACATGGTATTTGTGTCCATCCTGTCTGGTAAGAGTACCCACCTCTTTCAGTGAATATCCTGTAGAAGATTATAAGATCTGTTGTTGTCTGGATTGCAGGAATATCTTAACCACATGTGTGCAACTGCTACCAGTGGACATTTTATATAATATGGGACTTTGGTCACTGTTATTTACATACTTTGATCGACTTCACCCTTTTGTTGTTTTCTATTATATATAAGGATACCCGAGCACTGACGTCACAGGACTTGTTAGGCTCTGGGTTGTAATATTCACAACACAAGATTTTGGTTGTTAATAGGGGGGATTTCTATGATCAATCTCACAGGGATATTAGTCACTGAATTCTTATATTTTTTATTTTTCTGGTTTTACATACACTTATTTCTACACATAGGTGTATCTAGCGCTGCATTTCATGTTATATTGTAATTGGAACTTGGTTTGCTTGTGTGCTAGCAGCTTGGCTGTGTTATTCACAGAGTATATTTAGTCACTTTTTCTAGGTTTGTAAGTTAGCGCGGTGTTTCCCCCCCCCCCCCCTTTATTTTTGAATACATAAAACCTGGTCCGTTAGTGGGCCCTGAGGACAGGGTTGATGACCACTGCTATATAGCACCCGTCCAGGACCCAACATTGGCGTCCTGTACAGTAGTTAACATACTTTTTGCAAAAGTTGTGGCCGTTTATCATTAAGCTTGGCTTACTGTATACAAATTTGTATGCATGGTTACATTTTTCCAGATTTCACGTGTCTGAATTAAAGAATCAAAAAAGGAACCCTTGAAAGTTTAGAAGCAGCAGCGAGCAAGGTGTGGTACTTCAGCTGATGCCAACTTAAAACATGGAATGCTGAACATGATGGCACTGAGAACATGTCTGCAAAAAAGATACACACAACAGTGGAAGTAGTCAACATTTTTAAAAGTACAGAAAGATTGTGACAAGATGCTGACATTAATGTATTTTTGTTATAATTTAGCAGTTGGTAAAATATTTTAGTTGGTTTCCCCAAGGGGAAATGGATCAATGTATTATACGTTTCTCAAACCAACTAACCATATTACGAGTGTCAACTCTGCCCTCTACTTTCCAACAGAATGTACTGCAGTATTATATTAAGGAACAGTTAGGTAAACTTATGAACCCCCATGGGTGAAGATGGGACAATTCTTCATAGGCCTTGGCCCCAATAAATCCACTCTGCTGCTAAACAAAAGTTTCTACAAAAGGTTCTCCTTCAAAGATAAACACTCCAGCAATCCTCGCCACTGATCACTTTTGTTTAAAAAAGAACCCATTACCTGAAGACCCTTGAAAAACCACCACTTCCAGGAATGTACTGTAGATTTCCTGATGTCCTACTGCGCATAGTGGGTCCTGCTTACAACCCCTACATCATTACCAGACAGAGCTGATGTAGGGGTCAACGGGCTGAACCACCAAGCATAATGGGGGACCAGGAATCAGACACTAACAGATAAAATGTCACAGTCTTTAGTTGAGAATCTCTTCTAAACAGCAGTAGTTGGTGGGTGGCAGCAGAGGCAAGTTCCTTCTATAGCAACTTGTTTTTACATTGGGACTCAATGATTTATTGAAATCCTCTGTGTGACCATTTTACATTCTACAAAGAATAAAGCAACATTCGTCAATTCCCTGTTATGCTCTTTTCAACCTCTAACCAAATGTTATAGAATTTATTAAGAAAAAAAAAACTATACTTTATTATGCTGTAAAAATCCAATCACCATTAAAAAGAGTAAAGGCTAAAAAACAAAACAAAAAAAAAACCCTGTAAGGCAAAAGCATAATGATCTAGTATGCATAGCATACTAGCTCATTATGAATAACTTACCTGAGAAAAAAGCCCCTGAAGCGGTCCTCCATCTTCATGTCCGCCGCTGACATGGATCTCGGAGTGACTTCCGGGTCGCGCTGCTCCGGCGCTGTGATTCACCAGAGCAGCGATGACGTCACTCCCGCGCATGTGCACGGGAGCCGACACTCGCGGCATATCGCTGCGAACTGTGGCCTGCCCAGTGCGCATGCGGTGGCTGTCTTCGGGTAAATATCTCCTAAACCGTATAGGTTTAGGAGATATTTCTTGGACCTACAGGTAAGCCTTAATCTAGGCTTACCTGTAGGTCAAAGTTGGTTGTAAGGGTTTACAGCTACTTTAAAGAGGAGCTTCAGTCTCCTCCCAATAAATACAAAGTCAGCAGCTACTTAATTTTAATTTAACCACTTCCTGACCGGCGCATGCCAATGTACGTCGGCAGAATGGCATGGGCAGGCATATTGGCGTACAGGTACGTCCATTTCTATATGCCGCCCTGCCATTGTGTGCGTGCCGCCGGTGGGCTAGCGTGCTGGTCGGGACCCCCGTGAGTCCAGTTGCTGGTCCCGCAGGCTCGATCGCCGTGGGGATACCCGCGATCGTCTCACGGGGCAGCTGAAAGGGGAGATGCCATTGTAAACAGCATCTCCCTGTTCTGCCTAGCCACAAGTGACACTGATCTCTGCTCCATCTGATTGGAGCAGAGATCAGTGTTCACTAACACAAAGCCCAGCCCCCCAGTTAGTAACACGCCCCTAGGAACACTTAACCCCTACACTGCCACCCCCTGGTTAACTCCTTCACTGTCAGTGTCATTTACACAGGAATCAGTGCATTTGTATAGCACTGGTTGCTGTATAAATGACAATGGTTCCAAAAATGTCCGATGTGTCCACCATAATGTCGCAGTCACAATAAAAATCACTGATCGCCGCTATTACTAGTTAAAAAAAATAAAATAATTAATAAAAATGCCATAAAACTATCCCCTATTTTGTAAACGCTATAACTTTTGCGCAAACCAATCAATAAATCACTTATTGCGATTTTTTTTTTTTTTACCAAAAAATTTGTAGAAGAATACGTATCGGCCTAAACCGAGGGAAAAATGATTATTTTTTTTAAAGATATTTTTGGGGGATATTTATTATAACAAAAAGTTAAAAATAATGCTTTTTTTTTCCCAAAATTGTCACTCTATTTTTGTTTATAGCGCAAAAAATAAAAACCGCAGGTGTGATCAAATACCACCAAAAGAAAGGCCCATTTGTAGGGAAAAAAAGGACGTCAATTTTGTTTGGGAGCCACGTCACACGACCGTGCAATTGTCTGTTAAAGCAACGGAGTGCCGAATCGCAAAAAGTGGTCTGGTCTTAAGCCAGCAAAATGGTCCGGTCTGAAAGTGCTCAAGGAAACTTACCTGCCCCTGGACCTAGTGCTGTCCTCAGTGGAGTAGATTCTTCAGTCTGCTTTGGGTCCAGACACTGGCATCTTGACTAAGTTAAACCAGCAGTGAAGCCTTACAGCTTCACAGCTGGCTTCCAATTGCAAATTTGTGAATGGTCCTGCAGTCTTCCGTGATGTGTCCCAGAAGGCTGCGGGAAGGAGCAGGGTCATAAACAGTCAGTAAATTTACGGAGTTAGAAAAAAATCTGCGATTTTTACAATCGTCTGTAAATATCAAGGGCTAATAATTCATCATGCTGTTTTGACTTTTTATGTGTAAACCAGGCAAATTACTTGGTATGGGTACTGTCAGTGTTTCCATACCGTGTTTTTATACTGTTTAAATATTGGTCGTCTTCGTTTTTAATAGGAATTCTGTCCTGATTTTTCAGGTCGTCAAAAAAAAAAAGTGTTCCGTCAGTAAATTTTCCATGTTTTGTAAAAAAAACGTTGCAGGAGGTGGGGGGTGAACTTCAGTGCGGATCACACTGAAAATGCCCAGAAGTGGGGGAGCGGGTACCTGTCAAGATCAGAAACCAGCTCTGCCCCCCCCCCCCACAAAATAAAAGGAAAATGTAAAAGGAGGATAAAGAGCAGAACTTCCCCTTTTAGGGTGAAGTTCCGCTTTAAGAAATATGTATATCGCCCCTCTTAAGTGCATCTTCACCAGGTAGAATAAGTTTAATGTTTGTAGTCATTGATGTTACCAGGATGTCCTCCAGCCCCCTTATTAGCTTTGTTGCCCTTCTCTGGACTCTCTCCAGTTCCAGCACATCTTTGGACTGTTGACCAAGACTGGACAGCATACTCAAGATGGGGCTGGACCAGAGGTTTGCCCCTAGTGCAAACCTGAACTTCCGTGCGGATCACACTGTGATTTGCCCGGAAGTGGGGGGAGCGGTTACCTGTTGAACTCAGGAACCCGCTCTGCACCCCCCCCCCCAAAAAAAAAGCATCAAATGTAGAGGAGGAGGAGAAAGAGCAGAACTTCACCTTTTGGGGTGAAGTTCTGCTTTAAGAACTTTGTATATCGCCCCTCTTAAGTATCTTCTCAAGGGAGAATATGTTTGTAGTCATTCCTCATAACGGCGGTCCTCCAGCCCCCTTATTAGCTTTGCTGCTCTTCTCTCGACTCCAGTTCCAGCATATCCTTCCTGAGGTCTGGTGATCAAAACTGGGCAGCTTACTCAAGATGGGTCCATGGGTGAAGTCGGGAGGGGTACCCAATACACACACTCGATCTAAGACATACATCTTTACATCCTATATCTGCAGTGATTTTTGATCAGACGCCACCTAGAGGAAATCCATAAAGGCTGGTAACAAGATCTTTTGCATCATCCAGGACATCCATTGCTTTCTACACTCCGTAAGGTGAGAGGACACCCTGCACCTAGGTGTCACGGAATAAAAAAGAGAAAAGACACCAACTTTTATGTCACTATATCACTATTGTCACAGAAGTTTTTTATTTCACTAAATTATTTGTTGCAAGTTTTTGACATTTATGTATTGATGTTATTAGTAGCAGCACAGCACCAGTCACTTTATATACTCAAGATGTGGCTGGACCAGAGGTTTGCCCCTAGTGCATAACTTGCGTTCATATTTTTTGCCCCCAAGTACATTACATTTTTGAACATTAAAACTCATTTGCCATTTAGTTTAGGTCTTCTTGTAAGGTTTCTACAACCTACTGTGAAGTTATTGCCCTGCTTAGCTTTGAATAATCAGCAAACACAGAGATTGAACTATTTATACCAACCTCTATCATGTATGAATTTAACAGAATCGGCACAAGAACAGATCATTGAGGTACCCCACCTAAAACTCCAGGCCATTTTGAGTACACACAATTTATCATCACCCTTTGGATGCACCCCTGTAACCAGCTTTCTATCCAGGTATAGACACTACTGTCAATGTCAATAGGCCTCAGTTTGTAAATAAGCGTTTATGAGGAACTGTATTGAATGCTTTGGCAAAATCCAGATATATCACATCTACAGGCCTGCCTTTATGTAGATGACAGCTCACTTTGACGTAAAATGTTCTGGGAAATATGATTTTTCATAAATCCATGCTGATAACTGTTTTCAGCAAATTCTTGGATTTAATCCTTTAGCATCCCCTCCAATAATTTACATACTGTTGATGTTCAACGGACTGGCCTGTAGTTACCAGGTATATATTGTGGCTCTTTTGTTAAATATCAGTACCATGTTGGCTTTTTGGCAATCAGCTAGTACCATTCCTGTCAATAACCTCCCTTGAAAACGAGTTGTAACAGTCTGGTTCTAACCTGGCTATGTTCTTTGAGGACTCAGGTGCAAGCCATCTGGTCCTGGTGATTAAGTTAAGATTTTCAAGTCTTTATTAGCCACATTCCATAATGTGTTAACAATACAGTCTTGTTTATAATACCCCTCCTTTTCCTTTGTAAAAACTGAGATGAAAGTACAGTTTCATTCTCCTTGTCTATTGTAACCAACTTTCCTTGCCTTCTTACCATTATTATATTTAGAAAAAAAATCTTTGGGAATACACTGGCTAATGCCATTATTTAATATTCTCTTAAAGCACTTTCATATTTCCTCAGTATTCAATGTTTCTATAATTTTATCCCATTTAATATCATCTAGTATGGAGCAGTTTAGAAAGTTGCTCTATTGGTTGGTGCACTACCCTCTTTCCTCCTTTTCCTATGATTTACGTTAAATGTAATTACTCTATGATCGCTATTTCCCAAGTTATCCCTTATTTCCACATCTGCAATCGGATCTGTGCCTTTAGTAATTAAATGTAGCATCCCACAATTGACATATGAAGTTGTCCTGCAAGACATTTAAGAAATGGCTAGCCTTGAATGAGTAGTTCCATCTGTCCAATCCTTATCGGACACAATAGAACAAGAAACATTCTTTGTGTCAGTTAATGGGCTTTTCCCACTCTAATATGTACTCAGGGATACAGCATTTGTATTCTAAAAATAAACCTTTCAGAGAATATGTTCTCTTACTTGTTTTTGCTTGACATTTTGTTTCTTTGCAGTATATGACATGCAGTTTGAAGCGCTCTTGCATGTATGGTCTAGAGGTCGACCGCTATATCAATCAATCAGCATCGGCCAATTGTGCTGATAAAAAGGCGGATTATAACTACAGTGCGACTTGCAAAGGACTTCTGTAATAGAAGTCAATGCAAGTTGCCTGAGTCTTCAGTGAAGTGACTTTCCTCCTCTCTGGGCAGCCTGCCAAGATAAGAGCAAAGAGATACAATGTTTACACTTCTGAATGAACTGAGCTCCCTGTGTATGAGTTCTAAGTTTAACCATTTAAAGACTAAATCTTTTCTGACATTTGTTGCTTACAAGTAAAAATCCTGTATTTTCTGGCAGAAAATCACTTGGAACCCCAAGAAATTATATCTATATTTTTTTAGCAGAGATCCTAGGGAATAAAATAGCAGTTGTTGCAATATTTTATGTCACAGGGCATTTGCGCAGAGGTCTTTCAAACACATTTTTTTTGGAAAAAAAACAAAACAAAAAAAACTAAAACCGTAAAGCTAGCCCATTTTTTTTTCGTCCAAAAGTTGATTACCTGTTTTTATTTAATATAGTTTTTTTTTTTTATCTAAATCATACATACAAGTAAACTGATTGGAGGTTTGTTTTGTTTAATAAATGTTTAAATGTAAGAAATTTTCTGTATCACTTATTAAGGCTGCTTTCACACTGGAGCGGGTAGGTGTTGACGGTAAAACGCTGCTAGTTTTAGCGGTGCTATTCGGCTGCTAGCCGGGTTCATATAACCCAGCTAGCGGCCGAGGAAGAGTTTAAATGCGCCCGTGAAGCGCCACTGCCAAATTGCATTGCATGCGCTTCGGCAGTGGTGCCCATTCATATCAATGGGCAGGAGTGGTGGAGCGGTATACACCACTCCAAAAGGTGCTACTTGCAGGAGGGAGCCGTTTTGCAGGCACTTTACAGGCGCTATTTTTAGCCCAAAAGCTCCTGAAAAACACCCCAGTCGGAAAGGTGTCTGTTACATTTTATGAGATGAAGGGGGGGGGGGGGGAAACGGCGTTATATATCGGCCATTGTCCACCGTGATTTCTAAATATCGGCATCGGCCATAGAAAAACCCATATCAGTCGACCTCTAGTATGGTCCCCCTAAAGCGTATCTAAACCCAAAAACAAAAACGTACTATTTTGCAGATTAACAGTCTTTAGATGTGATGGCTGCATCAGTTTTCAGACTAAGTTTTAGTAAGAATGCAAAATACCTGTTAATCTTATCAAAACTCAGTGTGCTTGTATTTTATCAAAAGCTTAAAACAATACACAAACATCCTTATCTTTCTATGAACAACTAGTGCCATCAATTCACTATGTAATGGAGATGAACAAGGCAGACATGTGTCAAGTCCAGCCTGTGTAACAACCTTGGCTCCCTCTGTAGATACAATGATGAAATTGTGTAGACAAAGGACAGAGTGTGTTTTTCACATGATTACCAGGTGAAAAATCCCCAAAAAAAAAGAAGAAAGAAACGTGAAAAAAAGAAAAATAATGCAACCACCACATCTAGGGATTTTTTTTTTTTTTTTTTTTAGATACACTTTAAAAAAAATACAGTGCCTTGCGAAAGTATTCGGCCCCCTTGAACTTTTCAACCTTTTGCCACATTTCAGGCTTCAAACATAAAGATATAACATTTTAATTTTTTGTGAAGAATCACCAACAAGTGGGACACAATTGTGAAGTGGAACGAAATCTATTGAATATTTTAAACTTTTTTAGCAAATAAACTGAAAAGGGGTGCGTGCAAAATTATTCGGCCCCTTTACTTTCAGTGCAGCAAACTCACTCCAGAAGTTCAGCGAGGATCTCTGAATGATCCAATGTTGTCCTAAATGACTGATGGTGATAAATAGAATCCAACTGTGTGTAATCAAGTCTCTGTATAAATGCACCTGCTCTGTGATAGTCTCAGGGTTCTGTTGAAAGCGCAGAGAGCATCATGAAGAGCAAGGAACACACCAGGCAGGTCCGTAATACTGTTGTGGAGAAGTTTAAAGCCGGATTTGGATACAAAAAGATTTCCCAAGCTTTAAACATCCCAAGGAGCACTGTGCAAGCGATCATTTTGAAATAGAAGGAGTATCAGACCACTGCAAATCTACCAAGACCTGGCCGTCCCTCTAAACTTTCAGCTCAGACAAGGAGAAAACTGATCAGAGATGCAGCCAAGAGGCCCATGATCACTCTGGATGAACTGCAGAGAACTACAGCTGAGGTGGGAGAGTCTGTCCATAGGACAACAATCAGTCGTACACTGCACAAATCTGGCCTTTATGGAAGAGTGGCAAGAAGAAAGCCATTTCTCAAAGATATCCATAAAAAGTCTCGTCTAAAGTTTGCCACAAGCCACCTGGGAGACACACCAAACATGTGGAAGAAGGTGCTCTGGTCAGATGAAACCAAAATCGAACTTTTTGCCCACAATGCAAAACGATATGTTTGGCGTAAAAGCAACACAGCTCATCACCCTCAACACACCATCCCCACTGTCAAACATGGTGGTGGCAGCATCATGGTTTGGGCCTGCTTTTCTTCAGCAGGGACAGGGAAGATGGTTAAAATTGAGGGGAAGATGGATGCAGCCAAATACAGGACCATTCTGGATGAAAACCTGTTGGAGTCTGCAAAAGACCTGAAACTGGGATGGAGATTTATCTTCCAACAAGACAATGATCCCAAACATACAGCAAAATCTACAAAGGAATGGTTCACAAATAAACGTATCCAGGTGTTAGAATGGCCAAGTCAAAGTCCAGACCTGAATCCAATCGAGAATCTGTGGAAAGAGCTGAAAACTGCTGTTGACAAACGCTCTCCATCCAACCTCACTGAGCTCGAGCTGTTTTGCAAGGAAGAATGGGCAAGAATTTCAGTCTCTCGATGTGCAAAACTGAAAGAGACATACCCCAAGCGACTTGCAGCTGTAATCGCAGCAAAAGGTGGCTCTACAAAGTATTTACGCAAGGGGGCCGAATAATTTTGCACGCCCCACTTTTCAGTTTTTTATTTGCTAAAAAAGTTTAAAATATCCAATAGATTTCGTTCCACTTCACAATTGTGTCCCACTTGTTGGTGATTCTTCACAAAAAATTTAAATTTTATATCTTTATGTTTGAAGCCTGAAATGTGGCAAAAGTTTGAAAAGTTCAAGGGGGCCGAATACTTTCGCAAGGCACTGTATATACAGGCATGGCCAAAAATATTGGTCCCCCTGCATTTCTGTCAGATAACACACCACTTTGCCCAAATTTGCATGACACAAGAAAGCTGGGAAACAAAAACCCAAATATGACACCTTAAATGCAAAACTCCAAAAATAGACTGGACAAAATTATTGGCATCCTCAATTTAATATTTGGTAGTATACCCCTTGGAAAACATAACTGAAATCAATCACTTCCTGTAAACATCAATGAGCTTCTTACACCACTCTACTGGAATTTTGGACCACCATCACCAATTGCTCCAGCTCTCAGATTGGAAGGGCTCCTTTTCCCAACTGCTGTTTTGAGATCTCTCCACAGGTGCTCTATGAGATTTAGATCTGGACTTATTGCTGGCCAGTTCAGTACTCTCCAGCACTTTGCCTTAAACCATTTCTGGGTGCTTTTTGACGTGTGCTTTGTTGCAAGACCCATGACCACTGACGGAGACCCAACTTTGACACTGGGTCCTACCTTGCATCTCAGAATTCTTTGGTAGTCTTCAGATTTCAGAATGCCATGCACACGGTCAAGACACTCAGTGCCCTAAGCAGCAAAGCAACCCCAAAACATCAGTAAACCTCCAACATGTTTGACTGTAGAAACTGTATTCTTTTCTTTAAAGGCCTTCTTTATTTTTCTGAAAAAATAGACTGATGGGCTCTGGCAAAAAGCTGTAATTTTGTTTAGTCTGTCCAAAGTGCATTTTCCCAAAAGGATTTTGGCTTCCTCAGGTTAGTTTTGTCTAATTTCAATCTGGCTTTTTTCTGTTTCGGTGTCAGCAGTGGGGACCTCTTAGCCTCTTACCATAGCGTCCCTTTTCATTCAGATGCCGACAAATAGTACGAGTTGACACAGTTGTACCCTGAAGGTCAGCTTGAATTTGTGTAGAAGTTGATCGAGGTTCTTTATTCACCAAATAAATCTTCGTTGCAATCTTTGATCAATTTTCCTCTTTTGTCCATGTTCAGGAAGATTAGCTACAGTGCCATGGGCAGTAAACTTCTTGACAAAGCTGCAAACAGTGAACACAGTGAATATTAAGATCTCTAGAGATGGACTTGTAACCTTGAGATTGCCCATGCTTTTCCACAATTGTTGTTCTCAAGTCCTCAGACCATTCTTTGCTGCCCTATCTTCTCTGTGCTCCTCCATGTGGCACACAGACACAAAACAAAGTCAATTTTTCACCATTTTAACTGGTTTCCAGAGTGATTTCCATATTGCTAGCACCTGTTAATTGATGCAGGTGAGTTTACAAATGACAGGAGCACCACAAACTTGGAATGCAATTATTTCTTACAATTTTGAGAAGGTGCCAATAATTTTGTCCAGTCCATTTTTGGAGTTTTGCGTAGAATGTATCAGATTTGGCTTTTGTTTCTCCACTTTTTTGTGTCATTCCAATACAAACAAAAGAAATAAATATGAGAATGCCTAAACATTTGCAATTGCAATATTCTGGCCGAAGTGGTGCATTATCTGACAGAAATGCAGGGGTGACAATATTTTTGGCCATGACTGTATAAATTGAATATTACTGTATAAACGGAATATGCTCAAATATTTGAGTAGATTGCATTTTGCAGAGGTAGTGTGTGTGTGTGTGTGTGTATATATATATATATGCACCGAGTTTTTATTAAAACTACTAAATGTGGACCATACATAGGTATTTCACAGCAACATGTGTTGGCACGACTGTGTGCTGTTTAGATGCACTTTAGAGAACTTCTCCACTCATGCTAGTCATACAATTGTAAACAGATTTCCTTGTAGGAAAATATATATATATATATATATATATATATATATATATATATATATATATATATATATATATAATTTTTTTTTTTTTTAAATCTGACTTTTTTAGTGCATCCATAAACCACATTTGGTTATACATTTTTCTAGATGTATAACCAAAGTAATCTCTCATGACCTCACAAGAAAAACAAAAAACAAAACACTGTTGTACCAGCATTTTTCTAGTTAGAATTGCATGTTGCAATGACAAAGATATGAGAAAACAAGTGAAACCAGACTATAGAAACATTTAATAGAGGGTTTGTAAGCAGTTGAAAGTCAAATATAAGTATCTGGTAAAAGAGGTAGCTGAATTACATAGGTTTGGTAACTATCAGAGTAGTACAGACAAGGATAATTGAAAATAAAGCACACTTACAAACTCCATTGTAAACCAAATATCAATGCAATCATTTCTGTTAGTCCTTGCATATATAAGAAATGTACTCAATTGGATTGATTTCTAAAAACTGGACAATACAAATGTTGTTACCTATAACACCCAGTTACTTACTTGACTTTATTTTATAATCTGCATTAGAAAGAACACTGCAGTTGCTATAGGCAAAACATCTACTTTTTGTTATTACTACCATCTGTTTTTTAGGTTATAGAGACCCAAAACTGGTGCCTTGATGGATAGTTAATAATGCTTTCATCTAAAGTGCTTATAAATTTGTACACAGAGAAGTTAACTGTGGTTTCATATGGACATCCCTGAAATTTCAGCCATGTTAGGCACACTATAAAAAGGGAAAAGGGTAGAGTTGCAATTTTTTAGGATGAAATTAAATAGCAGTTATACAGGTTCTACCTAGTAGCTTATTGAATCCTGCTTATAATTAGGCATATCATTGGATATTTAGGTAATGGAAGAAAAATTTGCAAATGTTTTGCTTACCAGCCCAAAGTTTATTACAGGGGGAAATAAGCCCATAAGGCAAGGTCAGGTTGGCACTTTTAGCGTCACATCTAAAAATCTGCTTTCAATAGCATTTAACTATTTTAGTGTCGTAGGAAAGCACTATCTATTCTGTGAGTGAAATATAGTACACATTTATTTAGGCCAATAGTGTCTCCAACTAGTGTGAGAAGTGGTGTACTAGGATAATGCTTTCAGCATTTTTAAGGAAAAATCATATCTACTAACAAGATATAGGCAAATATCCAATACTGGAGATTCAATACATTCTTTTAGCACCAAATCTAAGCATATGTTATCACCCATAATCTATTTATGATGAATTTTGTAATTCATAATATTGGAAGTCTATTGTAAGTTAATATAGATTATTGGTAGTCATTAATATGAAGTCGTGATTGGGTATTTATATTCCATTACATGGAGCCTGGTTTATCAAGTACACACTTTAGTTATTCATGATGAGCCTACTTCCTAGCAGCTGCAACTTTTTAGGGTTAGTTAATAAAAAAACTGCAGAAAGAAAAAAAAGTGTCAATGTTGCCTTTGTGCAAGTCATTGTGCAAGGCATAGTGCCAGGAAGGGAAGTAATTTAAAATTACACTATCACCTAGCCAATTTAGGGTAAAGTGAAAGTCTTTGTAACAGTCACCTCCCAAACCCCTATTACATACCTTGCCAGGGCTCCCTTTGCTGCTCCTGCCTTTATCACAGCCAGCACAATATTTACCAGCGCCTGCTAGTGCCGGATATTGAAGAAAGCAGCGATGTCACTCCCTTGATCATTTGACAGGGCTCAAAGTTGGCAATTAACTTCTAGCCCTGGGCACCATCATGGGAGAAAATCACCTGCTCCTCCATAACCAAGAAACATCTGTTTTGCATGGGGGAAGGAGTAGCGAGGGAGGGCTGGCAAGGTGTCTGTAGAGCTTAGGCTCATCTTAAGGGGTCAGTTATCAAGTATGTTTAAAAATTTAACCGAAAATCGAGCAGGCTGCTATGGGCAATATTAACACAACATACATTTTCTCCTCTCTAGTTTTAATAAATCAGCGCTGTCTAATGCAGGTTTACCTGTGGGCTCATTTACACTTGCTACTGCTAAAGTGTTGCTTGCAGTAAGATTCTAAAAATATATTTTAGTACAGTTTAGAAAATAAAATCCAACATTGACTACAGTGGAGTCATTCTTTCTAAGGTTTTAAAGAGTCCCACTGTTCCAAACCATGTAAAGAATGTTTAAAATTATGCTTAAACATGTAATCCAAAGTAAATGTCAAACACTGAGTACATATTACAAATATTGCAAAAAATTAACATCAGATTTGAAGACTGTCTTATATAGAGTGATAACCCAAACCAATTTGCAGCTTGTTATTATTTGAACTTTTTATTACCAGCTCAGTTTTAAGAAATCCACACAGAGCTGGACTGGGAACAAAATAAGATCATCACAGCTGTATAAACATTAGTTTGTTATTTAATAAATATAAATTAAATTCGGGAGAACAGCATTAGGATGGGTACATTGTCAAACATATCATGTTTAACTAACAAGCACGATGAATGATTTTGGTCTCTGAAATGGAATCTAATTTTTGGATAAGAACCTGATTCTTCGGGAATCTCTGGAACACTGCCTGATGTGGTAAAAACCACAGTGTGAGCAAAAGTAAAAGCAAACATAATAAGCAAAACATTGAATGGAACACTGCATGAGGCAAGAGCTCTACTACCTAAAGCCCATTTTTGAAATAAGCACAACTTTCTTACAGTACAGGTTCAAGTCCAGAAATTAACTAGGGATGCAGTACATGCATGCAAACACAAGGATGTCCATTATTTGGTAAACAAACATTGTAGTAATGGATGCAGATGAGATTTTTGTTTTGGTTTTCAAAGATTCATAAGGTGCAATTATTTCGCCAAAGACTTTCTGATTGCAAACAATGGCATTGCTGTGAAAATGATCAAATGAACATTGTGGTAAACAAAGTTGTGCTCTACTCAAGCTCTGTGTATTTAAAGTGACTCAAACCTCCAAAACGTCTTAGCTGTTCTACTGCAGAAAAATGCATGAACTGCATAAAGAGCATACTCTGTACAGTTTATGTGCAAACTCAGTTGCCATCCTAAATCTGATCTTCAACTTAGTTATGGACCTTAGCCACTCACTGTATTGACCCCCTCACTTATATGCACATATTTATTGCCTGGCTACATGCTTAAAACTTTTTTCGCACAAGCTGACTGGTTATAGTCAAATTGGTGAATAATTTTATATGCACACCATGAAAGTTTACTCAGTCAAAACTGAAATTTTGCAAGCTAACTACTACTGCTTCCTCTGAAACAGACCAATCCCTGCCACACTCCCCCTCTATAGGCACAAACATACATGTTTGCCCAATGCATACATCTTTAGCTCAAAAGATCATTCAACAACCAGCTGTGCCTAATGACTAAGCGCATGTGACGTGTGCAAAACGCATCTACCCAGCATTCTGATTCCTGTAGTTTTTGGGATGTCCAAGTATTAAGCATATTGTTCTACAGGAGTGTGGGGTAATTTATTCAAAATTCAGCCAGCTGTGCAGGATGGAAACCCACTGACTAAGGCTTGTAGGAAGTTTAAGGATACAATATTGTAAAGGGCCATCTCACCTGTTAAAGAAAGATAACTTAAATCTAGGATGGCGTAAAATTATTGTACATAGAGTATAAAAAAGAAACAAAGTTATGTGCCACATCAAACTCCAACAGCTTTATTCTAACCAAAGCTTTCATAGAAACTATGTAAAGTCCACAAGAAATTGCTGATCTCTAACGCAAGGTTTGAATCCCCTTAAGATGACACAGAGCAAGGATAGCCAAATTGGATCCTTGGATGAAAAGTCACTAGATGACATCTTGCTGCATTAAAGGAGAACTACAGACATAAAAGGATAAATCGGTGTACTTGCATAATGTTTAGTTACATGCACTTGCGCTATTGATGGGGAAGTGTTTACTGTGAAATGGAGCTGTACTGTTTGTAATGGCAATTTTGTTGTCTGGAACCAAGCACTGACGCAGAGTGCTGTCTTAAACAGGTTTTCTTTTTGCTATGATCCAAAAACTTCAGGGAGCATCATTTTTTTCCTTCTAAAGGAACATATACAGACAAATGGCGGTTACTGCTTAACTTTATGTATTGCCTGGAGCTCTCCTTTAAAGGCGTAATGAAAGGGTCATTTGAATATCATTTCTGCATGGAAAACTTACAGTCTCAGACCAGCCCTGGGTTAAAGGAGAGAGACATGTGACATATACAAACACACAAAGCCGGACACGGTGTAAAATGTTGAAAATCTGTGCTAATCATTTGTTACCTGATTATACCATTGCCTTGCCTAAAAGTTTCAGTGCATTAGCAAATATAACTACTGAAAATCACATATTTAGAGCCATCAATGGCAAATATCTCAAAATCTAACTAAAGCTTTGCAGGATTTCTGCTACTTTTAGTGCCTAGCAGCTTAAAAATTAAGCAATATCTACAAAAGTTTCAGAAAACAGTCACTACACTACTCTAAGGGAAAGCCACTTAGGTTTAGTAACTCAATCGTTCACATAAAAATAAGGATATTTTTTTCTTTCCTTTTACAAAGGTACCATAGTTATACAGAAATATCTAGGAGAAATCTTGAAATGTTATTTGGAATCATTCAGACAAAAATAGATATATAAGGGAATTCTGGAAAGAAATACACTTGTACCATTGTTAAGGTGCTGGGAGAAATTAATAATTGTAAACTAATAGATTTTTGGATTGCAGCTAATTAGGATTCAGGAAGTGGCAAATTTCTAGCAGGGACTCGTGGTCCAAAATGTAGTGCTAAAAGTGCTAAATAGTATAAGGGGTTTTGTAGCGTTTAAAAATGCTCATTAGTACTTGGTGCACAATTATGGTTGTTTTGCACACAAAGCTGTTTCTAAAAGGAGAAGGTCCAAAGTCTCCACACTACTTTGTCAGCAGGAAGAATACTGGCTGCACATATATATTTACGCATGTATGACCAGTAACAACACTTTTTTAATAGATTAGGCTAAATATAGGTATCTGTAAAGTGACAGAAATTGTTAAATGCATCTACATTTAAACACCTATGCCAACTTGCCTGTTCCTTCACTATAACATTGAGTTCATAATTCAAAACATCTCAAAATGTCTCTAACATGGATGGGCAATGAAAGGTGCCAAGTGTCTAACACAATCTAGCTATTATCAGTCAGTTTATAAACATTCTAAGCAGGTAATCTTGGGTGTCTGTTAAATTCATATTCAGGCAGTGCACGGGGGGGAGGTGGGGGGGACTGTCTCTTCTGGGACCCCTAGCAAAAAACATATGGCTCCTGTCCCTCTGTTAGGTGAAACAGTTGCCTTGGAACTTTCTTGTCTGCCACAGAATCAAAGGCTAACTTCACCGTTCTGACAAATTTGATATTGCTTAGTGGTCAAGAAAATAACCATCCAGTGATAAACTGATTCTTTTTACCTACATTTGCCTATAAGAATAAAGTGACACATTTGATGAGCCTTATTTACCAAGGTGTGATATGTGTCTCCCTCAAACACTCAATCATGTGAAGCAGAAATTCTTTAATTCCCCTGCAGATAATTAGCTGTTTGAAGTAATCACTAGAAGCTGAACTCTGGAAGCTGGGCCTAAATAAAGACAGGCAGAATATGAAGAATTAATCACCAGTATTGCCTGTGCATCTTTTTAAATTACAGAATTACCACACCTTGTTCTGCACGGTGTCCCCGTGTGGAGACCACCAACTTGGTAGAGGCAGGGTTTTGCTTCCCTTATGTCAGGGCCTCTAGCAAGGAG
This sequence comes from Lithobates pipiens, assembly GCF_037356315.1. Taxonomy (NCBI): domain Eukaryota; kingdom Metazoa; phylum Chordata; class Amphibia; order Anura; family Ranidae; genus Lithobates; species Lithobates pipiens. The sequence goes on from NW_027507748.1 coordinate 411,224,107, forward strand.
AACAGTGAGCAGCACAGTAGTGACATCACCAACTCTCACTTCAAATTTCCTTAGACTAGCAGTAAAAGGCAGAAGTACCCTAAACTCACAATGCAGATATACAGCTCTGAGGCTGTAGGCACAGGAGTACCTAAGCAGAGAAGGAAGTATCAAGCTGTTCTTAGTAAATGTTCAAGACAAAAGGTACATTTTCAGTGTACTGTTCAGGCACAATTCATATTCCTACATTTTCCAAACATAGCAAATTTTAAATTTTTGAATTCACGTCCAACTTCACATCTTAATAAATCAGGTCTTTGAGTCTCTGGACTCTTAATGGCAACAAAAAAAAAAAAACTTGAGTATTTTACATCGGGCACAATGGAAATAAACATTATGTTCTTATATGAGCACATAAAAGAGCATTTAGAAAGCCAATTAATATACAACTAGTGAAGTAAGTGGTGTAACTTAAAGAAAAAATTATTTTGTAAAAAGAAAGTTGCTTATCGCTCTAACAAAATAAAGTTATTTGTACAATTCATAAGATCATAATAAAAACAGCACAATGCAACACTTCACTAAAACTAGTAAACTCTATAAAAGATTGTGCTGCATCACAAAGTGAAAAATAGCCAATTGTAAAAAAAAAAAAAAAAAAAAATAATAATAATTTTATAAATACTTTATAATATTTTCTACTAAGTATGCACAAAGCAAAATTTGGGTCAGTGTTGTATTGCAAAAGGAACCCAAACGGTGCTATCACTGTACATTGAAAGAAGATAACGTCGCTTTACCCTGGGGCACTTGCATTTTCTTGAATACAATTAATCTACACTGGATCCATGAGCACCTGCTATTGCTTTTAACATTTAGGTTTCCCAAGTTAAGCAGAAAACACATAGTTAGAAACCATTCAGCAACAAGTTACATTTTAGGTCATCAATATTTTCGGCTAATCCTTTAAAAAACAAATCCAGCTATTTGGTGCTCAAAAACAGCAGCCAGATCCTATTGGGTTCAGCTAAGTCACCTGATGGAAACCTGAACAAGCCGTCAGATAGAGGTTATGTTGGAACATAACCCCAAGTATGCTTGAAATTAATGTGAATTATATGACGACTCCTGGTCATGTTGGAAGTAATGGAAACTCACCAGCACTAAGCTAGCTTGAGTAAATCAGCACCAATAATAGCGTATGTGGCCAGACTAAATTAGGAGTAGCAATTTAGTAACCTATTCATATCATTTACAGATTCACCTATTCACATAATTTATATCTATTCATGTTAAGTGCTAAATGGATCGGGAAAATCAAATAATTTTTCTCTGGCTTAAGGCCATTAGACTATGCAACAGCTTTATAAATGTGAATTTAAATGATTTACCATTGCTATTTAATATTAATATAGCTTAAAAAGGCAGCCAACAAGAAAACAAATTGTTAAGGGGTATTAAGAAAAAACTTCCCCCTAATTCCAACAATGCTGCATAGTTAATACTTTCCTTTCCTGGCCACTAGCTATCCCTGATCTGTAAGCATCAGTAAACAGCTAAAGTATGGTATCAATTTATAAATTAACTGAGGAAAAAAGCTTAAAAAAAAAAAAAAAAAAAAAAAAAAAAAAAAAAAAAAAGGTATGCCACAATGCTAAATACCATCAAATATGAGCAAAATACCCACCAGTTATATGGTAGCATTAACAATAACACTAATTACTCCTATGTAAAATAATTGGCAATAACTGTACATCTATATGTAAAATTTCCCAGGATTCTAAGATGCAGTTATTTTAGAGAAAGCCATTATCCATGGTCTGCCCAGTGACAAAATATATCTGTTTGAAATTTTACACATATATAGGTAGGGTATACAATGCAGTTTTACATAGGAATGCTGTATTTTTATCTGAAGTAATAAACCAACGGTGAGAAAGTTATGGCTAAGAAGTTGTTGCCATACAGACAGCTAATCAATATTAAGGCTTGTAACTGAGCTCATAGAACATATACATCTGGTATTTTAGTGGCAGTTTGGGCATTAACATCCAACCTTGAGCTGAAATGAAGCATTAGGTGGCATAGAAATAGCTTGTGTTTATGGCACGTGGCATGCTGCTTAGAATATGAAGCAGGACCTGTATTCTACATAAAAGTTACTGGAAGTGCAGAAGACAAGGGGTTGCAGACCAGACATACGACAACCCTAACAATGGTACACCTGAGCCTACGGTTTAAGTCTTCCTGGAACATCTTTTAAACTCAGTCTTATTATAAATGTAAGCATAAACTATTATATAAACCATTTTTGGAACGTAAATCCTCATTTACAAAAATGACCAAGAATAACTATTAACTAGTGCAGTGCATCAGTATTTTTTTTCTTCTTTTTTCATAACTATAATATGAAACTAGTATAACGCTCTGCTGCTTGTGACAGCTTCTAACATGGAGACACAATACACATGGCCTCCTTTTCCCGTCATCTCAATGTTAGCCTTAGTAGAAAGCTGGCGTGAGTATCAAACCATTGGTTTCCATTAGTAGAAGAAAAAGTCAAGCTTTCTGGGCAAAGCCCCCACGGACAGCTTCTGGCTTCAAGTGAAATCAGGGTCCCATACTTATTTCTGCCCATTGTATGGATCATTTCTGCCTTGCTAAGTAAGGCTCAAGGCTTAGATTTAAATATGGAGAAAAGTCTTGTCATGAAGTGATGATTTATTGGTCAGCACAGGAGATGAGAACAGCAGACTTGGGCATTTCTTTCTTCTGGCCATCTCTTGAATGGGTGGACCTAGGACTCCTAAAAAAAAAAAAAAAAAAAAAAAAAAAAGAACAGCTCTGTTCAGTGATAGCGTTCAGAAAGCCAATACATTCAGATTTGATTTCTGGCCAGTCCAGGGTGAACAAAACAAGCTATTATTGATTTGCAGTTTTTATATTAAACAGAATTAGAATGTAGAGTTAGCACAATAAAATGCTGGCCTGCAGATTTCATAGAGCCCAATTTATTAACTACTTCTCTGACTAGGAGGAGAGAGAGATCAGTGTTGATACTTGTTCTCGCTCTGTCACGAGCGATCACAGGTGCCTGACGGGTGCGATGACAGCCGGGCACTCGCACTGGCTCCAGTGGCGAGCCACGGGCGTGCACCCCCCAGTGGTCAAAACGGGAAGAGATGCAAGGTAAGGGGAGCCAACCTGCAGCAGTACAACTGCGGCAGCTGGTTGGGAAGGTGTTAAAGGAGATGTATGGCTAAACATTTTTTAGCTATACTTCTCCTGTGGGTCAGGCCCAGATTCCTGCCTGGTAGCTGGTTCAGCCTCTCAGTGCACTTCCGAACCCTCCACAGCCCAGTGTTCCAGTGAGCACTGACTGGCAGTCACCGCTCTGTGCTCAGTGTGGACCCAAGGACTGAGTGATCAGTGGTCTTTGATCATGCAGTTCTTGGTGTAAAGCCTGTGGGTGACAGCTGTAGCATCGGATCAGTACTGCATCTACATAGGTGAGTACGAATGTTTGTTATTTTTTAATCCCACATTTCTCCTTCAATGTTTTGTACAGTCACACCTATTATAGAACCCTGCTGTAGATTACGCCATACTTCTGGTTGAAATAAACCTTTTATTATAGAAATAGATAAGCTGCCTTTGGACCTCCCAAAAATACTAACTGCCTTTCTATTATACCAATCTACAAAGACATGACCCAGAAAAAGTGTGCAGATTAGTTGGGTTGGAGAAAAGTCAGAAATCATTATCTGCAAACTTAGTTCAAGGCAGTGATTCTAAGTTTTGAAGCCAAAGGGTCAGCATGACAGACAGGCAATTGGCAGTTTCAATAGAAGAGAAATGGCATCTTCTCTCATGTCAGGTTTCCTTTAAATATTATTCACATCATAATTGTGCCACATATATGGTCACAAAGACATAGAAAGCTCACATACCCAAACTAAGCCAACCACACTGCACAAATATGTGTTGAAATATTCTACAGATGCAGAGTTTTGTGGCTGTTGGTTTCATATCTCCTTTCTTTTCCCTTTCAATTGACATTATGTCATACGTGGAGACAACTCCATCCCATGTCCTTCTGTATTAACAGAGAAATAAGGGGTGTGACCGTTAAGGCTATGTCACACTTGTAATCCTGTTGGTGGCACATTTCTAGCACTGTATAGATTAGGGGAAAAAAAAAAAAAAACTGGGTTTACTTGTAAATCTTCGTATCCATTACTATATCATGCTTCCACCTTCAGGTGGACACTGGCAAAAAAAAGGAGGGTAATCATCTTCCCAGGCATAACCCTCCCTCCCGTCTTCAGTTTTTTTTAGCAAGTAATGACACAAAGGAAGAAGGGTGTGATCCCTGTGTCCGGTGATGAACTCCAACAAAGGATATTACAGGTAAACTAAAAAACTAAATTTTCTTTACTGTACATTGAAGGACACAGGGTATCTTCATATCCATTATAAAGGTTTCCGAAAGCACTGAATATGAGGGGAGGGCAACATGGAAACAAGCCCCAACCGACTCAACCAGAACAGGCTAAAACCTTACGCAGCACCCTGCAAGACTCGACATCTAAAGGTTGCGTCCTTAGAGACTTGAATATCTACTTGGTAAAAAAAATAAAAAATAAATAAAAAGGATTAACCAAAGACTAGGCAGCAGCCTTACAAACTTGAGCTACCGAAGCCTGATATTAAATACCCAGCGGGGGCCCGGGAGCAAGCACGCATGCACGAGTGTCTCAATAGTACATGGCTTGCTATAGGGGCACTTAGGAGGAAGCAGAAGCACTGGTGGGGGAGCCAAGAGGAGGATCAGGGCTGCTCTGCAAAACCATTGCACAGAGCAGGTAAGTATACCATGTTTTTTTTTAAGTTTTTTTTTGAGTCGTCAAAAGAGGAATTATCTGCTTCCCCATCTTCAAACTGGTCACTTCCCCTTCCACGTCTTCCCTCAGTGGGTTCCTCCTCTGTCAACAAGGGTAGAGGGGAAGGAGAGCATTTTGCTCTCGAAAGCTGGAGGTGTAAGACAGCAATAGAATATGAAAATTCCTCCCTTCACACCCTGACACAATGGAACTGGCGGGAGGTGCCCCAGAGATAGTGGAGAGACCAGACAAGAGAAGGGAATCAGAGCCTGGGAATGACCCCCAAGGTTTATACTGTAAGGGAAGCTGCATCAAGGTTCTTCCCTGCCCTATAAAGGGATTTGTGAACCCCCCCCCCAATGATCCCCAGCCTTTTGCTCTTGCTGGGACAATGTCTGCTGACAATGTGGATGGACTTAGCTGACTTGGACTGCTTTTTCAGCATGAGAGAAGCAGGTATGAAAAACATCTGCACCACAACCCCAAAAAGAAATAAGGGAGAGACTAATAACCCAAGGTTTCTGTCCCCTTGCTAGTGATCCACCCACCTGTGCAGAAGTAACAATAGTTTTTTTCATATATACTCGATGTTCTCTGGTGCTGTGGGACACCACCAATATAAAAAAAAAAAAGTGAAGAAAAGAAAGACATAGTGGCATTCCCGCTGCAAGGAGGGGGAGCACTTTGGTTTACAAACAGAAGACTCCAACAAATTCAGGGGATATTGGGGGGGGGGCGCAAGAGAGCCACCCATTTTGAAAAGCAGAAGCCAATAATGCCTTTAGGGGCACGACTCCGCAGCTGGAGATCGCCACCCTGCATCTGTAGAACACTTTTCCGTTCCACCAGGTAATGTATAATTGCACAGGGTCCCATTAAGCTAGGTCCAATGCTGAAGAACTATACAGGCTGTTCCTGCATGTCCATGATGGAGTTCTGGGTACCATTCCTCTTAGCAGAAATCCATAGGCAATAGATCCGGATAAGCGGAATGGGGTAAGTCTATAGTGGAGGCCCCCAGGATGGCGTTGTCAAAAGTTTGCTGGTGTCCAATCACCTAAAGGTTCAGGCTCTGCCTAACTGGGAGGGTTTATGCCTGGGAGGGAATTTCCTGTCCTTTTTTTTTTTTCCAGTGTCCAATTACCTGAAGATAGCAGCATAACCCTATCATAATGGAAATGAAGATACCCCGTGTTCTGGGATGTGCAATAAAGAAATACTCACCTCTTTACGTGCTATTGCTCATTTGCTGACTGGAGGAGCAAGGCATCGCCCCAACACTAGAGGTCGACCGATATGGGTTTTTCTCTGGCCGATGCCGATATTTAGAAATCATGGCGGCCGATATATGATGCCAATTTTTTTGGGCCGATATGTTAGGCCGCTTTTATTTTATTTTTTATTTTTTTTTTAATCCCCCTTGATCTAACACACCTTTCCCACTGTTAAGGTGCCTGCAAAATGGCTCCCCTGCAGTCTGTGTGAAATACAGAGTGCTTTCACACTGAGGCGATGCGCTGGCAGGATCTTAAAAAAAAAGTCCTGCAAGCAGCACGTTTGGAGTGGTGTATACCGCTCCTCCACCACTCCTGCCCACTGATATTAATGGGCACCACTGCCGAAGCGCATGCAATGCGATTTGGCAGCAGTGCTTCATGGGCGCATTTAACCTCTTCCTTGGCCGCTAGCTGGGTTATATGTGCCCCACTAGCAGCCAAATAGCACCGCTAAAATGATGGTAAAGAGCCGCTAAAACTTGCGTTTTACCATCAACGCCTGCCCGCTCCAGTGTGAGAGCAGCCTTCATAAGTGATACAGAAAATTTCTTACATTTAAACATTTATTAAACAAAACAAACCTCCAATCAGTTTACTTGTATGTATGATTTAGATTTTAAAAAAAAAAAAACTATATATTAAATAAAAACAGGTAGTCAAAACTTTTGGACGAAAAAAAAAAAAAATGGGCTAACTTTACTGTTTTTATTTTATTTTTTAAATAGTGTATTTTTTCCCCAAAAAATGCATTTGAAAGACCTCTGTGCAAATGCCGTGTGACATAAAATATTGCATCAACCGCTATTTTATTCCCTAGGATCTCTGCTAAAAAAATATATATAATTTTTGGGGGGGTCCTAAGTGATTTTCTGGCAGAAAATACAGGATTTTTACTTGTAAGCAACAAGTGTCAGAAAAGATTTAGCCTTTAAATGGTTAAACTGAGAACTTCTACACACTGAGATGACTTCATTCATTCAAGTGTAAACATTGTATCTTTCTGTTCTTTTCTTGGCAGGCTGCCCAGAGAGGAGGAAGACGTTTCTATGACGACTCAGGCAACTTACACTGACTTCTATTACAGAAGTCATTTCCAAGTCCCGCTGTTCTAAATCGGCATTTTTATCAGCTCAATCGGCCGATGCCGATTAATTAAAAAACGGCAAATATCGGCCGGCCGATATATCGGTCGACCTCTACCAAACACTGACAAAGAGAAATGTTTACATAGATCAGCGACGGCAGAAAAAAAGTAGTCAACGATGACTTGCTTATTTGCAAACAGGCAGGTATCTCCTTCTGCCCTGTATAGCAATCCTGTTGCTGGTAAATTGTCACTTCTGAAAGGATTGCAAGTGTACAATTGGCCCTTATTCTGGTTTCTTTCAAAATGAATCATGCTAGTTCAGAATTGCTCTATGATTTAATCACCAAATGACACTAATCTCAGAACTTTCAGTGTCAGACATTGGGGTTTACTAAAGGAGCAGAATTGTTCACTTCAGCCTAGTAAAGCTACATTCACTTCAATCATTTAATTCACAAAAACAAACATCTTCTGAACAGGACTGGGTGTTTCAAGTGAAATTTCTACTCCTTTCAAGGTTTCATTCCTGAGTTTTTAGTTTTAAGGATATTGATAATGCACAGTCATATTTCCAGTCAGACATAGCATTGGAAATATTATTTTTAAAATCTTTTACATCAGACACCAAAGTGGTAGTCCAGTAAGCTTGCATTAAAATGCTTAACTTCCAGTCAGGTTTAGCGAAATTCACAGATGAGGAATTCCCTTGCAAATGAATAGATGTCTGAAGAGATCATGGGTTTGCCATTTTAGCCTAAAAAAACAAAACAAAAACTGTTTCTCAGGGTAAATAACGCTTCCTGATCATGGCAAACTAACAGAAAGATAGAGAGGAAAAGTAGTAGCCTGGGGATATATCCAACCTGTGAACATTTTCCATGGCTGCTACCTCAGCCAGAGCAGCTAGACTAAAGAAAGCAGACACAGCTGGCATGTCCTGGGTAATACTGCAGTTCTGTGCAATGCCAGCTTCTTCAGTGATTGTCAGTTCTGCCCGGCAAGTTCCCTCCATGTTGCAGCTATTTGTGGGAATCTTTCCATCTATAAATAGGAAACAAAACAAGAGCATTAGCAAAGTATATATGAGCTTGTATACATTTACCACCTCCCCTTCATTTGATCAGGACCTTCATGACCCACACAATGTTATTTCTGCTAAAGTTTTGTTTATTTTTAATAAAAAAAATAAGAACACAGTAAAGTTAGCCAAATTTTTTTCCTATATTGTGAAAGATATTATGCCAAGTTAATTGATACCCAACATGTCAGGCTTCAAAATTGCACCAGCTCGTGGAATGGTGACAAACTTTGCCACTTAAAAATCTCCATAGGCGACGTTTAAAAATTTCTACAGGATACCAATTTTAAAATTACAGGGGAGGTCTTTTTTTAGAATTATTGCTCTCGCTCTAATGATTGTGGTGATACCTCACGTGTGGTTTGAACACCATTTTCATATGTGGGCGCTACTTACATATGCATTCACTTCTGTGTGTGAGCTCGGAGGGACGGGGCGCTTTTACATTTTTTTTATTCTTATTTTTTTTTTTTACTTCTTATTTTTTTAACACTGTCCTTTAAAAAAAAAAAAATTAATTGGATCACTTCTATACCTATTACAAGCAACGTAAACAGCCCTTGTAATAAAAAAAAAAGCACGACAGGACCTCTTTACTGTGAGATCTGGTCAGATCTGACATTTACACTAAAAATTAATAATAAGTAAAAGAAGAAGTCTTTTTTTTTTCCAAAAAAAATAAAAATAAATAAATTGTCCCTTTAAGGCTGGACTGAAAATTACATTCGACGTCGCTGCCATCATCCAATGGTAGAGAGTCGAGTGGAGGCCATGATTCCCTCACTCTACTTCATGCCAAGCAGGGGAAAGGATTGGACTATCTCCGCCACTACCGACGGCTCCTGCAAGCAGCAGAGGTGACCGGGACACAGCGGAAGGGGGGTGGACACCTCTCCCGTCGCTGATAAAAGTGATCTTGCAGTGAATCCACCACACAGACCACTTAAATCTTAAAGCGGACCACCCGCTATCGAAGTAACTACCGGGAAGCTATCTGCTGCCATAATGACGGCATTTAACTTCAAAGGACCGACCTATATTGATGGCGGGCAGTCTGGAAGTGGTTAAAGTCCCCCAAAAAAATGTTTTGTTTTAATTTTGGTTGCATTTGTTTGCATATACATATTTACTTTGGCACAGGTAGGTATTTGTTTGCAAACATACTTGGATACATAAAATAAATTATGCTGCACTTGTATCACAATATATAAAAATATGTGTATAAATAATCAACTGTGTCTATATTTCCCACAATACATGTATGGCTTTAAATAAATAGTGTGTATATATAGCCACAAAATAATGTGTGTGCCTTGCTACAAATAAAAACCAAAACGCCAAACATTAATTAGAAAAATATCCATCTGATAATCCTCAATTCCAATGCTTCCAGTACATGCAAGGAAAAGTGTATTCTCCCAAAGGACCTCCATCAAACCCGAAAAGGTGTCCGCTCACCATAATAGTTGACCCTCATCACAAAGGTCAACTGTGCATAACACCACTTTTAGGACCCAGGTGGCAACAAAACTTCTCCAAGCAGCAAAAGTCTGCAACCCAATTAAACTACCATCCACTGCCGAGTTTCCAAGAATTCTCTCTGGCACAAGCACGATTAAGGCGGAAAGAGAGGAAATGAAAGAACAAATACAAAACCACATCTCCTGCATATAATGCTGCTGTGGAACGACTGAGCCTGGGCCCAGTAGTCCACAGTAGCATTATATGCAGAAGATGTGGCTTCGTGTTTGTTCTTTCATTTCCTATTTTTCCACCTCTGCACTGCCTCTTTATTCCTGAGTCTTTTGTGATTGGCTGAGCCCAAGATACACACCTCCAACCCTCTCTATTAAATAGAGCTTGCCTACTTATGATTTTCAATGGTTTGAGAAAGGAACCAATAGGAATTCAGAAACGCATTACCTTGCAACCAGCCTGCTCCAGGTGTTCCTGGAACATTAGACTTGGTTTCTTCACTGACAACACGCTGTTTGCTGTCACAAGTGGCTCTTTTGGTGGATGGCTTCCATCCAATAATACCAAAAAAATGTTTTTTTTTTTTTTTATTTCTGTGAGTTTGCATTGGACTTTTTAATCATAATAAACCCATTTATGCTGCACTTAGCTATGCCTCCTTGTGTTAATTTTTTGTAATTTCAGAGATTTGTTCCCGTCTCAGGTGGAGCTTCCTATTGAAGTACAACACCCTTCCTATGGGATTTTTATTAACTCCTTTTGAACATTTAATGAACTACCTATGGTACACAAGCATATCCTCACATTTATCTGGGGGGGGGGGGGGTAAAGGCTTACTCATGTGGCTTGTGCATTAGCATTGGTTTTCACCACAATTTCAATTGTCGTTTATCACTCTGATGCTTGCAGCTGCACGTTAGGGAGACTGGTGCATGAAATTTATTGAACACTAATTATTAGATGCACAATTATAATTTTACACGTTTTAAAGATGTAATAAATGCATTTTCCTATTTTTTCCCAACACACCTTTAAGGGCCCCTTCACATTGGGTGTGTTGGGACTGTGCCAGGCAGCCTAGTCCAGCGCAGCCCAACACGATACGGTACAAAACCTTGTTCCCCATTAGGCCATGTCACATCATTACGATGATAGTGTAAACTGAAGTACAGTATGCCAAAGAGACTAATGCCAAAAATTCTCTTTTTTTCTCCATTTCCACAGAATAATTTCTAGTTACCTTTTCTGTCATGGAAATTTTCCAACCAATTATCTGCCCTCTTGATGACAGCAACAGCTAATTTAGAGAGTTTTCTTCCCAATTGTTCCATCCAAAGAAAACTGACAAGTCAGAACACAACAGCCCAGCGGGGGAGATCGTTGTACTAATGTCGGGACTTTAGTGCAGCGGCTCTGACCGGAGCAGTCCATTTTTTTTTTCTTCGTTCAACCCACAAACTATTAGTGTGTACAAGGGCTTTATTTTGAGTTCACAATCTTCAAAACTCTAAACAAAAAGTACATTTGTGGGCAGAGGTTTTTTTTTTTATGTTCTCACCTTGACTTTTAACAGTGGAAGAAGACGGACAATCCAAAGACCTAATAAGATGTGTAATTTTTGTTTTTCTTGCTTTTCTTTTTTGACTTCCAACCAGCGGTTCATGATTTGCAGTAGGTTCTGGAATGTGAGGAACTGAATTGGAACTGCTCCTTGGGTCATCGTTATTGTTTTTGTCTTCTATGGCTACAAGAAAAAAATATAGTAAATCAAAGATTTTATAGAAATAAAAACACTGTAGAATCTTCACTTCCATTTGAGGTTACTTATTCTGCATTGACACACACAGCTGTACAGTTCTACAAGTACCAAATTACATTGATCCCTATCTTAACAGCTTCTGTTGGCTCTATCCCCTATCCTAGCAAAGGAAAAGAACTTGGTAATCCAAGATTGACATTGTTTATGCAAAAAAATTCAGTCTATTATAATGTCAAACTAAAAAGCAGTGCTGTGCTAGCAGATAATGAAAGGATGACCTTAGCAGGATCAGTTCACTCATGAATAGTAACTGTTTGCAGATATCAGACACCTTGAAATATTTGAAAAAAACATATTTAATTCCAAATTGTTCTTGTGCTCCATAGGGAGCCCTAAGCCTGTAAAGTTCAACTTTCAAATGAGAGTTGTGGTATGTTGTCCCTTCCCACAGTTCAAGGCGTCTCCCTGTAGGTCATATGGACAAGCCCTGAGAAAACGGGCATGCACTTTTAGAGCTTAGATGTGGTAGGAGTAGTGGGGGAATAGATCATATGATAGTGGTGCAGTTATTTAAAAAAAATGTACATTAGATGTTGAAATACCTTTATCCAATGTGCTTTGCTTCTCCTTTTTATGCTTGTATTTGCTTACAATTTTGTGAAATAGCTTCTTTTGAGACTGTATAGCACCTGAAATAAGGAGATATATGAAAACTCATTCAGGTGTTCATATAACAGTTAGCAAAAAACATGCAGATGACAACAATGTCAGGTAATTTTCAAGGATGCTACTGGCAAATGGTTGCACATAACCCTGATATGCACAAAAAAGGTTTGCATAGAAATCACATCATTACAATGCCCATGTATTATATACTAACATTTTCAAGCACAATTATTGTTTTATATTATCAATTAACAGGATACTGACAATTTATTGGTGGGAGTCTCATTTCACAGCTAAAATCTCAGCCTACATGTGGCATGTTCTAGCAGTTTCATGAATCAGGGTAGAGGGTCCATTGTCTTGAGATACTTCATATTATATATGTGATTATATGAGGGCTAACTGCATTATAGTACAAAATACATATGTATCCAATGTCTCATGATGTGAAAAACAGTGAAGCGCTGCACTGTTTTTCACATTTCTGTTAGTTAGACCTAGTATCTGGTTTTTTGTGCTCAGCTGCTATTTTCTTAATTGATTTTTCCCATATCAACTAATTTTTTTACCAAGCGCAAGTTTCACTCCTTTTGTTTTTTAATGTCTCATGATGCTCTGATTATTACAGCATTGGGGCAAAAAAAAAAACATGATGTACCATGTTAGCCAGGAACAGATACAGAGGTATCATATTGATACTCTTAATGAGATATACTCCATGCATAATAGCAATATAAGAAAAATCCTACTGCACAAAATCTGTGTTTATAATTATGCAAAAATTCCACATGACTTCTAGCCCACATTTTATTTTACAGTATGGATACATATCAATTTAAACTCAAAAAACATTTGGTGGCGCAAAGTAATGGGAAAATGGCAACATCACACTTCAATTATTTCCCAAATTTTGATGATGCCATTCAATTTTAATGATGTCACAATAGAGAACATTACATTTATTACCTTTCTGTTGCTCAGTTTGTCCACTATTAATTTTTTTCTTTTTCCTCTGGAAAGCATTTTTGCGGTCGAATGTTACAGGGCTGTACTGAGGAAGGCTATTAAACTTCTTCTCAAACTCCTCCTCCAGCTTTGCTAAACTGTAAAAATAGCGATGTACAACAGTTGGTTCAATGACAACTATCACATGAACAAAAAGACCACGTTCTCCAGCAGCCATTGTGTCTACCGTTTTCAAATTCACAATAAAACATCTTTCTTAGGAATATAACACGGGCATGGCCTAATTTCTGTATTAAAATATATTAGGAAATACAAAAAGCTGCGCCAACAAGGAAATAATCTATACTTAACTACCCAAAATAAAAATAAAAAATAAAATTGTAAAGGTTATAAATAGTTGATATATTCAAAACTAAAAATAAAAAAACGACAATTAATATGATTTCTTAATCAAAGAGTTCATAAAAAAGTCCATAGATAATCCACAGTTGCGATCCTATGTGAGAACACCACAGTGGTTACACATACTCGAAATGCACACAAGTGCCCGTCACCTTCTAGTGAGTGCGCTTACCAGATGGAAGCTTAATTAAAGCGTTGTAAGTATATCCTCAGTCTCCTCAGAATACTCCTCCTTATAATGGGTCAGCTAACCGTAGTGAAAAGCAGCATTCACATATAAACATCTCATTCCACGATCCCAAAAAATGCTTTGTGAGATACTATGTATATTGTATAGACAACATTGTGACCACAGCTTGAACTTTGCTTTAAAGTGTTTTTAAATCCAAATCTTAGCTTGGATAGAGTAGAGAATAGTGAAAAACTCCATCATGTTTTTTCACTCATAACAGGAAGTTAGAGCAAATTTACGGATAGGATAGTAAAAGACCATGGGGTTGATTTGCTAAAACTGCTAAGACAAAACCTGGTGCAGCTGCATGGTAGTCAATCAGCTGTTTGACTACCATGCAGCTGCACCAGGTTTTGTTTTAGCAAATCAACCCCATGGTCTTTTACTATCCTATCCGTAAATTTGCTCTAACTTCCTGTTATGAGTGAAAAAACATGGAGTTTTTCACTATTCTCTACTCTATCCAAGCTAAGATTTGGATTTAAAAACACTTTAAAGCAAAGTTCAAGTTGTGGTCACAATGTTGTCTATACAATATATATATAGTATCTCACAAAGCATTTTTTGGGATCGTGGAATGAGATGTTTATATGTGAATGCTGCTTTTCACTACGGTTAGCTGACCCATTATAAGGAGGAGTATTCTGAGGAGACTGAGGATATACTTACAACGCTTTAATTAAGCTTCCATCTGGTAAGCGCACTCACTAGAAGGTGACGGGCACTTGTGTGCATTTCGAGTATGTGTAACCACTGTGGTGTTCTCACATAGGATCGCAACTGTGGATTATCTATGGACTTTTTTATGAACTCTTTGATTAAGAAATCATATTAATTGTCATTTTTTTATTTTTATTTTTGAATATATCAACTATTTATAACCTTTACAATTTTATTTTTTATTTTTGGTAGTTAAGTATAGATTATTTCCTTGTTGGCGCAGCTTTTTGTATTTCCTTATTGCGGTTAGGTGTGTGTATCTCACTTATTGCTGCTGCCTTCTTTATAGATTACACCTTTTTTTGTTTGTTTTGTTTCACTCAAGCGCAGTTTATTTCTCCTTTATTAAAATATATTAGACATCAACACGAACCTCATGCTAAATAATTCTTAACCCGATGTTAAAGCGATCCTTTAGCTAAGAAAAAAAACTAGGACAAAACAACCATGTAAATAATAGATCATGAATACTTACCTTTTCGGTGGGTAGTGTGTTAAATCACTTTCATCAAGAGCTCTGGGTGCCTCTACTATCTGCATATGCGTTTTTCTGCAATAACATAGCAGCCAGTAGAAGGAACCACAGCCACCAATGAGAAACAGGCTATATATTACACCTGAAGTGTCAGATAGGAGTGAAACTTGAGACTCTTCAAGAGAATGAAGGTCTAACGCAACATTCGCAGGACAGAAAGGCAATTCGTAATCTTTTATTAACATGGTGGCTCAGTCTAATTTTGTACTGTGATTTGAGCTACAGCGCGGTTGTATTCATAGCTTTCATGAGGGTTACCCTGTGGTCCCATAGACTTCTATTAGGTCATGGGTTTTTGCCACACTTTCTGAAAGTGCACCAAAAGTCCTGAAACCATGCTGAAAACCTTAATACGCTTTCAGAAAATACAGCAAAAACACACAACCTAATAGAAGTCTATAGAACTGTGGCTAACCTGCACGAAAATGGCACATATTCACAAAAACTGCGCACACACCAGCAAAGACTGCAGTCAAACCACAAAGCAGCTGTGTGAACCTGGCATTAGTGACAAGGTTGTTTTAATGTGGATGCTGCACTTAACATTCAAGCTTGTACATACCAGGCTTATTTACTTCTACAAACACCCAAAATAACTTCTACTTCTATGTTCTAATTTCCCTAACATGTTTTTACCATCATCCCCCCCCATTTTTTTCAAAGAAGCTTTATTTTCAAATTTAACACCCCAGGATAAGGATACCCATTTTCATTGCGACAGTTCTTTCAGCTGAGTCCAATGAGATTTGAAAACTACAAACAGATAAATACATATACCCATTTTTGAGCTAAAGCTTTGTAAATCAAGCCTTTTGTGCCCTAAAAATTATGTTTGCACTGTGCTCCATTTATTATTAGCCACAAAAAGAACCCTGTGCCGTGTGTCTAGTTTGTTATTAACTAATAAACTATGAAAGCAGGTAGTTTGCTTAGAAAAATCAAATAAGGGGTTAGCACTCTATCTAGCCTCCTTTTTTTTTAATGAAGAAAAACATTTAACATATATGGAGTCTTCAGTAACGAGAGTTTTTGACTTTAGAAAAGAGGCTACTCTTGTAGTTTTCTGTGGTGTCCAATCTACTCCCTTTAAATTTAAATTGAATGTATGCTCCCTTACTATTACCACGTAGAAGTTCTGGACTATGATTTAAAGTTGTATAAGTCAAAGTTAGGGAGGCTACTTTTTACGATATTACCCACAAAAATGCTATTGTTAAGAGACCACTGCCCTAGATATTAAATCATCAACTGTGAAGCCAAAACTGACCTAATGCACTAAACATTTCAGTGTCTTAACATAACAGTCCCATGTTGATTTTTTTTCTTAAAAAAAGCCAAATATGTGGGGATTTTTAACTAGTGACCTGGAAGAGTTGTATGAAATGTGGATATTTTCTTTGTATCGCATAATATCAATCATCTGAGGATTCAACATGCTCGTTTAGGTGGGTGATACTGCAGAGAATAACTTCCTAACTAAAAACATTGCATTACTTAGTAAAAGATAACACTTATGCAGAATGCATACCCAGCAGGCCCTTCCTCCTTTGGTTTTACTTTCTTCAGTTTTTTATTCCCACTATTCCCACTTTGGCTAAGCGACCAGTTGTCATCATTCCAGCAGCCCTCATGATCAGATGAACCACCTTTTCCTGGGTTTCTTTTACCTAAAATTTAAGGAAGAGACGTTAGATGACTCAAAACCTCAGTGTTAAACCAACGTGTGACTGTTTAAAAAGTTTTCTTCACACAATTACGTTTATTGTGTTATGTCATTTGTACTCACTTATATGACACTCCTTATTATGGCATAATGTATGGCAGATACTGCATTTTTTCTCTTTGTTACTTGTGATAAAACCTTAATAAAAATATTGAACGTAAATAGTTTTCTTCAATCATTTTTTTTTTATAATTATATATATATATATATATATATATATATATATATATATATATATATATATATATATATATATATATATATATATATATATATATATATATAAGAAGAGTGTGGGCGCAGAAGAGTGCGCACGTGGGTCCGGCAGACTCAATGTCCACAGGCCACCCGCCATCGCGGTACAGAGAGGCAGAATGGGGATCTGCCTATGAAAACAAGATGAGACAACTCTGAGGTTGGCTATTCCTTGTAATCGGGAACAGCGATCTCTGTTGTCCCAGTGAGCCCATCCCCCACACAGTTAGAACACACCCAGGGAACACAGTTAACCCCTTAAACACCCCTTAGTGTTAACCCCTTCCCTGTCATTGTCATTTATAAATCGATCAGTGCATTTTTTTTTTAGCACTGTTCGCTGTATTGGTGTCACTGATCCCCAAAAAGTGTCACTTGGGGTCAAATTTGTCCGCCGCAATGTCACAGTCATGCTAAAAATTGCAGATTGCCGCCACTACCAGTAAAAACAATAAAATAAAATAAAAATGAAAAGCCCCTAAATCACTTCCATCTACAACACGCTGTCATCCTACCTAGACGTACTTGCTCCTCTTTCTACATGGAGAACCATGCCCCATCTGCCACAACCCTGGCAAACAGACACCAGACGTCTCAAGAGACATGGCCAGGCTCTTGAGCGAGCATGGCGTAAATCTAAATCCCTGCAAGACTTTACCATCTACAAATCTGCCCTATTCAAATACAACTCCTGCCTCCACACTGCTAAACAAACCTACTACAACACACTTATTAAAACCCTCTCATCAAAACCTTGTCAACTCTTTTCTACGCTTAATTCCTTATTTCACCACCCCCCCATTGCCCCCCACCCACCAACTTGCTTACTGCTCAACAGATTGTCAACCATTTCAAAAGCAAAATCAACACAATTCGCATATCCAGCATTCAACTTCCTCCCCTACCCAACACATCAGGTACAACACCACACTAAATACTCTCCTCCCCCTGCCCAGTTACCACGGATAAAGTTGATAAACTCCATGGCCCACCTCTCCACCTGTCACCCGGACACTCACAATTACTGCGACCGCTTTGCCACTCTATCCTAAACTCCCTACCCCACATCTTCAACCTCTCCCTCTCTTCCGGCACCTTTCCTTCCCTGCTTAAACATGCACTGGTTACCCCCGTACTTAAAAAAACCCTCACAAGACCTCACTTGTTTGAATAACTTAAGACCCATCTCCCTGCTCTCATTTACCTCCAAGCTCATCGAATGCCTTGTCCATGACCGAATGAGTCGCTACCTCACGGACAACCTTCTCGACCCCCTACAGTCTGGCTTTCATCAACAACATTCCACTGAAACTGCCCTACTAAAACTCACCAATGACCCACTAACTGCTAAAACCAATGGCCATTACTCCATACTCCTAGCCCTTGTACACACGGTCGGAGAATCCGTCGGAAATGTGTCCTATCGGACCGTGTTGTCGGATAATCCGACTGTGTGTGGTATGCCTCGGACTGATTCCGTCGGAATATCCATCGGACCCAATTTTCCAACTTGTTGGAAATATTTCCCGTCCAACTGGGCCGATCGGACATACTCCGATCATGTGTAGAGAATTTTGATCGGACCAAGTGCCACGCATGCTCAGATAAAATTCCTACATCAAAGCTATTGGCTACTAGCCTGAATGTAGTCCCATCGTAACGAAATTACGTCATCACGCTCTGAAAGATCGGATTTTTCCGTGTGTAGGCAACAGTTTCGGACAAGATCCTAAAGACAAAATTCGACGGATTTGGTTGTCGAAATCGCCGACCGTGTGTACAGGGGCTTAGACCTCTCTGCTGCCTTCGACATAGTTGACCCCCTGCTCCTCCTCAGCAAACTACACTCCCTTTGCCTCTGATTCTGCTGTATCCTGGTTCTCCTCCTACCTATCTCAGCGCACTTTCAGTGTCACTCACAACTCTCATCTCCTCCGCTCCTTCCTCTTTGTTGGGGTACCCCAAGGATCCGTCCCTGGGCCCCTCCTGGGCCAGTTGATAACCTCCCATGGCTTCCAATACCACCTCTATGCCGATGATACCCAGATCTAGCTCTCCACTCACCCCCTTGATCTCTTCACGGATCTCAAACTTACTGAATGACATTTCGGTATGGATGTCACACCACTTTCCCAAACTCAATCTTTTTAAAACTGAGCTTGTTATATCTTGTTATATTTCCTCCTTCCTGGTTCCCCCCCCCCATGACTTTACCATTAAGATCAAACAGCAGAACCATTGGTCCCTCCACACATGCCAGGGTGCTGGGTGCAAGCCATCCTTGACTCTAACCTCTCCTTCAACCCCCACATCTAATCACTGGCTAAATCCTGCACACCTTAACCTCCGCAACAACTCCAGAATTCAACCCTTCCTGACTAATGACACCACAAAGCAACTTATTCACTCCTTGATTATTTACTGCCTTGACTACTGCAACTCTCTCCGTAATGGCCTACCCTTACGCAGGCTATGCCGCCCTTCAGTCTATTATGAATGCTGCTACTAGACCAATACACCTCACAAACCGATCCGTGACTGCTGCCCCTCTCTGCCAATCCCTTCACTGGTTTCCCTACCCCATCGTATAAAATTCAAAATGCTAACCACAACATACAAGGCCATCCACAACATCGCCCCCAGCTACATCACCAACCTCATCTGAAGATATTACCCTAATCGTCCTCTCCGCTCCTCCCAGGACCTCCTGCTCTCTAACTCCCTTGTTGCCTCCTCTCAAGCTCGCCTTAAGGACTTTTCCAGAGACTTCTCCCCAATTCTCTGGAACTCCCTGCCCCGATATATACGATAAGCCCCTAACCTGTCCACCTTCAGGAGATCCCTGAAAACTCATATTCAGGGAAGCCTATCCCACACCCACCAGACAACTGTGACCGAGCCACCCCCAACAAATCATTCACCATATTTATTACCTTTTGTACCACCACCCCCTCCCTTTAAAATGTAAGCTCTACGAGCAGGGCCCTCCTGTCCTTTCTGTATTGAACTGTACTGTAATTGTGCTGTCCCCCTCTGTACATTGAAAACTGTTGCCACTATATAGTGTATAATAATAATAAATCTTGCCCCTTTTTGTGGACGCTATAACTTTGCGCAAACCAACCAATATACACTGAGGCTGGATTCACACCTATGCAGTTTTAGTGCTTTTTGCATTTTGCAGATTTGCTCTACAGCCCATTGAACATGGTTTCCTATGCAACAAGTTCTGTAGAGCAAATCTGCAAAGTGCAAAAAGCACTAAAAAGGCATAGGTGTGAATCCAGCCTGTTTGGGACTTTTTTTTTACCAAAAATTAAGTAGTAATGAAGACATGCGATTTTTACATTATTATTTTTTGGATGTGTATTGTAGCAGAAAGTAAAAAAAAAAAAAAAAAAAAAAAAAAAAAAATTAAAAAATGGTCGTTCTATTCTTTGTTTATAGCTCAAAAAATAAAAACCGCAGAGGTTATAAAATACTACCAAAAGGCGGCTCTATTTGTGGGAAAATTTTTTTGGGTAAAACGTTGCATGCCCGCACAATTGTCAAATAGTCAAAAGTGATAAAGTGCCGTATCTCAAAAAATTGCCTGGTCAGTCAGGGGGTAAATCCTGCTGGGGATGAAAGGGTTAAGAGGCCCTGTTGTCAGAGCATTCATTAAATCAAGTTCCCATAAGATTTTGTGTGCATTTACCATTATTAACCACTTCAGCTCTGGAAGGTTTTACTCCCTTCATGACCAGGCTAATTTAAATGGCAATTGTGTGGTCATGCAATGCTATACGCAAATAAAATGTATATAATTTTTTCCCAAAAATAGAACTTTCTTTTGGTGGTATTTAATTACTGCTGTTTTTTTTAATTTCTTGCATTTTAAATGAAAAAAAGGGAATATATTTTAGAAAAAAAAATATATATATATATATATTTTTTACTTTGTTATAATACCTATTCAATAAAAAAACAAACATACATTTAGGCCAAAAATGTATTCTGCTACATGTGTACCGATTGGTTTGGGTGAAAGTTTTAGTGTCTACAAACTATGAGATATATACTGGTTTAACTCCTTCCCGCCGAGCATAAGCAGATGTGCGTACTTGGCTTTCGGGGGTTATACCAGGATGATGCCCGCAGCTGCAGGCATCATCCCGGTACTGTTTTTTAGAGCCGGCTTTCCAGCTATAACAACCGATGCGGCTAAAAGCCGCTCGGCTGTTATACTGGAGGAGCGGGAGGGGAAATCCCCCCTTCCGCTCCAGTTCCATCGGAAGCCCCGATCAACAAACCGCCACTTCTGGCGGCTAGGGACAGACTGGAAATTAAGCCTTAAGCGGCTTCATTCCAGCCTCCTAATTGTAAACGCGAAAGTGACATCATGACGTCACTTCCCATTTACTCGGCTGCCAATGGTGCCGGTTTAAAAAAAAAAAAGATACAGTATTCAGAATCGCCGAAAACGGTGATCTGAATACTTTGAAGCGCAAAAGGAGGGATTTGGGGTCTTTTAGACCCCCGATCCCTCCATAAAGATTACCTGTGACCACCCATTACTGCCACAAGGGATGTTTACATTCCTTGTGACAGCAAGAAAAGTGATCAAAACTATTTTTTTTAAAAACAATTTATGACTTTAAATAAAAAGTTCATATTTATTTTAAAAGCGCCCCTGACACCGCAAGCCCGCTCAGCAAACAAAACGCATATGGAAGTCGTGTACGCATATGTAAACGGTGTTTAAATCACACATGTGAGGTATGGCGCAATCGTCAGAGCGAGAGCAATAGTTCTAGCACTAGACTTCCTCTGTAACTGTAACCTGGTAACCGGATATTTTTTAAAGCGTCGCCTATAGAGATTTTTAGGTACTAGTAAATAGTTTTTCGTCATTCCACGACTGCGTGAAATTATAAAGTGTGACATGTTTGGTATCTATTTACTCGGCGTAACATCATCTTTCACATTATACAAAAAAATTGGGCAAACTTTACTGTTTCGTTTTTTTGTTTAATGAAAGTGTCCCTTTTCCCAAAAAGTTGCGTTTAAAACACTGCTGCAAATACCGTGTGACATAAAATATTGCAACAATCGCCATTTTAGTCTCTAGATTCTCTGCTAAAAAAAATTAAAAATGATATCTATATATATTGTTTGGGGGTTCTAAGTAATTTTCTAGCAAAAAATACGGATTTTAACTTGTAAACACCAAATGTCAAAAATAGGCTTAGTCATGAAAGGGTTATACTAGTAATGGCAGTAATCAGCGATCTACAGTGGGACAGCGAGCACTGACACTTTGTGGGAACTGGCCAACTGCCAATGACATCGCCAGTGACACCAACACAGTGATCACTGCCAGTAAAATACAGTGCCTTGTGAAAGTATTGGGCCCCCTTGAACTTTTCAACCTTTTGCCACATTTCAGGCTTCAAACATAAAGATATACAATTTTAATTTTTTGTGAAGAATCACCAACAAGTGGGACACAATTGTGAAGTGGAACGAAATCTATTGGATAATTTTAACTTTTTTAGCAAATAAAACACTGAAAAGTGGTGCGTGCAAAATTATTTGGCCCCTTTACTTTCAGTGAAGCAAACTCACTCCAGAAGTTCAGCGAGGATCTCTGAATGATCCAATGTTGTCCTAAATGACTGATGGTGATAAATAGAATCCACCTGTGTGTAATCAAGTCTCTGTATAAATGCACCTGCTCTATGATAGTCTCAGGGTTCTGTTGAAAGCGCAGAGAGCATCATGAAGACCAAGGAACACACCAGGCAGGTCCGTAATACTGTTGTGGAGAAGTTTAAAGCCGGATTTGGATACAAAAAGATTTCCCAAGCTTTAAACATCCCAAGGAGCACTGTGCAAGCGATCATTTTGAAATGGAAGGAGTATCAGACCACTGTAAATCTACCAAGACCTGGCCGTCCCTCTAAACTTTCAGCTCAGACAAGGAGAAGACTGATCAGAGATGCAGCCAAGAGGCCCATGATCACTCTGGATGAACTGCAGAGAACTACAGCTGAGGTGGGAGAGTCTGTCCATAGGACAACAATCAGTCGTACACTGCACAAATCTGGCCTTTATGGAAGAGTGGCAAGAAGAAAGCTATTTCTCAAAGATATCCATAAAAAGTCTTGTCTAAAGTTTGCCACAAGCCACCTGGGAGACACACCAAACATGTGGAAGAAGGTGCTCTGGTCAGATGAAACCAAAATCCAACTATTTTCCCACAATGCAAAACAATATGTTTGGTGTAAAAGCAACACAGCTCATCACCCTCAACACACCATCCCCACTGTCAAACATGGTGGTGGCAGCATCATGGTTTGGGCCTGCTTTTCTTCAGCAGGGACAGGGAAGATGGTTAAAATTGAGGGGAAGATGGATGCAGCCAAATACAGGACCATTCTAGATGAAAACCTGTTGGAGTCTGCAAAAGACCTGAAACTGGGACGGAGATTTATCTTCCAACAAGACAAGCAAAATCTACAAAGGAATGGTTCACAAATAAACGTATCCAGGTGTTAGAATGGCCAAGTCAAAGTCCAGACCTGAATCCAATCGAGAATCTGTGGAAAGAGCTGAAAACTGCTGTTCACAAACACTCTCCATCCAACCTCACTGAGCTCGAGCTGTTTTGCAAGGAAGAATGGGCAAGAATTTCAGTCTCTCGATGTGCAAAACTGATAGAGACATACCCCAAGCGGCTTGCAGCTGTAATCGCAGCAAAAGGTGGCTCTACAAAGTATTAACGCAAGGGGGCCGAATAATTTTGCACGTCCCACTTTTCATTTTTTTATTAGTTAAAAAAGTTTCAAAAATCCAATAGATTTCGTTCCACTTCACAATTGTGTCCCACTTGTTGGTGATTCTTCACAAAAAAATAAAAATTTTATATCTTCGTTTGAAGCCTGAAATGTGGCAAAAGGTTGAAAAGTTCAAGGGGGCGGAATACTTTCGCAAGGCACTGTACACTGTACTAATGACACTGTCTGGGAAGGGGTTAACATCTGGAGCTATCAAAGGGTTAAATGTGTACCTAACAATGTGGTGCTTTTAATAAGAAATATGCCAGTTTTTACTCCCTGCTTTGGTGCACGTTTTATTTAAGTGATACAAGGAATATAATTGAACAGTATGGGCAATCACACTTCTGTTTCTATGAGCCTTCCTCCAGTTTTTGTGTAGGATCTCAAGAAAAAAAAATACTGTCTTGTTTTAGGCTTCGTTCTCACGAGGTGGATGCGCTGCCTCGGAGTCCGCCAGCTCAGAAAGAGATCTCTCCTTTGATCTCCGCTGAGCCGGTGGATGACAGGTCCCCCCTCTGCTCACTGAGCGGAGAGTGGCTTGTCGAGTGCCGCTGGTTTATATGGAGAGATCGGATGAAAACGGAAGCATACCCGTTTTCATCAGATCTCACCGATAGCGATGGATCCGAACCTAGAGCCATCCGTCTGCTTTTGGTGGATCGGATCAGATGTCAGCGGACATGTCACCGCTGACATCCGTCGCTACATCGACATGGATCGCCCGTTCAGGTCCGCCGCCAAAACTGACAGGCGGACCTGAACAGTCTGACAGTGTGAAAGGGGCCTTATAGGTTGCTTACTAAGGCAAGAAGCAGAGATGAGTTGTAAAGTGCAGTAATTCACCAAGGGGAGCGAAGAAAACAGAATTCTAAGATTTGCCATATCCTTCCTGATCCGGACTCCAAAACTGCATTTGTTACTGGTTAGGAAAAAGCATCCATGATGGTTATTGTGATGTTTGAACTTTACTGAGAGAATACTGCAGATCAATGACCGATTAGGTGGCAAAGCCAGGGTTAGCATCTACTAATTTTTTATTTCTGTCCTGCAATTTACAACATCTCTCTCCACTTTGCCACTCTTGAATAAGCATAAAAGCAAGAAAATGCTTCTTCCTTGCAACACAAACAGTTTCCTTAAAGTGAAAAAATGCTACCTAGTAGAGTTTTATTCTACTCTGCCTGCTAGCAATTTTTCATCTTTGTGTACATTGCATGTGCATTGTAGAGTACACCTCCAGCATCTGTAAGGTGCAGAGAATGGAGATGGGTGCTCAACATGACCCATTGCTTACCTCTGTCAACATTGGCCCGTAATGTGGTCAGCATCCCCTCTGATACAAGTGTTTTGTAGAGAGCCCCTTTACAGGCCCTCTCAGACTTCCTTGACCCACAGGCTTCAGCTTTTTTGCTAATGTCACAGTCTTCAGTTTTGAGCATTTCTGGTATGCAAAACATAGGTATGTCCTCTGCAGGAGATAGTGGTTCTTCCTTTATCTCATCAGGTACTTCAATAGGTAATTCCATGGCAAGTATTGTATTTATGGGCTCTGGTTTTATCAAGTCTTTGGTAGTCTCTAAAGCTGTATCATTTATCTTCTCTTTTGATTTCATTTTTTTCTTAGTTTCAGATAAGTTATGTTTTGGACTAGCAGCTGAACATATTTTTTTGCACGGCGAAACTGAAGGTGTTTCAACACTCCAGTCTCCCTTTGCGACTGCCTCTATTGTGTACATGACACTTTCAATATCAGACTCCGAGGACTGC
Source organism: Lithobates pipiens (assembly GCF_037356315.1). Lineage (NCBI taxonomy): Eukaryota > Metazoa > Chordata > Amphibia > Anura > Ranidae > Lithobates > Lithobates pipiens. The sequence goes on from NW_027507748.1 coordinate 411,249,733, forward strand.
CTCCTTTTACAACTCTTCTTTGGAGACCCTTTCTCGATAGAATCATGGTCCGTTTTGCTTTTCTTCTTTTTCTTTTTAATTTTTTCCCGTTTTAAAAGTCCAAAATAATGCATATCCAAATGCTCTGGGGAAGGTGAGTCATGTTTGTTAATTTTAACATCGCTAAAACTTTCCTCTTGACACACATTACAGCATTCCTTCGGGGTGCTGCAAATCATGTCTTCATCTGTCACCACAGCTTTCAATTTCTCTGGAGTGATATTTCCTGAAATTTCCATTTTCACTGCTTCGGATGCCACACACATCTAAAAAATGATGGGCAATATTAGATGAAGAAGAAGAAAAATACAAGAAGCTAACACAAATATAATTGAATACGTACATTGCTCTTAATTTAAAGTATATTTTAAAAAAAGAAGTATTACAGAGATAACTATAAAACTATGTCACTGCTATTATCCCTTTAGAAGTCAGTTCCAGGTTTCTGAGATGCTCCTCAAACCCATTGTTTCTAGTGATGTATAACGCATTCAATTCTTGGCACATACTGGAACTAAGCTTGAATACAGTAAGGCAGGTTAAGGTGAGGTGGACTAGAAGAAACCAAAAACCCATCCGCTTAACCAGTGTGAAGCAGAGATGAGGCGTCTTAAACTGAAAACCTATTTCTGTACAATGCTTCACACTGTTTGAGAGAAGAACTTGTTGGTTCCTTTTATTCTACTTCAACATAACCTGTCTGGTCACACTAACACGTCGTTCCCCAAACCCTAACACATAGAAGCCACATTTTCCATACGCTGCCCTGAGGATGACCAACATGCTGAAAACTGTATGCAGATTAAATAAATGGCTCGATAATATTAGGCTGTATGTGTACCAGCGGTTCAGAATGTACAGTTGATTCAGTGGTAAAAAGTATTTGTATGGCTCCTTTCATTATCCTCAAGAATAAATCCTTTACTTGGATTTTTGTTGAAACATGCAAATACCTTCAGTTTCAAGAAAACTTGTCTGTCATTTCCTCTGGTAAACATGGCAAGATATAAAATGTATTGTTCGATGACTATGCTATTTTAATAGTAACCAGTACACTAGTTCAGTGTAATTGGAAATGTATTTCGAAAACAACTTTCTAAAGATATATAAAGTACACATGTGGGCATAAATACCTAATTAATGAAACATTTCGGTACTGTGCCTTTCACTTAAACCACTTCTGGAGCCTGCATTACCCATTTATTACCAGGCAATTTTTCCAGTTTTCAGTGCTGTGGCAGTTTGACTGACAATTACTCCATCATGCACACTGTACATTTTTAAGGTAGAACAGAGCTTTTTTTTTTTTGGTGGCGTTTACAAACTTTTTTTTTTTTTTTTTTTTTTAGTTCTGTTAAAGAAAAATGCCAGGATAGTACAACACCCCCAAAATGACCTCCTATAAGAAAGTAGATACCATAACCATTGTTTATGTCATACTTTTTTGGAAATGAACAAACATGCTAGCATTAGGCAGATAAAAACATGGGGCTTGGTAATGGTGCAAAAGATAGAGCACATCAGGCCATACACAAAGGGACTGGAAGGTGAAAGGGTTAATGTACAGGTGTTAGAAACGGTTAACCAAATGATCTTACTGTCAGTGAAAATGAATGAAGGAATTTATTTTTCATTCATTTGGTGCAGTGTCTGCAAACCGAGCCATCTAATGATGGCTTTGCTCACAGCCATTCATGGGTGTAGTGATTGGCCAAGGTTTGATTCTCCAGCAGCTTTTATAACAGTGGTGGGTAAATAACATCAACCAATCTGATGTTTATAAATGTGCCATGGTAGAAAAGTAGTTATGCCTTATTTTTAACCACTTGCCTTTCTGTCACAGTAGATTTACTGTGACTGACCGGCAGCTGCAGGCTCAGCAATGCAAATAAACGTTGCCGATTTGCATCCGGGTTCAGGACGCACGCGCATGCCCCCCCCCCCCCGAACTGTGCTGTGATTAGCTACAGCACAAGCTTGTCGGCAAGCCGTGTGCTTTGGTTACAAACATTGACACAGGACCTGTCTGGTTCTTCTTTCCTTGAGCCCTTTCGTGTCCATGAAAAGCAGAAAGACAGGTCTGTGTGAGTAGAAGCAGTACACTTGTATACACCTTTTTAGGCACATTTAACCCTTTGAAAGCCCTCGAGTTAACCCCTTGTTTGCCCTGTCACTAGTGTCATTACTACAGTGTACAGCATTTTTTACTGATCACTGTAAAAGTGTCACTAGCAACATCAGATAGCATCAGTCAGCTAGCACTGGTTAAATGTCTATACTATAAGAATCCTCAATTTACATCAATCGATGTGGATGAAGGAACCTCTGCCAGAAATAATGTATGATATACACAGAATAAGAACCTGCAGAGAGCAGTGGCACCCCGATAGCTAGATCGGATTATGGAGAGGAGGTCCCTGATAACATCCAACCCGAGCTTGCTGAAGTATTAGAAATGCATAATTCTGCTCATATGCAGCGGGGTGCAAGTACGAGCACTACAACTTTTTGGTGATCTAGCAAGCACCAGCGGGCTAATACTTCTTGGTCTGTTAAGACACCAGCACTGCAGTATCTCATGGTAAAGTGGCAAGCGCCAGAAGCGCAATACATGCTGGTGCGGTAGCTAGTACTAGTAGCGGAATGGAAACGCAGCCACTAAGCACAGTCCCGTAGTAATCTTTATGCTCAAGAATATATTGGCACCAACCCTAATACATAACTTGCTAGGCCACTCGAGCAGAAACCTATGACGGTTTCTGAATTTAAATTTTTTTTGGGCCTAACCCTTAACATGGACATTGCAAAAAAGAATGAATTGCGGTCATATTGGTCCACAGACCCGATTCATCATATGCCCGTGTTCTCTGCAGCTTTGGCCAGGAAACAATATGAGACAATAATGCATTTCAACAACTTTACCTTCTGCCGTCCTCAGGGTGACCACTATGCCACAAAAATCGGCCCCTCGTGAACTATCTTTTCCAAAAATCTGCAGATGTCTGTATGCTCCAACAAAACATCTGCGTAGATGAGTCCCTAGTACATTTTACTGGCAGGGTTCCAATTAAGCAATAGATCCAGAGCAAGTGTGTCAGACATGGTGTCAAACTATTTAAGCTCTGTATAAAGTATCGTTTTAGAATTTGCAAGGGAAAGGACATTGATGCCCAGACTACATGGGGAGCATTGGCAAGATAGTATGGGACTAGGTGCCACATTTGTTCTTAATGGGGTACCATCTGTACGTGGACAACTGTTTTAACTGCCTTCAACTTTATAGACATTTGTTCATTAAAGAAATGTAATGCTGTGGCACTATGCAATCTAGTCGCCAAGGCTTCCCCCAGTGGCAAGCCACTTAGAACGGGGAAGAAAACTGCTTGCAGAATAAAGAACTAGCAGTGAAATGGAAGGACAAATGGGATGTTTTCAATGGTCTTCTGTTCAACCAGGCACGGTGGTCTAAATTAACATGGAATCTGGTGTCATTGAAAAGCCTCTCTGTGACCACAATTATAATCTTTATATGGAAAGCTTAGGCTTAAACAACCAAATCATGATGCCATATCTAGCATCTTGAAGAAATTTCAGACAAAAGCCAAAATCCAGATGCAGTTAGCCGGCTGCTTGAGACACATTTTCCAGGTGTCCTGCCAGGTACCCCAAAAGAAAAGTCACCCCAAAAAAGTTGTATTTTTTATTTTTTATTGAGTTAAAGAGGAAGTAAACCCTGATGGGTTTACTTCCTCTTTTTTTCCCTGCAAAGGTAAAGCATAATGGACTACTATGCATCGCATAGTAGCTCATTATGTGTCACTTACCTGACACAGGAGCCAGCGAAGTCGCCGCTGATCCCTGTAGTCCGCCGCATCCATGTTGCTGGTGGCGTCTCGCAGCTCCGACGAATCACAGCGGCGAAGCCGCGATGACGTCACTCCCGCGCATGCGCACGGGAGTCGCGTCTCGCAGCTCCGCCGCTGCCACTCGGCGAAGCCGCGATGACGTCACTCCCGCGCATGCGCACGGGAGTCGACAAATTTGGCAAATCCATTCATGGATTTGCCGCATTTAGTGCGCCTGCGCGCCGCTGTCTACGGCGCATGCGCCGTAGACAGCGGTGCCCATTTTCGGGCAAATATCTCCTAAACCATATAGGTTTAGGAGATATTGCTTGGACCTACAGGTAAGCCTTAATCTAGGCTTACCTGTAGGTCCAAGTTGTTTGGAAGGGTTTACTTCCTCTTTAATGTTATATGATCACTGTGCATTATTGTTAACCACAGTTTTCAGGATTGCCAATTCACTGCAGCAGAGTGTTGGTCTCAGAATACATATGTTGGAGCCTGCAGCACCATAATGTGTATGCCCAAGCATTAGGAGCATGGGGTAGTCAGTGAGTGGTAGTTGCTATGCTTTGGCGTATACTTTTTTTCTGGCAGAGATTTTTTCATCCACATTGATCAATGTAAATGAAGGAGGCTATTACACGTATGCTCAGCAAGATATTTGATAAGAGGCATGGTGGGTATATTGCAGCTCATTTGTTGCCACAACGTTTTGGAAAATGAAGAAGGAAAACAAATTTATTTTTATTTTATTTTTACATTTTTCAAAACCCTGCAACAAAAAATGAGATCTGTAAAAGACTCATTATGCATCTTATCAAATACAGAGTGTCTACTTTCCAAAAAAAGAGAAAGGCATTTGTACTATCCTGGTATTTAGGGGCCTCCGAAAGTGTGATACTGTAGGTAGTCAGAAGTGTAATGAGGATATTACGCCCTTTGAAATCCTAAAGGTGGTCATTGGTTTTGGGCCTCCGTATGAGGGTGAAAATCTCACACATGTGGTATCCCCATACTTGGGAGAAGTAGCATAAAATGTTTTGAGGTGTAATTCCACATATACCCACGGCATGTGTGAGAAATCTCTCATTTAAATTACAACTTTATGTAAAAAAACAAAAACAAAAAAAAAACAAACACTCTTTACAATTATTTTGGTATTTTTCATTCATGTTGCAAAAAAACAAAAACAAAAAACCCAATGGTGCTCAACTAAAGAAAGCTATATTTGTCTGAAAATAAAATTGAATAAAATTCCATTTGCGCAGGGTTGCATGACCGAGAAATTGGCAGTTAAAATAGTCAAAAATGCATGGTCAAACATTAAGTTGGTCAAGTGGTTAACAGACAAATGTGTCAAAAACAACCAATTAAATTTGATTCTGTGCATTTACAGCTTGAATCATTATATTTGAATATGGTGGTTTTGTATGGTTTTTATTTCAGACTCCGTGTTCTTTCCCTTATTAAATAAGACCAAAGCAATAGACTACTGCTGCACATTTTCTAAAGAAGTGTACAAAAAACAAAAATAAAATGTACGATAATACTACTATTGTCCATTTATCCAAAATAATTAATAAGCTTCCCAGAAAGGTTGAATCAGAGTATTCTCATCTTATTCCCCAAGTATTAAAGAGGTGCTGATAAGTGTTACAGTTGTTACCTCGGCAAGCTGAAACAATGCTGATGTCCCACACTGCTTTGCTGATGCAGATGAATCGGAATGTGATGCGCTTGAGGAAATCTACACTCAAAACCAACAGACCCATCAGTCATACAATGAAGAAAAAAAAAAAAAAAGTACTGATATACTGTTAATATATGGGTAACACAATATGCAATGATGATATGGAATAGAAACTTTACAGTTTTTGAGAATGGCTTAACAGTAACAAAATAAGAAGAGTAACAGATGGTATCTGATAATGGTAATTGAAATACAGTTTGACGGGTAAAAAAAAAATAAGTGCATGCGGTAAAGGTAAAGTTGGTAAACCCAAGGAACACTAAAAATACATTTATTAACTAAGTGTATTAAATCAGACCAACGATCAATACTAAAAAGCCCTTGTTAGGTTGTCTCCTCTGAAGGAAAACTCAATATGAAGATCATTTGATAAGTAGTGCTTAAAGGAGAACAGCCAAAGCTTGTCTGGCTGTACTTCTCCTATGGATCACAGGAGAGCAGTTCGTTTTGCACTCCTGTGACCCGTGTTCAGTATAGAGCGGGCTGAATGAAGTCTGCTCTCTGCTGACGTCACAGAAGTCGGTCCAGGCATTGCGTCATTATGACCACGGAGTCGGGATACACCAGATCCCTGGACCGACACCCAGCTCAGCCTCTCATTGAGCTACTGAGCCCCCACCTCAGCTCAGCACTCCAGTGATCATGGAGGGAGCAGAGAGCTGTGACTGAGTCTGCAGCTCTCTGCTCACATAGCCCTCAGAACCGAGCGATCGGCGATGTTCTACCACAATAATACTATATATATATATATATATATATATATATATATATATATATATATACACACACACACACACACACACACACACATACATATATACACAAACCCGTATTTCTCTTTTAATGTTTTAAAAACCAAGTATTATTGTGGTAGATTTTATTCAAATATCATTACTGTTAATATACTTTATATTTAAATAACAAATACTGGGAATAATATGGATATTTAAAAATAATTTTCTTTGTCTAGTTGTGGGTCTGGTAGTGGACCACAGTATAGTAGGTGATTACAAAATGAAGAATATCAATATTAAAAAAAATGTTTTCTAATACAAATAAATAATTATAATACTGGTGGAATCATTTTCTTGTGTGAAGCAGGTACTGAGTAGCTTAAATTCCATACCTGAAAGTACAAGTCCAGCTAAAACATTTTTTTTCTGAGGGAAATGATAGGGAATGGAATTTCAACAGGGACACAGATACCAATAAAAACCTCACAGAGCTTCTACTCATTCCCCATTTCATTCAAAAAGGACTAGAGCAATACTTTTTTTCCTTTCTCTTTTACACTCTCAGTATTATGTTACCTCTGCTAAATGGGAGAGGGATGGTTTTTCACAACATTTCGGAGGGTCTGGGTTCTTAACTTGCAGAGTATTTGATGATATCTATAGCAAAAAAAAAAAAAAAAAAATGTTAGTTTTTTTTTTTTCTTACAAACTCATGCACAAACAAAATATATAAAAAAAAGTTGTTTTTTTTATAACATTCTCGATCTCATCTTGACTACATTTCTCAATTTACAGAAAAACTGTTAAATAGAAAGCCAAATTACACACGTAGAATATTACACCAGGCAAATGATTTGTTATTCTGTTCAGACCTTGATTAAAATTGGACAGGGAAGGAGTAGCAGCACTTTGAAGAGATCATCCCTTTGCTCTCCCTACTGCAAGCATGACTTACAGCAGGGGTCTCAAACTGGCGGCCCTCCAGCTGTTGCGGAACTACAAGTCCCATGATGCATTGGAGGGCTGACATTTCCAAATATGACACCCCAAAAGCAGAGGCATGATGGGATTTGTAGTTTCACAACAGCTGGAGGGCCACCAGTTTGAGACCCCTGACTTACAGCATGTGTAAAGAGGTAGAGTTCTTCAGCTGCCCATTACTCTAAATGCACTGATTGTTTGGCCCATTTTCCTTAATTTAACTTACCTCTGTTTATTCATTTTATTGTAATGCAACAAGTGGAAAGACTCAGTTAGACTTACCGGTGACGGTATTTCTAAGAGCCTTTCAGGACAACCCCGGAGAGAGTGTAGCTCCACCTTGCAATCAGGAAACACATGCCCACTTTAAAAACACCTCCTCCTCCTCCATGGCTTCAGTTATTGTGGCCTTCCGACGCTGGAAAACAAAGCACAGAAAGCACAACACCATGGTAGAACTTAATACATTTACTAAGCATAACCTAGGGAGGGAAGTAACGGTTGTCCTGAAAGGCTCTTAGAAATACCGTCACCGGTAAGTCTAACTGAGTCTTTCTCAAATCGCCTTTCAGGACAACCCCGGAGAGGATAACCGAGAAACTTACCCTAGGGCGGGACTACTGCCTGCAGTACCTTCCTGCCGAAGGCCTGATCTGCTGCAGACAGTAGATCTAACCGGTAATGCCGGAGAAATGTCGAATAACTGGACCAAGTGGCAGCCTTGCAGATTTGTTCAGGCGTGGCACCGGCCCTTTCAGCCCAGGAAACTGCCGTGGATCTAGTAGAGTGGGCAGCAATACCTGAGGGAGGTATTTCTCCTTTTGCTTTATAGGCTTCTGTTATAGCCAACTTAAGCCACCTACCCAGCGTACTTTTAGAAGCTTTCTCCCCCTTGCGTGATCCAGAAAATATCACAAAGAGGGCGTTTGATTTTCTAAATTCTTTAGTAACTTTCAGAAACTGTAAAAGACATCTTCTCACATCCAATGTGTGAAAAACTTCCTCTCCTGCATTTGCTGGGCTTGCAGAGAATGTAGGTAACACTATTTCCTGTGATCGATGGAAAGTTGAGGATACTTTCGGTAGGAATGCTGGATCCGTCCTCAGTACCACCCTGTCCTGATAAATTCTAAGGAAGGGTTCTGTAATAGCTAGAGCTTGGAGCTCGCTGACTCTCCTGGCCGAGGTGATGGCCACCTAAAAGATTGTTTTTAAAACCACCTTCTGCAAAGAAGCTTCCTGTAAGGGTTCAAACGGTGCTCCCGAGAGACCCTGTAAAACTGTAGACAAATCCCAACTGGGAAAGTCTTTAAGGGCTACTGGTCTATTTCGAGCAAGAGCCCTAAAAAATCTAGAAATTAAAGTTTCTTTAGATAAAGTCTTTTCAAAGAAAACTGATAAGGCAGCCACCTGAGTCTTCAGGGTACTGGCTGCGAGACCCTTCTCCATTCCTTCATGGAGAAACTCCAAGACTGACACCGTGCTCTTGACCTTGAGTTCTCTAGAACTGCACCAGGAGTTGAACTTTTTCCAGACCTTCATGTAAATTGCCTGTGTAACTGCCTTCCTACTGGACAGCAGGGTCTTTACTACTTTATCTGAGAGACCTTTAGCCTTTAACAGGTCCTCCTCAGAAACCAAGCGGTTAGCTGCAGGAGTTCCACTTCTGGATGACTTACTGTCCCCTGGGATAACAGATCTTTTCTGAGTGGTAACCTCCATGGGGGCTTCGAGGCTAGGTTTCGAAGACCCGCGAACCAGGGTCTTTTTGGCCAAAAAGGAGTGACTAGTATTAAGTCTGTCCTTTCTTCCCTGAATTTCCTCAGTACTAGTGGAATTAGAGGAAAGGGGGGAAAGGCATAGCACAGCTGGTAATGCCAGGGGTGAGCGAATGCATCCAACCCTATTGCTGCATCTCCTCGGTGAAGAGAAAAGAATCTGTCCACCTTTGAGTTCTGCTGGCTGGCAAAAAGGTCTACCTGAGGAACCCCCCAGGCCTCGGAGATCATCAGGAACACTTCCTGATTCAGACTCCATTCTGCCTCTAGCAATTTGCGCCTGCTTAGGAGGTCCGCAAACAAATTCTGAGAGCCCTTCAGATGCACTGCCGATAGTGAGGCTGTGTTCTGTTCTGCCCAGGCTAACAACAGATTGGCCAGCTCCATCAAGCTCCTGCTTCTGGTTCCCCCTTGCTTCATAATGTAGGTAACCGCTGTTGTGTTGTCTGACAACACCTGAACATGGTGGCCTCTCAAACTCTGCTGAAATGCCACTAAACCCAGAAAGATCGCCTTCAACTCCCTCCAGTTGGATGATCTTTGAGCTTCCTGTTTGGACCAGACCCCCTGAGATGTCTGACCATCCAGATGGGCTCCCCAGCCCCAGGCACTTGCGTCTGTAGTAAGGCGCTTGTCCACAGGAAAGGTCCACACCAGGCCCCTTGAGAGGTTTGCCTGGTCTCTCCACCACCAAAGAGCCCTTTTCGTCTTTGACGAAATTTTTAGCTGTTTTTCCAAAGGATCCTGATGGGACCAGCTTGACAGAACCTCCCTCTGAAGGGGTCTGGAATGGAACCTGGCCCACTGAACAGCCGGGATTGCTGCCGTAAGCAGGCCCAGAACTGCCATAGCCATCCTGACTGAGACTGTCTGGTTGCTCTGTATCCGCTGTACAGCTAGCTGTAACTTTTCCTGTTTTTCCAACGGCAGGAAAACTTTCTGGAGAATCGAATTTAATGTATACCCCAGAAATTTCATTTCCTGTGAGGGGGTCAGGATTGACTTCTCTAGGTTTAGAAGCCATCCCAGGCCCTCGAGGTGAGACTGGGCCCTCTGGAGATTGACTAGGACCTGCTCCCTGGAGTCTGCAAAAAACAAAAGGTCGTCCAGATAAGGAACGACTGGAATCCCCTTCAATTTCAGGGGTTCCAAAGCCTCTGCCATAATCTTCGTAAAGACCCTGGGAGAGGACGAGAGTCCGAACGGCAGAGCCCTGAATTGGAGGTGCCATACCGAACTCCCTACCTTCAATGCCAGGCGCAGGAACTGCTGCGATGCCTGATGAATTGGTATATGAAGGTAGGCATCCCTTAGGTCCAGGGATGCCATGAAGCATTCTGGGGTCAACAGCTTTGTGATGGAGAAAATTGTATCCATCCTGAAATGTTTGTACCGAATGAACCTGTTCAGGAATTTCAGATTCAGGATTAGACGGTACTTCCCTGAGGGTTTTTTCACCAGAAAAATATGTGAATAAAAACCCCCGCCCTGCTGGCTTACTGGGACTTGAATCAGAACCTCTTGCTGTATCAGCTCCTGTAACAACAGCTTCATTGCAGAGGCCTTCTCCTGATCCCTTGGCAATGTTGTCACATAAAACCTGCTCGGGGGTAGTTCTGAAAACTCCAACCTGTACCCCTGATCGACAACGCTCTTCACGAACAGATTTGGAGACAGCCTGTCCCATTGTTCGCGAAAAGCTGACAGTCTCCCCCCCACTGGGGAGATATTGTCACTTGTTCTTAGGGGACTGCTCTGGGGGAGATCTAAAGAGGACTCCACCCCTGCCTTTGCCCTTCTGTGAACCCCATCTGCTCTTGTGCTCCTGGTCTTTTTTATGGGACTGCTGAAAAGCACGAAAATTCTTTTTAGCCATCTGCTTTTTCTTAACTGGAAAAGCCTTCTTTTTATCGGCTGTTCTATCCAGCACAGACTCTAAATCAGGACCAAAGAGCAAGTCACCCGAGAAGGGAAGACCACACAGCTTGACCTTAGAGGCAGTGTCCCCAGACCATGTTTTCAGCCAAACTGCTCTCCTGGCTGAATTTACAAGAGCCGAAGACCTAGCGGCCAGTTTAACTGATTCTGCTGATGCATCCGCCATGTATTTGACTGCATTCAGGATCAGTGGAAAGGACTCTAAGAGATCCTTGCGGGGTGTCCCCGCCTCAATATGGCTCTTCAGCTTCTCTACCCAACATTCCAGATTCCTGGCCACCACCGTAGCTGCCATTGCTGGTTTTAGACTGACTGACGCAGCATCCCAAGCTTTTTTAAGGATGGAGTCAGCTTTTTTGTCCATTGGGTCTTTAAGGATCCCCATATCTTCAAAGGCTAGATCCATTCGTCTGGATACCTGCGAGAAAGCTGCATCGACTCTGGGTTTCTTGTTCCAAACCTCTGAGTCCTTATCTTCGAAGGGAAACCTTCTTTTGAGAGCTTTAGAGAAGAAAGGGGCTTTTTCTGGGTCCTTCCACTCCTTTCTCACTGAGTCTGAGAGGACCCTGTGGACAGGAAAAACTCGCCGTTTTGTTTCGTCCAACCCCTGGTACATTTTGTCATGAACTGACAGTTGTACTCTTTCTTCCTGAATTTCTAGAGTAGTGTAGATTGCTTTTAAAATATCTACTTCCTCTAGTGATAGCTTGAATTTGGAGCCCCTGCTATCTTCTTCCTCTTCCTCCTCCTCCTCAGAATCCCTGAAGGAGATGAGAGTACTACCCCCTTCGTCTCCAGACTCTTCAGTTTCCACCTGTCTGGATGACGACGCCCTGGGGCTGGGCGGTAAGTTCTGAGGCTCGGTCTGTGCGGGAGGGTTTTGTATCAGGATGGACTTGACTGAACTCAAAGAGTTTGTCAGCTCTTTAACCGAAGAAAACAAATCCTTATATTGTTGAGATGTTTCCTCTTCCACCAATTCTCTGATACAATTTCTGCACATTGCCTTCTGCCATGAATCTCTGAGGGGGGTTTTGCAGGAAGGACATTTTCTCTGACCTGGTCTAGCTTTTCCTAGTGATTTTTCCTGAAACGACATACAGGTTTAATTCACTAAAAGCTCTCAACAACCAGTTGCTTAACACCAAGCCAGTGCAGAGACCCACCACCAAACAGACCTACTAGTGAGACCCCAGAACTAGGCTGCAAAAGGTCAGAGCGAAGTCCACCTCTGACCTGCAGCGACAGGCCCCCAAGAGGGGGGAACAAACAAAGACATACCCACAGTAAAGCAGAGGGTGCCAGTGCACCTTACGTACCTGGGCTGGACCGGTGCTGGGGGCGCCTGTCTCCGCCATAGCTGGCTTGCACTCTTCCATCGTTTGAGTGAGGCAGCTATTTTACAAACAGCTCTCATTTTAAATTTTCCCGGCCGCCGCGTCATCAAGGCCGGCCGGAAGCGGAAGCACACGGTCACCTGACCCGCCCCATGACCCCTGCGTTCCAGGCGCTGAACCACGGCGCCACGCCCCCTCAGAGCGCCCGCGCGTCACCGTGAACGACGCCGTCGCCGCCCGGGACCCGGCGCCGAAAACGGAGCCATGCCGCTGACCTGCAGCGGCCTCCGCCAGCAACAGAGCCCTCCCTGCGCTAACAAGCGGACACCGGGCACCCGACGCCGGCACTCCGAGGGTCCTTACTCCCGTGAGATGGCGGGACCAGGAGCTCCAGGAGTCCTCTCCCCGTGGAGATGCTGCTGGGGGTCAAAGAGAAACAACCTGCAACAAAAGGTAAGCCTTACTCCCCTGCAGAGAGTGTAGCTCTCCCTGGTTCAGGCACATGCTTCCTCCAAGGAGGAAACACAATAACTGAAGCCATGGAGGAGGAGGAGGTGTTTTTAAAGTGGGCATGTGTTTCCTGATTGCAAGGTGGAGCTACACTCTCTCCGGGGTTGTCCTGAAAGGCGATTTGAGAAAATGCAACAAGTGGACCGGTAAGGGCAACTATTGCAAACAATACATATATTATTAATAACGTTACCGACAGAATTCTTAAGGGCTAACTACACCCCAGTTTAGTTTTAGGTAGAGCTGAAAAGTTAAGCCACCTGGCAATTTCTAATATCACTGCAGCACTGTACTGGTGAAATGTCGGCACTTGAGTTCCTGAGTCAATCCTTGGCCATGATTAAGGGTTGCCACTTTCTGGGGGTCCCTTTGTTAAAGGGAGATAACAGATTCTGATAAGCCCCCATGCCCGCATACCACCACAACCACAGGGCAAGGGTTGAGGGGATGAAGCCCTTGTCCCCATAAACATGGGGACAAGGTGCTTTGGGGGCTACCCCAAAGCACCCTTCCCATGTTGAAGGCATGTGGCCTGGTAGAGGCTCCCCCTAGTTTCCTGCGGCCTGCCAGGTTGCGTGCTTGGATAAGCATCTGGTATTGATTTTGGGGGGGGGGGCCACTAAGCCTTTTTTTTTAATTTGACACAGGGTTCACCTTAATTTTCATATCAGATCCGAAGGGCCTGGTATGAATTTTAACATGCATGGGGGTCCCCCTTAATACTCATACCAGACCCAAAGTGCCTGGTAATGGACTTGGGGGGGATCCCATGCCATTTTTTAAATGAGTTTTATCTATATTGCCGAAACCCAACAATTCATTACAGCCGCGATCAGTTTTAAATTACAATTTTTCCTTTAGAAATGTCATTTTGATGTGGTACTGTTCTAAACATGGGAAAAATGTGCCACTTTAAAGGCATACTATAGACACCCCCCAGGCACAATATTTAAAGGAATATTTAATTTGTATTGTTATTTATTGATTTTCATATTAATGAAAATGCAGCTGAAGATGCTGGAACACCTAACTCTCACAGGTGAACAGGAACAGAGTTTAGAATTAGAACAGGGACTGCTGCAGTGTTCAAACCATAATAAAAGCCTGACACTGCCTCTACTGGACAAAACTGTAATTGAAACTACACGGTCAAAAAAATAAATAGTTTAACAATTAAAAACCTTATCATATTTAGCTTAAAGCAGAGTTCCAGGCAAAAATTGAAAGCCGTTTTAAACAAAAGCACACCCCATCCCACCTAGTTTTTGGATATTTATTTTTCATACCTTTTTTTTTTTCTTCGGGACTTCCCTCCAACAGCAAGGTACATCACTGCTTTGGTGTTTTTTGTGCCCTCCTCCTTCCTCTACCACCTTCTGGAGACCTGTGTGTGCCCCAGAAGATGACAGGACCATTTAGGAAAGTGCAGTGTGACTCGTGCATGCGCAGTAGGAAACAGGCTGTGAAGCAGCAAGTCTTTACTTCCTGTTTCTCCTAGTAAGGATGCCAATGCCTGCACTTGGATCTGATTGACAGATCAGCTTTGGGTGCCAACATCGTGGGCTCCTTAGACAGGCAAGTGTCCTTATATTAAACTGACTTAATTTTTTATTTTTTTTTCACCCAGGCTGGAACACCGCTTTAAGTTTAGTCAGGTGTTTAAAACCAATAATGACTTATCTTTTAAATAAGTGGACAAAACTTTTTCAGCTTCACATGCTACTTTCATAATCCTACCAGAAAGCCATCCGCTGTGCATTTTTATTTTTGTTACCAGAATGCAATATTATTTTCCTCAATAATTTGCATATTATATGCAAACATAATCTGGTAGGGATATCCTATGTTCTACTGATGAGTGTTTATGGCACGCAACATATTTGATACTGTACCCATAATATAGTTGCCAACTCCATACCTCAGCAAACTGGAACAGTGCAGACTCCTCACATCGCTTAGGGGATGAGACCTCCAAATTTGGTGTGCTAGAGGAAATCTGAATACAATATAAAATTATCATTAAAACTGAGCCTGAATACACTGACTTCAAATAATATTAAAAAATAAATATTTCTGTCATCGTTATACAGGCAAATAGTAACAAGAAGTGATGGGAAATCTCTCCAATGCAGACAGAGACAGCTAAAAAAGGATTGACTTGCTGTTCCTGTAAAGTCCACTTCTTGGAGTACAGTACAAGACAAAGGGCATATTCTTAAAGGATTAGATTGTAATTTTGCTACCTTCAGTTGACTGGACACTTGAAGACCACAGATTTACTGGAGTGGGCCTCAACGGGAAACCTTATCCTGTAGGGGACAGGCTTGAACAATGACCTGACAAATCCACCTAGTGATGGTGGAAGAAGCAGCAGAATGTCCCCTGTGAGAGCCTTCAGGAACAATAAAAAGACCATCTGAAAGTCTAAGGGCCGGTTCACACTGCGGGCGATGCGAGGCGACACGACTTGCCTCGCCGCGATCGGACAAGTCGCTCCCCTTTCTGTACAATGGAACCGTTCTGAGAGGGGCGACTCGAGTCGCTCCGACTCAGAAAAAAGGTTCCTACTTTTGGGCGACCTCGGGGCGACTTGCATTGACTTCTATACAGAAGTCATTTGCAAGTCGCCGCTTAGGTCACGGCAGGTCGCGGCGAGGCAAGTCGGTGTCGCCTCGCATCGCCCGCAGTGTGAACCGGCCCTAAGGGAAGCCATAGGGAGCAGGTAAACTTGAGCAGCACAAACCATATCCAAGCAGTGAAGAAAGAGCTCTCTAGGGTGCTTAGCACCTTGGACAGAAAAATAGCAGGATGACATTCTGGGTAAAAAGGAACTTCAGTTAAAAAATAAAAATAAATAAAATAAAGTTGGCGGCTGAAATACTGTAGCAGTTAATTAAAAAAAATAAAAATAAAATAAAAAAAGACACTTATCAGCCCAGGGGCATGTTGTCGTCGACCGAGCTAGTTGTTCAACTGCGTTCGGGTCCCCAGTGCTGCAGTGTTGACTGTGGGAAGCCGGCTGTGACTCCCCATAGCTTCACAGCCGGCTCCCCACGGCATGTGTGAGCCACTGCGCTCTGAACAGTCCCGCAGCCTCCTGGGATCTGTGACATGTCCTGGGAGGTTGGGGCCAATTTCCTGGCAAAACTAGTTATCCACACCCAGAATAAAAAAAAAAAAAAAAAAACATCCACTGCACAAAGGAAGGAGGTTGGAAGACGATCAGTGGAACTTCCCACAGCCAAAGGCTTCCTGAAGAGGCACTTGTAAGAAGGAGGAGGGGAGAGCGTCAGCCAGGGATGGCAAAAGAAGAGGTAAAGGATGGCTCTGCAATATGATTGCACAAAGCTGTAAAGCATGAACCTTTTTTTTTGTTAATTTTATTTAAAAAAAAAAAAAAAAAAAAAAAAAAAAAAGGCTTTAGAACCATGCTAAATTAACTGGTCTATAGTTACTAGGTAAAGCCTGATCCTATTTTAAATATAGATGTAGGTCTCGTGGCACTGAGCCAGTCTTTAAAGTCTCTAAAAGTTGGGCCCCTTTTACACATGTGGACTGTTTTCCATCCATCTGTTGACGGATAAAAAACAAAAAAAAAAAAAACAGTCATCAATGCATCTCGATGGAAAAATCATCCATGATCATCCATTTACATCAGATTTCGTTAACATGTGTTTTTTGGAACGAATCAAAGCTCTATTTCCTGACGCATCATGGCAGCACACACAGTGGGTTGTGACTCCGCCTCCACAACCTGATAGGACTGGTTAGCTATAAGGTTTGAAGAGGAGTCCACCGTTGCATTCTCCTTTTTTTTCCTCACCTGTATGGGACATTACGTTCGAGTTCGGTTAGCAAGGAACCCCTTACCGCACCACCCCAGCTAGGTTCAGCCTCTCCTACTTGGAAGTCCCTGTCCGTACGGTCTCTAAATGAGCCATAACGCAGGGAGCCCCACTCTGGTGGTCTCAGGGGCAAAAAATTACTAAGCAGCAAGCCTTTTTAAGAAAAAACAACAACAACCTTAAAAAGGTTGTAATAACTGCAGCGGTCTCCCCCCTTTTCCTATCTGTTGAGCTCCCCAACATGTCTCCGTTCTCTGCCTACCTTCTGTTTCAGTCTTCAGTTTCCTTCCTTCTTTTTTCCTTTTTTTTTCCTTCCTTTTCCCACTCTGGGCATGCTGAGCCCTGTAGTCCCACGGCGCTGTGTCCCTTCCATCATGGCGGTTCCGTCTGGATGTTCGGCGCTCAGGAAGTGACACTCTCCCTTGCCCTCTGCATTTGCCAGCATCCAAGATGGCGCAGGGCGGCGCAGGCGGCCAGTGCGCATGCGCGGCGGTGACGTCATTCCTCCAGCGACGGCGGGCTATTTAAAAAATGTCATTTTCGTTTTGAAGTGCTGCTTGTGCCTTCCACGCCATCTACCAGCCTGATCTCTGCACACAGCCTGCTGCCTTGCAAGACAAGTCCTCCTGAACTCTGGTAAGCTGCTTTTCTTTCATCCTTATGCACTTTGCCATTCATTTATTTGCTGCACCTTCTGCCCATACTCTGCATTGGCTCTTATACTGAAAACCTCTGGTCACAGGTGTACTCTATTCTTCCTCATGGAGACCGCTGCCTTAGTAGACCATCCTAGAACCATAAGGTAAGGGGGCGTATGGATTGGTAAGTAGCGAAGAGGAGAAAAAGAGAGCTCTGCCACTAATACCTTTCATTTTGGTAGCTCTGGCAGGTCTTCGGGGTCATCCCATTCTAAAAGAAAGGAACGTTCCCCCTCAAGACACTCTCACTCTCGGCGAAGTCGGTCAAGGTCTTCCCGTCATCGCAGAGAATCGCCATCCTCACATCGAGAGGAACACCATACCCGTCCTGCGGTTAATACCTGCTGGGTCTGCGGAGCGCAAGCATTACCTAGTAAGCTTGTCTGCCAAGTCTGTCTGGAGGAAGCAACCCGGGACAAGGAAGCGGACGCTAGAGAAGCCTCCAATATTATAAGAGACTCAGTTAAGGAAACGATCCTGCAGGTGACAGCTTATGACCCAATCAGGTCATCTAACTCAGCCTCAACCTCTCATTCTCCTCAGGATCCAGATGACTCCCCAGAGGATGAGGATCCTCTGACTCCTACAGTTTTTGACTTTGCGTTAATAAACCCCTTTGCGAAATCGGTTAAGGAGGCGATCGGTTGGGAGGAAGAGAGAGACGTTCCGCCTAAGTTAAGGAAATACTTCCCTAACCTAAAAAAAGACCCTGAAGTCTTCCCCTTTATCGAAGAGCTAGAGGAGCTCATAAGAGATGAATGGCAAAAACCAGAAAAGAAATCCGGCTTAAATAACAGATTAGCGAAACTCTATCCCCTAAAAGAGCCAGCAGTGAATCCTCTTATCTCTGCTCCCGTGGTAGACTCCTCACTGATGCGCTTAGCGCGCCATGTAACCCTACCAATAGAGGACGCCGTAACCTTTAGAGATGTGATGGATCGCAAAATCGATCTCGACCTTAAGAAAGCCTACTCAGCAGCGGGGGGGGGGGCCTGTAGGCCCGCAATCGCCCTAGCAGCGGTCGGTAGAGCCATCACCTCCTGGACATCTGGAGTTGAAAAATTAATCGCAGAAGCGGCGGACCAAGACAAAATTATTTCAGCTCTGCAGGAACTTAGCCTTGCGGGTGATTTCGTAGCGGAGGCGGCGGTGGACGTTATTCGGTCATCAGCAAGAGCAATGCTGGCCTCAGTAACTTCCAGAAGGGCTCTCTGGCTAAAACCTTGGGTTGCTGATGCGACTTCCAAATCCAGCTGGTGTAAGATCCCTTATGATGGCACTAACCTTTTTGGCTCAAAATTAGATTCCGCAATATCAAAGGTCACGGGGGGAAAATCGGGTCTAATACCATCGGACAGAAGATCCAAGCAGCAGAAAAATCCGCCTTTCAGACGTCACCTTCCGGAAAGGTACCGGGACGTAAGGTCCTATAGACCCGGCAAAGAATTCAAACGGAATTGGCGAAGCACACAACCCTCTTTTGTAAGAGTCCAAATATCTAAGACAACCGCGCCGGGAGACCAACAAAAATCTTTTTGATGCCACGCATGCCCAGCCCGCAATAGTTGGTGCGAGGCTGAGGCTATTTGCCCAAACTTGGGTAGACAAAATAGAAGAACCCTGGGCGATATCCACCATTCAGCAAGGTCACAGGTGGAAATTCAAGCAAAAACCGCCAAAAAACCACTACAAATCTACCAAGCTACCCTTTTCGCGCCTGAAGCGAAAGCTTTTAGTCAGATACATTATGGAGTTGCTCCAGAAGCAAGCAATTATAGAAGTTCCACAGGAGCAGAGAGGAGAGGGGTTCTACTCCCCCCTTTTCTTGGTGTCAAAGAAAACAGGCGACCTGAGGCCCGTGTTGGATTTAAAGAAGTTAAACCAAATGATTCTAGTCGAATCATTCAAGATGGAGAGTCTCCAATCAATATTACTAGCAATAGGGGAGAAAGATTGGATGCTCTCGGTCGATTTATCCGACGCTTATCTACACATTCCAGTGCATCAAACCTTTCAAAAGTATCTACGCTTTGCCATAGGCAAACAACACTTTCAATTCAAAAGCCTCCCATTTGGGATATCAACGGCACCCAGGACCTTCACAAAGGTGTTACTTCCGGTTATAGCACTACTGAGAGAAAGAGGTCTAAGAGTCCTACACTACCTCGACGATATTCTTCTTCTAGCAGACAGCCGAGAAATACTTCTACGACATCGTTCAATTCTGATTTCCACACTCCAGCAATTCGGGTGGATAGTGAATTGGAGGAAGAGCAACCTGGTCCCAGTGCAGAAGATGGTCTTCCTAGGAGCCGAATTGGACACCAGATCCAACACGGTAGGGCTTCCCCAGGAGAAAATTCGTCCTCTTATCCGCAAAGTGAGAAAGCTACTATCAGTAGAACACCTATCTGCAAGAAAATGCTTAAGTATTCTGGGCTCAATGTCATCAACCTTTCTAATGGTTCAGTGGTCTCAATGGAACTCCAGGGTATTTCAGAATTCGTTCCTAAAACAATGGAACGGGGTGTCCATGTCACAACAAATAACAATCACCAGAGCAGTCAAGGAGTCAGTACGTTGGTGGACTCAAACCAACAATCTAACTCGCCGTCGTCCTATCGTTCATCCACTCCCAGAAATAGTAACGTCAGATGCCAGTTACCTTGGCTGGGGTGCGTATCATCTAGATCGGGGAGCACAGGGCCGCTGGCCCTTCTGTCCACAGGGGATAGTCTCGAATGTTCTGGAACTCAGGGCTGCATGGCAAGCACTTCTAACTTTCAGTCCTCTCCTTTCAGGGAAGAATGTCCTCCTGCGTATGGACAACACAGTGGCTGTGAATTATGTCCACAGGCAAGGGGGCACAAGAAGCAAAGTCCTAATGCGGGAAGTACGACCTATAATCGAGTGGGCCCAAGTCTACCTGACGGATCTGAAGGCAGTATACGTACCTGAAATTCACAACCAACTCGCGGACGATCTAAGTCGAATATTTATTTCAAACAACGAGTGGTCTCTCAGCCACAAGGCCTTTACTCTTCTGACACACAAATGGGGTGTTCCCGACATAGATCTGGCTGCGACTCCAGCGAATCGCAAATGCACTCGCTTCTTAGCAAGGACCGCCTATCCAGCAGCAACAGGGATCGACTGTCTCCACCATCCTTGGGAGTTTCGCCTTGGTTACATATTCCCTCCGGTGCCCTTGATAGCCAGGTTTCTGGCCAGACTGAGGACTTCGTCTTCCACGGTAATAGCAGTGTTGCCCTTCTGGCCCAGAAGACCGTGGTTTCCGGCCATCCTGCAATTGAGCACAGAAGAGCCTCTCCCACTTCCACTGTTCCCAGACTTGCTCTCACAGGGGAAATTTCTACACCCGTCACCAGAACGACTACACCTGACGGCTTGGAAACTGAAAGGGAAAGGTTACTAGATCAGGGTTGTTCATTAAGAGTAATATCCACCTTACAACAAGCAAGGAAGAAGTCGACAAACGACATATATAATAAGATTTGGAAAAGATTTTCTGCAATAGCCCAGCTACAGTCCTGGAATCCCCTTTCTCCTTCAGTCTCTCAGGTGTTAGAATTCCTACAACTAGGCCTAGAGAAAGGCTTAAGATCAAGCACTTTAAAAGTTCATGTCTCTGCCATATCCGCAATGACAGGAATCAAGTGGGCCTTAAATCCCCTCATCATCTAATTTCAGAAAGCATGCCTAAAAATAAGGCCTCCTAGAAAACCAATTTTTCCGACCTGGGACCTATCGATTGTCCTGGAAGCTTTAACCAAAGAACCTTTCTCGACGGGGGGATCAATATCCCTATGGGACTTGACACTAAAGCTATCGTTTCTAGTTGCAATCACATCGGCCAAGAGGGTCTCTGAGCTGCAAGCTCTACTAATCAAAGAACCACACCTAGTTTTCTTCCCAGACAGGGTCGTACTCAGACCTTCGGAACGGTTTGTGCCAAAGGTAGCTTCTAGCTTCCACTTTAATCCGGAGATCAATCTTCCTGTATTTCTCAACACAGATGGAAATCCACACCCTCTGGACGTGAAGTCTGCAATATCCGCCTACCTGGAGGCTACCGCTCCATTCAGGAAGTCAGAAAACCTCCTAGTCATTCCGCATGGCGCCAAAAAAGGTCAAGCGGCTTCCTCAAGAACAATATCCTCATGGTTGATTAAAGCCATCAAAAAAGCATATCTAGTTCAACATCTTCCAATACCGGAAAGCCTGAAAGCGCATTCGACGAGAGCAATGGCGACCTCATGGGCAGCATACAGCAGAGTATCACCAGAGACTATTTGCAAGGCAGCAACTTGGTCATCAAAAACCACATTCATGTCTCACTATAGAATAGATCCGGCTCAATTAACCACGGTTGAGTTCGGGAGATCAATTATTCAATCAAACTCATCTATATCCTGTACTTGAGTAAATAAAGAAAACTTCTAAAACGCACCCTCCCATGTAGCGAGTTATTTCCCACTGTGTGTGCTGCCATGATGCGTCAGGAAAACGGAAAATTGTATACTCACCTTTCGGTAATTTTCCTTTCCTGACGCATCCCATGGCAGCACACAGGATCCCACCCCTCTAAGGTGATAGTTACTGAGAATGCAACGGTGGACTCCTCTTCAAACCTTATAGCTAACCAGTCCTATCAGGTTGTGGAGGCGGAGTCACAACCCACTGTGTGTGCTGCCATGGGATGCGTCAGGAAAGGAAAATTACGGAAAGGTGAGTATACAATTTTCCGTTTTTTCTTCCTTTAGATGAATGCATCGGACGAAAATCGGATGTAGACAAATGGCCCATTTTGAATGAAAAAATGGCTTTGGGACGCAAGTAAAAACAGATGAAAAACTATTGTAAACTTAATCTGTTTTTTTCTTTGAAAAAACGTGGCTGAACTGATAAAACAAATGGTCTACATGTGTGAAAGGGAACTTCGAATCAATAGATTTGAAATAACAGAGCTCAATTTTTTGAGGACACAAAAGGTGGACAACCATCTTGTCCAGCTGCTTTATGCGTTTATTTTTAGCCACTAAATCTGCAGGGGAAAGTGCTGAAGCGCATTGAGAAATTAGAATGCATAGAATGCATTAAGGTGAAAAAACATTTTAAGGTGAAAAAACATTTACCTTTACAACCCCTTTAAGGTGTAATGCATTATTTAAGCATTTCTCTACAATTTCCAAACTCATATACGGGACTACTGCTGGAGTGAAAAATCTAATGTTATTATTTATGATATTAAAGTTTGAACATGCACTACAGACACCCATTTAGACGTTATATAACGTCTTTAAGTTTTCAAGTTTTGTCAAAAATATTGCTTTTTTGTCAAAAGGGGAACACAAGAATAACCAAAAATACAAAAAAATAAAATCTCTGCGTGATTGTGATGATGCCACCATGCAGTGACAGGGACGCTTTCAATTTTTTTTATTGTTAATTATACTTTTTTTTTCATTTTGAAAAAAATAAATAAAAATGGATCACTTTTATTCCTATTACAAGGAATGTAAACATCCCTTGTAATAGGAATATGACAGGACAGGTCCTCTTTCTAGTGAGATATGGGGTCAATAAGACCCCACATCTCACTACTAGGCTGGGAAGCCTGAAATAAAAATAAAAAAATAAACCGAGGCAGCGCTGTTTTTTTGAATGCAGAGGCTGGGCGTGACATCATAATATCGCGCCCGGCCTCCAACGATCATAGAGACTCCAGGGACCATCTGGTCCGCTAGAAATTTCTATGATCAACATACCGATCATAGTGGTGAGTCGGTAGAAGCACCAGAGGGTAGCGGGAAGGCGAGACATCCCCTCTCATCTCCCGTAAGAACGATCAAGTGATGGAACAGCCGATATGATCGTTCTTATGGTGTAGGGAATCGCCGGCTGAAACCGGCAATATCTGAATGATGTCTGTAGCTACAGGCATCATTCAGATATCACCGCTCAAAGTCAGTCACGTTATATGACGGCGGCCGGGCGTGAGGCGGTTAAATAACAATTCTTCACAACTAAAGGGGAAGCATTACTTAAGACCTAGCCAAGACATAAAATGGATTTCTCTCAGGCTCTTTCCATTCTTTCAATAGCATTTCTTTAAGAGACTGCCGAACAGTCCTATATTTTACTCCTGTAAACCTCTATACATGTTATTCGGACTATAGGCTGTACATCTTCATGTTGCTCAGAGGTGTTTATGGCTTTTAAAAACTCATCAGAAAGGAGGTACCTGGTGCTAATTCTATTTCTCCCTATCCTCCACTGAACCAGTCTTTTCCTCTGATGATACTCGAGAAACCTAGAGCTTAGGTTCAATATCTTAAGACCAAGGAATAGATATAGCTGTGGAGTGCTTTAAATTCAAAATAAAAGATCTGAAGGAGCAAAAGATTGAGACCATGTCATGCTGAATGGAATTCATAAATGCCAGTGGTGCCAGCAGCATAACCAAAGTCTATGCACAAGGAAAGCTCCAGAGCTCAAGTAGCTCTAACCTCCACACCCCATGCCTTGGAGTCAACCTGCAGACTGGCAGTGAGTGGTAAAGCCTAGTAGCATAAGCCACCCCTCTAGAAGTGTGATATTTTCTGCAGTCTTTTCCCCACACACAAACACACACACTCACTCCTTCAGATGGCACTGACCAGGAGGAAAGAAAAACCATCCCAAAAGTTGGACTAGATGCGCCATCTCGTTCCTCTAGCAACCCCCAGAAGCAGAAAGGAACCTCCAGGTTAAAGCCAGCAAGGCTGCCAGAGTTGTCCACACATTACACAGGGATACCCTCAGGTAAGACGTGAGAAAGCTGCACAGCGACTGTGACCCCGTCTACACAAGGGAGGGTCAATGATCACAATTACTAGACCCAAAGAAGCAGCAAAACAAACATTACAGTGTAGTATTCAAAATCAAACTAAGGACAGGGGGGTGGGAAGGCTTTTAACCACCGCTTGGTTTGACAAACACGTGACAAACTTTCACCAATGCCCTAACAAAGCAAAAGAGCGAACAAAAAGTTACATATTTTCTTCTGGATTTTACCAGCCACAGAGATAATACTTAAAGGAATCAATTGTATTTTTTAATATGCAGAATTCTTTATTATATCATCTATTTTTTACATTAAGTGTTGAAAAGTGCCATGTTAAAAAATGTTTTCTTTTTTCATCAGGTAAATATGAAATATTTAATAAACCTATTTTGAATTTACCATCTGTAGCCAACAAATCACAAGTTCAAAACAAGACCAACAGGCCAGACCAGGTTAAAGAAAAAAAAAAGAAAAAATTAAAGCGGGAGTCCGCCGTTTTTTTTTTAAAGCCAGCAGCTACAAATACTGCAGCTGCTGACTTAAAATAATGACACTTACCCGCCTGCGATGTCGGCACCCGAAGCCGATCTCTCGATCGTCGCTCGGGTGCTGCCGCTGCCATCTTGGGTATGGGAATCAGGAAGTGGAGCCTTTTAGCTTCATTTCCCGGTTCCCTACTGTGCATGCGCGAGTCGCGCTGCACAATAAGGATGGTCCCCGCTGTCTCTGGGATCCGTGTGTTTCCCAGCAGGCAGCGGGGGACCTTCGGAAAGGGATGTAGATTCTGCGGAAAGGGGCGTACCTTCTGCAGAATCTACGCCGGAAGTGGGTGCAGATACCTGTACTGTACAGGAACCTGCACTCCCCCCCCCCCCCCCCCTGAAAGGTGCCAATTGTGGCGCCGGAGGGGGGGAGGGTTCCAATGAGCGGAAGGTCCACTTTAGGGTGGACCTCCGCTTTAAAAAGAAGTTGTAAAGGCACCCCCCCCCCCCCAATTAAATTACCTACCTGAGCTCCTTCTCTTTCCAGCAATGTCCACGTCATCCAGTACACTCCTCCTGATTGGCTGAGACAGAGCAGTAGGGCTATTGGCTCACACGGCTGTCAACCAAAGTCAGTCAATCAGGGGAGAGAGGGGGCGGGGCCAGGTCGGGGCTCTGTGTCTGAATGTATATACGGAGCCATGACTCGGCTTGGGTGAAAATCTGTAGCAAGCTGCTGGCTGAGGGACACTCAAAGGAAGGAGGGGCCAGGAGCAGCGAAGAGGGGCCCAAGAAGAGACGGATTGGGGCTGCTCTGTGTAGCAACTGCACAAAGAAGGTGAGAACAACATGTTTGTTGTTTATAAAAAAAAAAAAAAAAAAAGACAAGCCTTTACAATCACTTTAACAGTTCTACACAGGAGGAATAATTTATGGCTTTAGACCCAGAACAGAGTATATGGAACTAGATCTCAATTGCTACAGCCTGTTCAAAGTTAGACCCGACAAATGCCTGTCTCACCTTAACATTGTAAACAAGGATAGAACAGGGAATGTCTTACCTCTGCAAATTCAAAAAGTGCAGATGTTTTACTTGGCTGTAAAGAATCAGACTCTGTTGATTGTGCAATAGTTGTGGATACCTGTATGGAAAGAGAAAGTTAATTTAAAATAGTCACCCAGGAGGTTACAGTACTGACCTTGTTTGTAACAAAGTAATGCTCAGTTAGGACTGGTTAAGGCCCCTTTCACACGGGACGGATCAGTAATGAACCGCCCCGTGATGATCCGCTCGCTCAGCGGGGATCGCTCCGTTGTCCCCGCTGAGCCGGCGGCGGACAGGGCGGTCTCCGCACACTGTGCAGGGACCGCCCTGTCAGCTCTCCGCACACTGTGCAGGGACCGCCCTGTCAGCTCTCCACTCTCCTCTATGGGGGATCGGATGAACACGGGCAGACGGTCCGCTCTGCAGACGGATAGAAAAATAGGATTTTCCTCCGTCTGCAGAATCGGACAATAGTGGAGGCGGACGATATCGGGTGTCTGCGGATGTTCATCCGCAGACACCCGCTATCCCATAGGGATGAATGTATGCCCGTATTTCATCCGCAAAACGGATGGATGAAATACGGACATATCGTCCGCATGTGTGAAAGGGGCCTAACTGTTTTTTTAGTTTACAATAATGTGATAGTCAGTGCAAACATATGCCACAGAAGTACATAAGAAAAGGAAAAAAGCAGAGGGAGAATGGAAAAGGTAGAAATGGCAAAAACAAGAATAAAAGAGATACAATTTAAGCTAATCTTAACTAAAATCAGAGAAAAGGGCATTATATGCGAGGCAATCAAAGCCATAGTGGGATTCCAAATACAACAGTGGACTACACAAGAACTCACAAAGACAGGACAATCTACATGTACAAACATCCAAGTAAGCCACAAGGCTTCTTTTATGCAAGTATACCATTTATCTGGGTCAGGTATGGGTAGAGCAGACATTATGAATTTTGAACACTTGCTTGTGGGATATATACTTTATTCCAAACCAAAAATGCTGATGAGGAGTTTAAAGGCCTTTAAAACAAAATAAAACGTACATGCTTTTCAGGTAAAAAAAAAAAAAAGTGTTTTTTTTCCTAAGGAGCCTGTAAAGCACCGAACCTATGATAAACAGCTCCTGCAGACTCTCAGGATAGATGTCTGCCTGTACCTCCAATTCAGGCATGCAGTTACTTAAGAGCAAGAAGATCTACGAGGACGCTCACAAGCGTCCTCATACTTGATTGAGAACTACAAGCCATCAACCATACTGGCTGATGGTACTTGGTGTCTTTTCATTCACAGGACATTGTGAATGAATGATGCAGCCATGTTGGCAGAGCCCCGTTTTTTTCAAATTGTGACAGCGGGTGTGGGGATAAGATCGCCTGTCACAGTGGGCTGGGGAGAATCAGAGGTTGAGGGGGCAGATGCTGTAACATGTGTACAAGTTACATGTTCCACACAAAAAATGGGCACAAAACCTAACATGTTCCAAAGGTACATCTATCTACAGTCTGGAGAAGTCTGCTCTGAAGTGGTCTTTGTGGAAAACCTATGGCTAATAAGCCATACCTCTGACGTGGAAACAAGACCACGCAACTTGCCTATTCATGAAAAAAAAAGACTGGTGTGTAGAAGAAAGTGCAGCTGCTGCTCTGGACTGAAGAATTTAAAATTAAAATGCTTGTCTATAACAAAAGACACTTTTGTTCACCAAATGCCTGTAGAGGGGTACTAGGGTGAATATCTTCAGACAACAGTAAAGCATGGTGGAGCTTCCTTGCAGGTTTGGGGCTGCACTTCTATACATACAGTTGAGAATTTGGTCTTCTCAATGCTAAAAAGTACAGGGTGGTCTTATTGATCATGCAATACCATCAGGGAGCAATTTGAGTGGTCCCAATTTCATTCTGCAGCAGGACAATGACTCCAAACATACAGTTAAAGTCATAAAGACATATTTTTAGTGAAAGAACCAAGAGTACAAGAACTGATGGTATGCCTTCCACAGAGTCCTGATCTCAATGTAGAGGAGTCAGTCTGGGATGACATGAAGAGAAAAGCAACTGAAACAGCCTAAATTTACAGGAGCACTGTAGTTCGTTGTCCTAGATGTTTGCAACAACCCACATCCCGAGTTCCTTAAAAAAAAAGTTATTTTTAAAAGCATCTTTTAACCACTTCAGCCTTGGAAGAATTTCCCCCCTCCTGACCAGAGCACTTTTTGCAATTCGGCACTGCGTCGCTTTAACTGACAACTGCGACGTGGCTCCCGAACAAAATATACATTCTTTTTTTTCCCACAAATAGAGCTTTCTTTTGGTGGTATTTGATCACCTATGCGGTTTTTATTTTTTGCGCTATAAAACTAAAAAATCTGTGACAATTTTGAAAAAAAAAAAAAAAAAAAAAAAAGAAAAACGCTTTTTTTTTCACTTTTTGCTATAATAAATATCTCCAAAAAATATTTTAAACTTTTTTTTTCCCTCAGATTAGGCCGATATGCATTCTTCCACATATTTTTGGTAAAAAAAAAAAAAAAAAAAAGAAGAAAGAATCGCAATAAGCGGTTGATTGGTTTGCGCAAAAGTTACAGCGTCTACAAAATAGGGGATAGTTTTATGCCATTTTTATTGATATTTAGTTTTTTTACTGGTAATGGCAGCGATCAGTGATTTTTATCGTGACTGCGACATTATGGTGGACATATCTGACAATTCTGACACATTTTTGGGACCATTGGCATTAATACAGCGATCAATGCTAAAAAATTGCATTGATTACTGTAAAAATGTAACTGGCAAAGAATGGGTTAACCACTAGATGGCACTGTAGGGGTTAAATGTGTCCTAGGGAGTGATTCTAACTGTGGTGGGAGGCTGTGTGTGACACGTCATTGATCAGCGCTCTCGAATACAGGGAGAGCTGATCAGTGACAGCATCACTAGGCAGAACAGGGAGATGCTTGTTTCACCGTGAGACGATCGTGGGTATCCCCGTGGACATCGGGTCCATGGGACCCGTGGTCACGGAGCTCCCAGCTGATGCCTCTTATGGGGAAAAGCGTCAAGTGGAGCAGAATTCTTTGACGTCACCATATATCAGCCTGTTAGCAAGATCTATGGCTGTATTACCACTGTGATTTTCAGCTTTTCTTGAATCCCGGTCACATTGGAGAGGAGCAGTGTTTGGCGGAGTCTGGGGAGAGGATTATCTGTGTTGGCTGACACTCGCATGAGTGCAACTGATCTCTATAATTTGATATCCAACTGCTCTGGTAAGCAGCGCTGATTTTGTATGAAAGAGAAGCACCAAGTGAAAACTGTATTTTCACCATTTTTTGGAGCACTTGTTGAACTTTTATATGGTCATTTATTTTATTTTTCATGTTTCATTTTCAGTCTCTATAAGAACACTTGTTTTTGAATCCTTGTATTCAAATTATGAACATTTGAATATTGAATTGCATGCTTATAATTTTCCTACACACATCATTAGCTAAAGTATTCAAGTTATCCTAAGCACCACCTTTACTATATATATATATATATATATATATATATATATATATATATAACATATATATACACACACATACACACACACACACACTTTTGGGACAAGCACAAATATATATACCGGTATATCTTTTACATATATGCATACTTACCTCTGTCTTGTATTTTCTACTTGTGCAGTCATAGCTTGATCCTTGTGTGCAGTCAAGGCGTGTTCTCCAGCTAGGAGCAACATGCTGAGTCCTCCCATTTGTGTTGGATCTACCAAAGAAACAGAATTATAATTTATAAGGGAGCACAATGAAAAGTTTAAGACAACCACATGGAAAAACAATGTGTTGTGGAACCTAGTAAAATATTCATTACCAAACTAGTCACCATTTTTTTCAACTGCTGTTTAATAGGGTGTATTACACACACACACACACACACACACACACACAACACACACACACACACACACACACACACCAATATGGGAACATTTAGACAGGTGTAAAAAAAAAATAAAAAAATCTGTACATTAGAAATGTTTTCAGAATTAGGTGTAATAGTTTTTTTTTTTTTTTTTCAATTAAACAAACCAAAAAGTAAATGAACAGAAGAGAAATCCAAATCAAATCAATATTGGGTGTAATCACCCCTTTGCCTTCAAATCTTCTGGGTACACTTGCACAAAGTTTTGGTGGAACTAGGCATGTAGGTTGTTCCAAACATCTCAAAGAACTTACCACAAATCTTCCTGTGGATGTAGTCTGCCTAAAATCCTTTTGTCTCTTCATGTAACCCCAGACAGACAGACTCCATGATGTTGAGATCAGGGCCCTATGGGATTCACATCTTTTCCAGAACTCCCCTTCTTTATGTTGAAGATAGTTCTTAATGATATTGGCTGTATGTTTTGGGTAGTTGTCTTGGTGTAGAATAAATTTGGAGCCAGTCGATAGGGGGTGTGGTTTGCCTTTGAGGATGGCTGTTTAGATCTAGAGACCGTCAGACTGTAGCCACAATCAACTCTTAATGGAGGTTCCACACAGCGATGCAGGGAAGGAACGCGGGGCCTCCTCCCCGTGGGAACTCCAGATCCCGCTCTTCCCGAGACACCAGCGGGCAACATAAGCCATACTATCCCCGGGAGATATTTCGGACACAGGCAACTCACCTCACCAACCCCCGCTTCCGCTCCGAGCCACACTACCACCAGCCCGACACCAGCAGGTCCTTGAAAAGAGATCACTGTTCACAGGTGATGCAATCGGTAACTACACCAATGTTGGTTCTGTGAGGTGGGGTGTACGCCCTGCCACTGCAGCAGAAAACATGGAACAGAGAATCTTTGGGATGGGCAGCACACCCACACAGAATCATAAAGCATAAGTATAAGTATTAAAAGCGCTGGATTGGTACAGACAGGTGAAATCCAGGGTGGTTGATGCGTTTCACAATATAAAGTGCTTTGTGAAGAAGAAGAAGAAGAAGAAGAAAAGAGAAGGAAGAAGAAGAAGAAGAAGAAGCTGCATCCTTCCCCCATCTCAAAAGGTTACACACTACTTAAGTAATTTCTCCCCCCCTCACTGAGGGGCATCTGTCGGCGCCACAGCAACCAAGCTTCAGCGATCTCCACAATATAACAGCGGACATCAAAGATGCGCTGTCCGCTGCTATTTCTGACCTCCCCCGTGACATACAGAACACTGGCAGGCAGAGTACACAAGGTGCAGCACACCACCGCTCATCAGTACTCAGCCATCGAGATGATCCACCACACTGAGGACGAACACACCCTGCAGATGGCGGGACCTCCAGAGGCACATAGAAGATCTAAACAATCGTGGGAGAAGGCACAACTTGAGGGTAAGAGGTCTCCCGAAATCGGTCTGAGTAAAATTCTTCCCATGATAACAGGCTGTTCAACCACCCTCCTGGATAAGCCCCCCCCCCCCCACCCCCCCCCCCCCATCAACATGGAAGGCATACAGCCCTTAGGCCATGAGGCAGGGACACAGACCCACCACAAGACATAATGTTGCTGCCTGACTGACTTCAAAATCAAAGAAGAGATCCTCAGGAAGGCCCGCAACAGTACAACTGTCCCATGAAGGTAAGTGCCATACACACCTTCCCAGGACCTACTCTAAGCCATTTACCCCTCCAACAGAGGAATCCACTACAAATGGAAGTTCCCCTTCGGCCTCTCAGCCACCCACCAGGGCCGCACCACTCTGAGGGTCCCGGAAGACCTAGACATTCTGCGACATGCTCAACATACCGAGAGTTGAGGTTCGGAATTGGTACAAGGATTTCTACACCCCCGGCTTAAAAACACTCTGCAGCCCAAGAAGAACCAATGGAAACACAGGATACTCGATACCAGAGACACCCCTCGCCCTCAGCTACAAGACCTATCCCAGCACTGATGGCTCAACACCAGCACCTGAGCCCTACGAAAGCTCCCCTTTATCGCAGGGCATGTCATGGCAACTGATGCTCCTAACAGATAAGTACATTATGATTAATAAACGTGACTTTACTTCCAGATATTACCCTGATGAGACAAGAAGCTGTGATGCTTGTTGCCGCACTGTTAATAGCTTCACCATGGCTGACTTTGGTTCACCCTCCCATTTAACACCACGCGCCTAACAGTGCTAAATCTGCACTATGATGCTCTCCATCCCCAAGCACACCACCAGTTTAGTTTATCCTTGGCCATAATTGGCACGTCCCCGGAAAACAAACTGATTATCAGGGTTATTTCCTACCATCCTTTATATACGAGAGGGCTGCACAGTGCTCTTATCCCTGACCCAGACTACCAATGCATCTCTGCATATCCCCACGTGTATGTTCCGTATGTCCATACAAATCAATACCCAACTTTCTCAGATCCCGACACCCTTATTAAGGGCACTAACTGCAAAAGCACATGAACTTACCTGGACAGGACTTGGATGCGATCTCCCACATAAAAAATTAAAATATGGGGATATATTTTATAGCAAAAAGTACAAAATATATTCTATTTTTGGTTTATAGCGCAAAAAATAAAAACCGCAGAGGCAATCAAATGAGACCAAAAGAAAGCTCTATTTGTGGGAAAAAAAGGACGTCAATTTTGTTTGAATGCAGCGTCGCACAACCGTGCAATTGTCAGTTAAAGCGACGCAGTGCCGAATCGCAACAAATGGCCCTGTCATTCAGCAGCCAAATCTTCTGGGGCTGAAGTAGTTAACTTCTCTTATCGGTTCATACGCAGCCATCAGTTTGTACATATGTTTATTCACTCAAAGGTTCAAGTTGCCCAACTCAAACACAGACATAAGGTGTATATTCTAGTATAGTAGATTTTACCCATCACCAGCCAACCTCGGATCCACTGAACCATCTTGCAGAAAATCTACCCACTCACAGTGCTCCTATATTTCTGATCTATCCCTTTTCAATTGATCCCTCAATCAGAAAGAGGTAAACCGGGGGGGGGGGGGGGGGGGGTCTATTTTGCCTAAGCACCCCATTTAACAAAACCACCTCCTCTGCAAACAAACAAGCCTAATATGGCTAAGTGTCTGACGGGAAATCAAACTACTCTTTCTCCCTTGAAAAACCACCTCCCACACAGTGGTAGCCCCTTATAGACATGACATCTACGCTTTCACTACCTAGCAATGTCACTGAACTTCTCCGGCAATACTGACTTTATGGTATATCCCATACCCGGACAGGTGAACGAGCTCCTACCTGTTGCCGGATCAATGAATATATGTCGACAATGCCAAACTTCCCATTAACATGGGATAAACACATGATTTCAGACCTTAGCATCCTGCCTCCCTCCATCTATTACTCCAAAAACTACCTACCGCTACTAAAAACAATAAAACAAGATTTGAAGTCATGGTCCACTGGTCTCGTCTCTTGGTTTGGCAGAACTGCAATTATAAAAATGATCATTCTGACTAGATTATTATACTTCCTACAAAACCATTCCCATAAAACTTCCTCCTACCTTCTTTTCAATATACCAGAAGGCCTGTACAGACTTAATATGGGGTGACTCACGACCAAGACCGAGTTACTCTAGACTGACGATTCCCAAACTCAAAAGGCGGCATAGGTCCTCCAGACCTCCAAAAATACCACAAAGCATGCCACGTGGTCAGGATAATCGACTGAAACATCCACTCTAAGGTAAAGGCATGGGTTCAGCTAGAACATGCTATGTCCCCCTTCTCCGCTATCTCAACTCCTCTGGAAAACTTCCAGACATACCCCTTCAACTTGTAAAGCCCACCCATGAATTCACCCAACTTTAACCACCTTCCCAGAAGCATGCCATAAACAGAAAATATCTTCAACCCCAGGCCCTATGACCCACCCCCTCCGACAAAACCTAGATTTCCCTCCAGGAGCTTCCGCTTCCTTTCTCACGGACTCATGACCATACTCTACCATCCAAGCAGAACAATTCTTTGAGAGAGGTCGCCTCCTCACACAATCCCAAATAGCCTCCCAGATGACAAATCATACACCTATTTTGGACATATGTACAGATTTGACACTTCCTCAAAAATCCAAACCCTCGACCTGACTGGTCCAGCAGAAGACCCCTTTTGAATCACTATGCCTGAAAACAGAACCCCAAAATCACCTAATTTCTGACACATATGCTCTATTTGCGGACATTGACCCCAAAGCTAACCTGGCTAGTAGCAAATGGGAGAAAGAACTCTCAATCTACCTTTCAGATCAAGAGTGGGAGAATATCTATACATGTATCCACAAGGGATCTGTAAATGTGTATGCCCAGAAGAACGCTTTCAAAATATTTTCAAGATGGTACAGGACCCCCCATAGATTGCATGCAATATTCCCATCAGTCTCCACACAATGCTAGAGATGCAAGGAGGAGCACTGCACTGCTTTGCATCTGGTGGACCTGTCCCAAACTCCAACCTCTATGGAAGTAGGTTCACAGACTCACAAACCAAATTACCACTTACTCTCTTGGATTTTCACCAGCACAGTTTTTGTTACACCATTCTTCGATTCCAAAAAATGCTTACCTTTGCATATGGTAAATGCAGCAAAGATGTGCATACCAGCTAAATGGCACTCTTCAGAACCACCAACTATAGCCAACTGGTTCAAGCGCATACAAACTGCAGAAATAGAAGACCTCATTCACATAGCGAAAGACCCCCCCTCCCCACCCCCAAATTGTGCAAAATATGGTCTTGATTGTGACGAAGTGTAGCCATCAACGAATACAAACAACTCTTGAATTGACATACCCTTGAAGAGCCACGGCGGGAGAGAAGGGTCACATTTTCAACCCGACCTCCCGCTTCCCCACCTTCACGCTACGAGAACTCCAGAAAACCCCCCCCTTCCCTAAAATATTCATAACCACTCCCTCTGATCCCTTACATACTTCCCCTTCCTTTCTTATTTTCTTGCTTTCTACAACGCAATTTATTAAACTACAACAGCAATCATACGTAGTGTGACCTGACAGTCTCTGATAGATACAGAGAGAACAGTGACTTAGCAATCACTAAGATGTGCTAGTCCCAAGATAAAACAAACACAGCCTTGGTCACATGCCAGAAACATCAGATCAATGTATCCAATGACCGTATGTTTATTGTCTTGTTAATTGCATTATGTAACAATTGACCTATTTTAAATGATCCCATTTCTGTATTCTACTGTTTATTACAGTGGTTGCACCCACAAATATGCTTTCGAATGTCCTGTCTTTGTCCAAAAAATAAAAATAAAAAAATATAATAATAATAATAATAATAATAATTTGGGGCCAATCACGCCTCCTTGATAGTTTGGCATGATGGATAAATATCTGCCAGTATTTCTTAGCATTGAGGACATTGTTGCCTGCAGACACGCATTTTTTTTTACTGCTCCCCAGCCCTTCCAGAACAAACTGCCTTCTGCTACAGCCAAATATTGCACATTTTCCTTCATCGGTCCAGAGCACCTGCTGCCATTTTTCTGCACCCAAGTTCCTATGCTTTCATGCATTATTGAGTCACTTAGCCTAGTTTCCGTGTCAGAGGTATGGCTTTTTGGCCACAATTCTTCCATGAAGACCACTTCTGGCCAGACTTCTCCAGGCAGTAGATGGGTGTACCTAGGTCCCACTGGTTTCCACCATTTCTGTGCTGATGGCACTGCTGGACATCTTCCGATGCTGAAAGTAAGCATGATGTTTCCTTCATCTGCTGCGGTTCCTTGGCTGACCCCTGTGTCTACAGTCCTTAACATTGCCTGTTTCTTTGTGCTTCTTCAAAAGAGCTTGAACGGCACATTTTGAAACCCCAGGCTGCTTTGAAATCTTTGCCTGGGAGACACCTTGCTGATGCAGTATAACTACCTTGTGTGTTTTTGCTGTACTCAATCTTGCCATGGTGTGTGACCTGTGACATAAACCAGTCTTCCACAACTTGCCCTTAGTAGCAGGGTTGGGCTGTTCCTCCCCCAGTTTTAAGCTGCCTGCACAGGCATTTCAGTTAATGAATGTGTTTGAACCTAACATATAAAATTGATGATCGTGAACACCTGCTTGGTATAATTAGTTATGCATACACCGACTCCAATCCAACAAAATCCCTGACTTTGTGCAAGTGTACAAAATTGTGGAAGTGTAAGAACTGAAGCTGGTTTGAAGCCAAAGTGTAGTCACAACAAATACTGATTCGATTTCGAATTTTCTTCTGTTCGCTCACTCTGGAGTTTTGTAAGTTGATAAAAAATAAACAATTAAAATGTATATTTTTGAAAGCATTCTTACTTTACAGCATTTCTTCATGCCTGCCTAAAACTTTTGCACAGTAATATTTATTGGATGAAGTATGCAAGGAATGGTGTCAGCCATGTCCAGCTGTCTTTGCTGAACTTCAACATCCCCTCTCCTTATTTTAAAAACATAGGATGAATAATTTTATAGTCCATTTTGGGATAGGACTACACATTGCAGATTGCACAGGTCAATACTGGATTGACGACAGGGTCAATAGGCGGGGGTTTTTTTTTGTTTTGTTTTTAATTATCAAACACATACAACAAAACACTTGCAATGATACACTCTTTATTACACCCTAATTAAACAAGCAGTTCCCTCCACGTTAGTGGTATCAAACCCATAATATATATATATATATATATATATATATATATATATATATATATATATATATATATATATATATATATATATATATATATATATATATATATATATATATATATATATATATATATATATATATATATAATAATATTGCAGCTTACCAATTCTTAGATGTGATGGCTGCATTAGTTTCACTTTTTAGGCTTTCTTCTTTTTCCATCTGGTGATTAAGGCAGTAAGTCTGCTGTTTTTCACAGCACAAACTCTCCAGCAGAATGCAACAGTATACATAGATGAGACAAACTACTTAACACTGGCAGGGGTGTATAAAGTGATCAGCTTTTATTTATTCATGCAAATCCTTTATCCCAAAAGAGAAAGAGAAACTTTTTTCGCTGTAACTGATTATAAAAAGTGAGAGCTAGAGTTTGGCTCTTTTTGTTAGTGTATCTAAATCTGCTAATACATTTAATGCTACCTTCCCTGGCAGACTGACGATGCTGCCGGTTGCTGTGCCTCAAGTGCCCATTCATCCAGAGTGGTGTCTCACTAATACAGGAGGTGCATTACTGGCCAAATCAGGTGAAAACAGAGGAGGAAAAAAAAACAAAGAAAAGAAAACTGATGCAGCCACCACATCCGATTGGTAAACTACAGTATATTACATTTTTGGTTTTGGGTTTAATTAACCACTTTAATACCGGGCA
The DNA here is from genome assembly GCF_037356315.1 of Lithobates pipiens. Lineage (NCBI taxonomy): Eukaryota > Metazoa > Chordata > Amphibia > Anura > Ranidae > Lithobates > Lithobates pipiens. The sequence continues at coordinate 411,286,938 of NW_027507748.1, forward strand.
CTTTGCCACCTTCCTGCCCAGGACAATTTTCAGCTTTCTGCGCTGTCACACTATACCCAAACTACATTTTTATCATTTTCTTCCCACAATCAGAGCTTTCTTTTGGTGATATTTAATTACCACTGGGGTTTTTATTTTTTCAGAAACAAACTAAAAAAAGACCAAAATGTTTGAAATAAAAAAAAGTTTCTTAGTTTCTGTTCTCCTTCACTGATGGGCACTGCTGAGGCAGCACTGATGAGAAGACATTGATATGTAGAACTTATGGGCACTGACAGGCGGCACCGATGGGCGACGGACACCAAATCGATGGCAGTGATGAGCAGCACTAATGATGAGGTACTGACATGTATTACTGATGGGCACTTGTGTGGGCACTTTTATGGGTACTGCCTGGCGTTAATGATGGGGCACTGACTGACAGCTGATCTACACCTCATGAGGGCTGTGCTGATAATCAATGTGCTGATTATCAGCACAGACTCCCCCACCCTCTGACAGGGAGAGCCTCCGATCGGAACCGGCACTTCCTGGTTCACGCTGTGATCAACTGTGATTGATCACAAGGTAAGGAGCCTCCGTCAGAGGCTTCTTACTACGATCGGAGACGCAGTATGTCAGACTGACACACAGCACCAGTGAATGCCGCACACCACACGCGCCGGCATGTTATCCTGCTGGACGTCATATGACGCCTAGTCAGGATAACTGGCCCACTGCCCAGCCGTCATTCCGCTATAGGCTGGACGGGAAGTCGTTAAAGTGATATTTAAAAAAAAGTAACAAAACATGATATACTTACCTGATTTGTGAAATGGTTTTTGCACAGAGCAGCCAAGATCCTCCTCTTCTCGGGTCCTTTGTCGGTACTCCTGGGCCCCTCCCTCCTGTTGAGTTCCCCCACAGCAAGCAGCTTGCTGGGTGGGCACCTGAGCCGAGTCATAGTTCCGTGTGTCCATTCAGACACGGAGCCGTGGTCCGACGCTGCCCAGTTTCTCTCATTGGCTGACTGACTTTGATTGACAGCAGCAGGAGCCAATGGCTCCACGCTGCTCTGAGCCAATGAGGAGGGGAGTGCCAGGCAGCCGAGACACTCATGCAACATTGCTGGATCTAGATGGGACTCAGATAAGTATTGGGGGGGGGGGGGGGGGGCTGCTACACACAGAAGGTTTTTTATCTTAATGCATAGCATGCATTAAGTTAAAAAAAAACTTCTGCCTTTTCAAACACTTTAACGTAACCATATACAGAACAGGAATATCATTAACATGCTGATGGTTAAATGGTGTGTGTAAATCTGTATTAAGTATTTAGATTTGTTCAGCTCTTTAAATTAATTCTCATTTGTATTTAACAGTTACACATGACTTCAGCAAGAAAAATAAAAATCTGCTTCCTAAAAGCCAGCCATGTACCAATAGAGACAAACTAATAAGGCACAAGTACATTTTCTTAACATAAAACATCATTGCAAGAAAGAAAACATTTCGGGGGGAAACTATGCAGATGGATTTGACCGTCCAAAGAACAACAAAGTGCCTGTTTATCCTTTTATCTTGTGTTCACTTACTGCATTATTATCAAAAATCTACTGAGAGTGGATGTAGTCAGTATTGCAAGCACTGTCAGTAGGCATTAAAAGAAGAAAATCTCTGCTTCTGCTGAAGGCCACTGAAGCAATCTAATGTTAGCCGACACACACTGAAAGTCACTGTTATGAGCACATTTTACATTACGGGCTCTGCCCAAAGCAAAGAAATGCATGTGCACTTTGTAATAGCTTCCTTTTATTCGGTTATTTAATTTATGGCCATAAACTGATCTAATATAAAAATGGATCACACAAAACCATGTCAGAGAACAGGCAACAGATACTACACAGGTGCATCTCAAAAAAATAGAATATCATCAAAAAGTTCATTAATCTCGGTAATTCAATTCAAAAAGTGAAACTCAAATTATATAGAATCATTACACACCAAGAGATATATTTCAAGCATTTCTTTCTTTTATTTTTGATTATGGCTTACAGCTAGTCAAAACCAAAAATTCTGTATCTCAGAATAGTAGAGTATTACAGAAAACCAAAAATAAAAAAATAAAAGATTTTTAATACAGAAATGTTGGCTTACTAAAAAGTATGTCCATGTACAGTATAGTATGCACTTAATGCTTGGTCGGGGCTCCTTTTGCATGAATTACTGCATTAATGAGGTATGGCATGGAGGTGATCAGCCTGTGGCACTGCTGAGGTGTTATGGAGGCCCAGGTTGCTTTGATACCATCTTCCTCTTGATGATTTACCACAGATTCTCCACAGGGTTTAGGTCAAGTGAGTTTGCTGGCCAATCAAGCAGTGATACCATGATCATTAAACCAGGTATGGGTACTTTTGGGAGTGTGGGCATGTGCCAAGTCCTGCTGGAAAATGAAATCTGCATCTCCTGTAATGCTGGTCAGCAGAGGAAACCATGAAGTGCTCTAGAATTTCCTGGAAGAGGGCTGCGCTGACTTTGGACTTGATAAAACACAGTGGATCAACACCAGCAGATGACATGGCTCCCCAAATCATCACTCACTGTGGAAACTTTACACTGGACTCTGTGCCTCTCCGCTCTTCCTCCAGACTCTGGGATCTTGATTTACAAATGAAATTCAAAATTTACTTTCATCCGAAGAGAGGACTTTGGATCACTGAGCAACAGTCCAGTCCTTTTTCTCCTTAGCCCAGGTAAGACATTGTCTCTGGTTCCGGAGTGGCTTGACACAAGGAGTGATAGTTGTAGCCCATGTCCAGGATACGTCTGTGTGTGGTGGCTCTTGAAGTACTGATACCAGCCATAGTCTACTCCTTGTAACTCTCCCCCCAAATTCTTGAATGGCCTTTGCTTCACAATCCTCACAAGGCTGCGGTTATCCCGGTTTGTGCACCTTTTTCTAGCACACTTTTTTTCCTCCATTCAGTTTTTCATTAATATGCTTGGCTACAGCACTCTGAACAGCCAGCTTCTTTAGCAATGACCTTTTGAGACTTACCCTCCCCTTGTGGAGGGTGTCAATGACTGTCTTCTGTACAACTGTCAAGACAGCAGTCTTCCCCACAATTTTGTAACCTACTGAACCAGACTGAGAGACCATTTAAAGGCTCAGGAAACCTTTACAGGAGTTTTGCGTTAATTAGCTTATTAGAGTGTGACACTATGAATCTACAATATTGAACTTTTTGACAATATTCAAATTTTCTGAGATACTGAATGTTGGGTTTTCACTAGCTGCAAGCCATAAATCAAAATTTATAGAAATGAATGCTTGAAATATATCACTCTGTGTGTAATGAAACTATATAATATATGAGTTTCCCTTTCTGAACTGAATTACTGAAATAAATTAACTTTTTTATGATACAAAAAGTGGTCCATGGTGGATTGGTTTTTTTGGAAGGCACTAGACCATCAGGACACCAGGCATTCAGAAGCATCATTCAGAAGAATGCCTGTTTTTTTTTAGCTGAACAAGGGTTTTGAATCAGGGTAGCATGGGTATGCAAGTGCCACATCCCCCAATCCACCGGCCAATTAGTTATTTTGCTTTATGTGAAATAAATAGGATTATCACTATACCAATGTGTACTCGTGAATATCCTCATTCTTCTTTGATTGCATGGTGGAGCCAAGTGCAATGGATACAATACAAATTCACTTGAATGGGTAGCAAAAAAAGGATCAACTCACCTGCTATGCCAAAATTTAGCTGTGGCATTTCCTCTTCTTTAGACTCTTTCTTGACACTTGGAATTTCCTTAATGGAGTCTGGAGGAAAAGCCCAAAGTTTCTTCCTTGTTGTCACAGTAGGAGATTGGGCTTTTATGGGTTTATTTGTTGTAGGGCACCATTTATAACCAGGGTGTGCTTTCATAAATGCATCCTTGTACTAAAAGAGAAAAAAAGAAAACTAAAAAAAAAAGGCCCAATAAAAAGGATCAAGCATGTTGTACGAGAAAGACCCAGAATGGGCTGTTCCTGGGCAGGGACAATTAGAATTCTGCTAGCATTAGCAAATAGTTAGGAATGTATATCATATTTACTTAATTTACAGGCAAATAGTGTCATACATCCCAAGACTCTTCAGGAGAGGAGGAGGAGAAGAGGGGTTTTCTCAGCTATGCACACTCTCCCGCATGCATGGTCTAGTTAAGGCCAGATGGATTCCAGGAGAATAATTTAGCATTTATCATCTGCCCTTACTCAAGATGGCCACAGACAGAAATGCTCTGGGTGTTTTTCAAAGAGATTTCTAAAGAAAATAAAGCATAGAGATATGGATGGGTGGTTGAGTTTGCCTTGAATATTAAACAAATAAGTAGTGTTTTTGGTTTATGGTGCTCAGGTTCAGTGCTGATCTGCTTTAAAATTTACTGAATGAGATAAAACAAATACTGCAGTTATATCAAATCTGTATGTAATTGTAATATTCATAGTGCAAGGAATATACAGAAATCAGCATGTTTTTAGGTTTGTCATATGTATTACGCATACATAAAGAGTACAATAGATGTCCACTAAAAAAAACATTCCAGTTTTAAAGAAACCAACTGTTAAAGCAATTGTGTAAACACTTTCATTTTCATCCACTGACTGAACACCACAGAGTGCTCTGCCTACATAGAAAAAAAAAAAAAAAAGATATAATAAGCTTACTAGAAAACTGCTCCATTTTGTCAAAAATACTTTACTATTTATTGCCCTGGAACAAGTAGGAAGGCAGTCATTTTCTTTGATGCAAACCAGTGTGGAATGGGCTGAAAATTGCATTGCACTGAACTGTGCAATTTCAGTGTGAACTGACCCTAAAGTTGAACTGTAGGAGTGGGAATTCTATGCTGTGCTCCTGCTCTGTAAACCTTTATGTAATTTCCTTACTCACAATGCACAACCATTAGTCCCGGAAAGTATCAGAGAGAGAGAAGAGGTGAATTGCAGGCTGCCAGGAGTGTACGAGGAGTGCTGGCTTCCGGGGGAGCAAGGGAGAAGGTAAAAGTGCACGTTACAGGTACTAGATTAAATGCTTGCAGTGCAAGGAGAGCTGCACTACAAAGATAGTATTTTCATATTCCCGAACTTCAGCTTTAAAAGGGGTTGTAAACCTTTGAGGTTTTTCACCTCAATACATTCTATGTATTGAGGTGAAAAACCTCCTGTAATGCTGCAGCCCCTCCAAGCCCCCGTTTTACTTACCTGCACCCCCTCTATCTCGTCCCGGGGACGAGCACACCAGCAAAAGCCGGTGTCTCAGATCCATTCCTCATTCATACATTCTATGTATTGAGGTGAAAAACCACCTGTAATGCTGCAGCCCCTCCAAGCCCCTGTTTTACTTACCTGCACCCCCTCTATCTCCTCCCGGGGACGAGCACACCAGCAAAAGCCGATGTCTCGGATCGCGATTGGATTGATGGTAACGCAGCCATTGGCTCACGCTGCTGTCAATCAAATCCAATGATGTGGGTGCCAGGGGGCAGGGTCGAGTCCGGCATTCATGTTTATGGATGCAAATGCTGGACGTGGAAGCGCGTCCGCAAGGCAACCTACTTGGGAGAGCACCTCTGATGTGGGGAGGAGCTGTGAGAGCCGCCGAGGGACCCCAGAAGAGGCGGTTCGGGGCCACTCTGTACAAAACGAGCTGCACAGTGGAGGCAAGTATGACATGTTTGTCATTTTAAACAAATAAGAAACAAACCTTTAGTATCACTTTAAATTTGTTAATGGCTGCTGTTAGAGCGCATTTACAGAAACTACAACTACATCCTAAAGAATCCATGTCAAAATTCTGAATCCATCCACTTAAAACCAGTGATATTATTGTGGAAAGAGGTATAATGTGTTAGAACCAATTCCTAAACACACCTTTACTTATGTCACAGTCCCTTCATTGTGCTTCTATTAGTCATTCATGAATCCTATATGTGTCCAATCCACGCAAAGCCCAGCAATAGTCTGCAATCCTCATACATACATATACACACACACACACACACACACACACACACACACACCAAAATCACAGCTTTACTTCTTATCAAAATAACAGCTTGTCATCGTTCACAAGTACAGTCTCCATCGCCAGATGACTATTGAAATAATACAAAACAGCATCAGTAGAGCTGTATGCATAGCCAATAAGACAACCAATGTTATAGTTTGAGTAAGGCAATGAAAATGTGAAAGCGACCAGTATTTCTATATATATGGCCACTCTTGGTGCCAGATGGCCGCTGCAGACATCATAGACAACAACTTCCTGGAAGATAAAGTTCTCCCTCTTCAAGCTATGTACCCCACAGTTACACTGAGCAGGGTTTAGTGCGGCAGCATATATAAAACAAAGCAACGAGACGAGATATGACTTCAGCCTCACATGCACAGACTCAGCTATCTCCATTCTCATCCACACAGCACACAGCCATAAGAATTCACATCTCCTCACCGTGACATATTTACTTCCCTTTGACGCGTAAATCGTCCATATGCAGGCAAGTTACTTACACTAGGTAAACACTAAGGATTAAACATACAGAAATTGCAGGGTTGCCGGTCCTGGCCCTTTACTATGCTATACTTTCAAGTTTCTGTTTCAGCTTCAATAGAAAGAAAAAAAAAAATGCCTCTGCCTGGAAAAAACACAACTAGCATGTCATAGCACCATCTGCTGGTCACAATAAGTAAAACAACGGCTGTGCATTCACTAGTAGAATTCATTATCTATGGGATGACATATGCCATCAAGCCATTTGTATACACAGAGATAAAAAGCACACCTTAGCAGGATTATAAGACATCATTTAGAAGTGTATCTTACTAGTTAGTCAGCTTACATTAGAACAGCGCAACCAGACTGTTTAAATCAGAATGCAAACATTAATAAGTAAACTAAGGAAACTTTCAAATAAGGCTGAAAATAAGTCAAAATTACAATGATCCATTCACTATAGCAGTTACTTGAATGGATCTCACACTCTAATATTCCAGATCATTCACTGTGCCAGATGAACACTATGGCCCCTTTCACACTGGAGCGATGGGTGCGTCGGCGGTAAAGCGCTGCTATTTTTAGCGGCGATTTACCGTCAATTTCGTAGCGATATTTGGCCACTAGCAGGGCGCTTTTACCCCCGCTAGCAGTTGAGAAAGGGTTAAAACCAGCCGAGAAAGGGTTGCAGCATTGCTTTGCCGGCAGTATAGCTGTGCTGCCCACTCATTTCAATGGGTGGAGGAGCAGTATACACACTGCTCCGTCACTGCGCCAAAGATGCTGCTAGCAGGACTTTTATTAGTGTCCTGCCAGCGCACCGCTCCAGTGTGAAAGTCCTTGGGGCTTTCACATTGGCGAGACAGGAGCGGCTCTTTCAGTTTGCTTTTAGGCACTATTTTTAGAGATGTAGTGCCTGCAAAGCACCCCAGTGTGAAAGGGGTCTACTAGTGTATTTGAATGTCAGGATATAAAATATATATGAGCGGAATATATTGGTAAATTTGTTAACATCAGAACAAATCCAGGTAAGTTAATATACATGGGACGTTTTAAAACCTCTCCTAACAATTTAACTGGACAGATAGTAACCAATGTTTAATTTTTTTTTAAAAACTTCAGTTTTGGCGCGTTTGCATTCTGAGTTTGCAAGCTTTGTTTTTTTTTTTTTTTTAACTTCAAATAGTCAAAAATGTATCTCCATTAAAAATGCCTGTAAAAGAAATGCGGCTAAACGGGAGTTACCGCGTTTACAAGCTGTTGCAGGCATTTGGCGTTTTAAATGCCTCTGAACATCCATCCCAAACGGCCTCAACTCACCTGCGTAGAAAGGACTAGAAATGACCCTGTGTACATGTACTGAGAAGATAACAGAGGAGAGTTCAGGCGCAGTTGAAAAAAATGCCCAACTGCTCCTAAACGTCCGTTTACCAGCAGCAGTGTACAGGAAGCCTTTACAAGTGCAGCAACACTGTGCCGTATTGATACAATCCAGAAAACACTCTTATTGTGCGCAAAAAACTAAAAAGCTCACTTACTCCGCTTTCCGCTTTTGCGGCCAAAATGTATTTGATACATATTCCCAGTTACATTGCTGGTAACCTTTTTAAATGATTTTTACTTGCTTAAAAACCCCTTTACATGCTCTCCCTGCTTTATAATGTTTAGGAAGGCGCAGTGGAGTAATGTTTAATCAGTTGCCTACTGGGAATTTTTACCCCCTTCCTGCCCAGGCCAATTTTCATCTTTCAGCGCGTTGAATGACTATTGAATGACTATTGTGTGGTCGTACAACACTGTACACAAACAAAATTTTGAGACAGACAGAGCTTTCTTTTGATATTTAATCACCACTGGGGTTTTTTGGTTTTGTTTTTTTGTTTTGTTTTTTCGAGAGAAAAAAATAGTTTTAGTTTCTGTTATAACATTTTGTAAATAAGTAATTTTTCTCCTTCATGGATGTGCACTAATGACAGCACAGGTGGCACTAATACGCAGCACTGACTGGCACCACTGCTGGGGCTGCACTGATCATCTGTGCAGATCTCCCTAGTCCCAGGGAGAAAGCACACCACCCATCGATGTGAGCCCACGGCGAGAGTGGGACGACGTCCTATGTGAACAAGAGAGTACAATACGGCTGGCAATTAACCCTGTCTGTACTGTACAGGCAGCTCTTCATTAGCTGTAAACTAGATTTGAACACGGTCTGTCCTAAAAAAGGGTTAAAATTGTAGAAACCCCTCTCTCCTGCATTGTCTTTGAGGGGACAGAGCCACCATGAGACTCTTTAGAAATCCTTATGCCACGTACACACAAGCGGAATGTCCGACAGAAAAGGTCCGATGGGATCTTTATATAGTATATTCCGATCGTGTGTATGCCCCATCGGACTTTTTACATTCTGACGCACCTAGAAAGAGAACATGTTCTAAATTTTTCCGACGGAACCAATTCCTATCGGGAAAACCTCTCGTCTGTATGCTGTTCCGTCAGACCAAAACCAAACGCATGCTCTGAAGCAAGTATGAGACGGAAGCCATTGGCTACTGGCTATTGAGCTTCCTTTTTCTAGTCCCGTTGTGCGTGTTGTATGTCACCGCATTCTTGACGATCTGACTTTGGTGTGATCGTGTGTAACCAGGACAGTTTCAGCGGAATTCTGTCTGAAAATCCTTCAGAGTTTATTCCGACAGGAAAACCGGTCGTGTGTACACAGCATTAGAGTCAACCATGCCACCTTCTACTTAGAAATGTCTCAAAGCGTAAGCCTGCCTTCCTCTATATGGTCTGTAAATGGAACAATATTAACCAGCAGTAAATAATTACAGCATCAAATTGACACACATATGGCATGTAAAAACACTCATGCCTGCACCAAACAAGTTTAGGATATAGACAAGTACATACTATATTGCACATATGCAGGTTTGTGCTGTGTAAACGGACGTGCTTACTTGCTTAGGGAGCAATATGATGTAAAACAATATAGTGCATTGTTTCTGTTTATACACTACAATATTACTTTTCCTGGTGACAATTCTAGCAGAGATAATGAGCCTGGTGTATGAAAGGCGTGCTCAGGAGAAAAAAAATAAAATAAAAAAAAAATAAAAAAAATAAAGATTGTCTATACGGTGAGGGTAAAAAGAATTTGATCCCCTGCTGATTTTGTACATTTATCCACCGACAAAGAAATGATCAGTCTATAATTTGAATGCTAGGTTTAACAGTGAGAGACAGAAGAACAACAAAAAAAAACGCATTTCAAAAAAGCTATAAATTGATTTGCGTTTTAAATAACTGAAATAATTTTTTAACCCCTTCACAAAACATGACTTTGTACTTGGTGGCAAAATCCTCGTTGGCAATCAGAGGTCAGACGTTTCTTGTAGTTGGCCACCAGGTTTGCATACATCTCAGGAGGGATTTTGTCACTCTTTGCAGATCCTCTTCAAGTCATTAAGGTTTTGAAGCTGACATTTGGCAACTTGAACCTTCAGCTCCCTCCACATATTTTCTATGGGATCAAGGTCTGGAGACTGGCTAGGCCACTCCAGGACCTTAAAGCGGAGGTCCACCCTAAAGTGGACCTCCGCTCATCGGAACCCTCCCCCCCTCCGGCGCCACAATTGGCACCTTTCAGGGGGGAGGGGGGTGCAGATACCTGTACAGTACAGGTATTCTGCACCCACTTCTGGGATAGCTCTCTGCGGAAAGGGGCGTAGATTACGCCCCTTTCCGCAAGTGCCCGCCCCTTTCCGCAAGTGCCCCGCTGCCTGCTGGGAAACACAAAGATCCCAGAGGCAGCGGGGACCGTCCTTATTGCGCAGCGTGGTTCGCGCATGCGCAGTAGGGAACCGGGAAATGAAGCCGAAAGGCTCCATTTCCTGATTCCCATACCCAAGATGGCGGCGGCAGCACCTTACAGACGATCTAGAGATCGGCTTCGGGTGCCGACATCGCGGGCACGCTGGACAGGTAAGTGTCACTATTTTAAAAGTCAGCAGCTGCAGTATTTGTAGCTGCTGGCTTTTCAAAAAAAAAAAAAAAAAAAAAAAAAAACGCAGAGTCCCGGTGGACTCCCGCTTTAATGTGCGTTGCAATGTCTGCTGTAAATCCCTATTTTGGGGACGGATATCGTTGTTATGGCAGCAGCTAGCTGCCATAACCTTGGTATCCACATGTTTGGCCAGCGGTCGGCTACAAGATAAAAGTGGTCTCTGTGGTGGATTCACCGCAAGATGACTTTTATCGTGGCGGGAGAGGCCCCCCCCCCCCCTCTCGCCTCGATCCGATTCCCTCCGCCGCTTACCGGAACTATTGGCAGCAGCAGAGGCCATCGCGTCCATTTTCCTGTCAGGTATGGAAACGAGTGAGGGAAAGATGGCCCCCACCTGTCTCCATACCATAGCTGGGCAGAAGCGACGTCAAAATGTCACTTCTGCTCATACCTCTTAAAGGCACATTTTTTGAATGTCATTTTTTCAAATGACAACATTTTTTTTTTTGTTTTTTTATTGCATTTAAGTCCAAATATGAGATCTGAGGACTTTGACCCCAGATCTGCGCTCGTGCGCAGAAGTGAACACATACTTGAGTAGCGCCCGCATATGAAAACGGTGGTCAAACCACACATGTGAGGTACCCCCGTAATCGTTAGAGCAAGAGCAATAATTCTAGCCCTAAACCTCCTCTGTAACTAAAAGAATGCAACCTGTAGAATTTTTTAAACGTCTATGGAGATTTGAGGGTAAAAGTTTGATGCCATTCCATGAGTGGGCGCAATTTTGAAGCGTGACATGTTGGGTATCAATTTACTTGGCATAACATTATCTTTCACAAAATAAAAATAAAAAAATAAATACTGATGTCTTTTTTTTTATTCCAAGACAGCTACGCAAATACGGTGTGAAAAAAGTATTGCAATGACCGCCATTTAATCTCTAGGGTATTCGAAAAAAAAAAAACAATATAAAATGTTTCGGGGTTCCAAGTAATTTTCTAGCAAAAAAAAAAAAATGGTTTTAAACATGTAAACACCAAAATCTCAAAATGAGTGTGGTCCTTAAGTGGTTATGTGTGTTAGTATGTGGGCAGCTCTCCATTTCGGCTACAGTCAGCCGGTGGTAGGGGGTGGTGTGATGTTTCAGCGCATTACACAGTCGCCGCGCCCCCCCCCCTTTTTTTTTTTAATGGTGCACAAAGTGACACTTAATGCATGTGGTGCCTTCCTGTGCCACACTTCCGGGCCGAATGCAGTATGAACAGGACACATAGAAAACAATTGTTAGCTTTGACTTGCGTTCATCCACTGTGGTAAAAGGCAGCTCAATGAAGTATGTGTAAATAGGGCCTATGAGCTCTAAAGTTCATCTTTAACTCATCTTTTTAATTAAAATCACCTTTACTTACACAGGGTTATTACCCAAGTATCATAACTTGAATTACAGAGTAGTGACCATCATTTATAGCCATTTGCTTACCAACACACACATATTAAATAAATACCATGCCCAATATTTTATATAAATTGAATGGCTGAATCAATTGCTATGAATTATGGTTACCATGCTGTCATTCAAGTTTTAATACTTTGGTAACAAACCTGTGTAAGTAAGGCCTGATCCACACTGGATTTCCCAGAATCACATGACAATTGACATAACATTGCTTCCAATGGTGTCCGTCCACACCAATGCAGCGTGTTTGCAATACGACTTTGCAGAAGAGATCTGTGCTACTTTGGTGCGATGCAGTGCGATTTTGTGGTCCATAAACTTCAATGGAAATGCATCAAAATGCATTTCTTGATGCAATTTGTGCTGACTTTCAGGAGCCAGCACCTGCTGACATCCTATCAACCAGTCAGTGGCTCACCCCTGCTGTGAGTTATTAAGGAGCCGGCATCCTAACAAGATGAGTCATCCCTGCTGTCAGTAGGGGATTTCCCCACTGACAGCAGAATGTAAATAAAAAATAATAAAAAAACAGCCCCCGCCCCCCAATCCATACCAGGCCCCGTCAGGAACCCCATACCACATAAATAAGTTACATGGGTTTCCCCCCAGAATCCATACCAGACCTGAAGGGTCTGGTATGGATTCTGAGGAGGACCCCATGCATTTCTATGCTTTGGTATGGAAGGGCCATCTTAGGCGACATATGGGGACAGAGCCACTATGTACCCCTACTCAGTCACATGGGGGGGCAGGATCTGGGGGCCCTCTCTCGTTAAAGTGAGCTTCCAGATTCTGATAAGCTACCCCCCCCCCAAAACCACGGGACAGGGCTGTGGGGAAGAGACCATTGTCCGCATCAATATGGGAACAAGGTGCTTTGTGAGGGGTTCCCCCTCGCAACAAAGTGTTCCCCTTCATGTTGGAGTGTGGCCTGGTATGGTTCACCTTTTTCTTGCCTTGCCGGGCTGCATGCTCATAGAAGTATATGGTATGAATTTTGAGGGGGGATCCCATACCAATTTTTTTTTTTGCCATTGGGATACCCTTAAAAGCTATACGAGACTGAAGGGCCTGGTATGGATTTTGGGGGGGGGGGGGGGGGGGAGGAATGACACAAATTGTTTTGCTGGCTCTTTTGTTCAGAATAACCAATTCTGACTTCTCTCCTACATGTAAAATTCCAATTATTTTTTTTGCTTTTTTGCTACAAAATTACATAGAACCCCCAAACATTATATATGCTTTGAGAGAATACAATGGCAGTCATTGCAACTTTTTATCTTGCATGGCATTTGAACAGCAATTTTTTTGGAAAAAAACAAACATTAGTTTGCCCAATTTTTTTGCATAATGTGAAAGATGAAGTTACGCCAAGTAAATACAACATGTCAGGCTTCAAAATCGTACACGCTCCTGGAATGGCGCCAAACTTCGGCACTTAAAAATCCACATAGGCGGCCCCTTCAAATTTTTTACTGGTTACAGTACATGTTTTGAGTTACAGAGGTGGTCTAGGGCTAGAATTATTGCTCTCGCTCTAACATTCACGCCGATACCTCACATGTGTGGCTTGAACACAGTTTTCATATGTGGACGGGCCTTAACGGGACAGGGGCACACAGGAACAGGGGCACTTTACATTTTTTCTTTTTTTTTTTTTATTATTGTTCATTTTACTTTTCTTTTTTAATTCGTCACTTTAAAAAAAAAAAAAAAAAACAATAAATCACTTTTATTCCTATCACAAGGAATGTAAACATCCCCTATAATAGGAATATGGCAAGATCTGTCCTCTTTACAGTGACATCTGGAACGCAGGAAAACTCATCAAAAAAGCACCGGAATGCAAATGTCCTCAATTGAGAGGAAGAACAACAAAAAAAGGGGGGGAATGGATAAAAAAAAAAAAAAAAACAAAAACAAAAAAAAACAAACACACATGCATCGGGGGAAAAATGGTGTACCGTGTTCCCAAGTTCTCTCCCTTAGTTTCTGCTTAGTTCTCCATTTCTACGCAATGTTTATAAGGTGGCTCGGGAGTTGTGTTTTCTGTAATTAAAGAATATGCAACCCCTTACTTTACTGCAGGGCTCGACAAAACCCGGGCGCCAGGTCGCATTTGCGACTAGAATTAGCGACCTGGCGCAGCACAGCTGGGGGTATCCTGTCTCCGTGTACCCCCCCCCCAGCGCGATCGCGTCGAGCCGTTCCGCCGGCGGCCGGTAATTGAGGCCACGGCTTTGAGGCCTTCTGCGGTCCTATGATTCCCTCTGGAATCTGGCGCCCTCTTGTGGTGGTCGTTGGTATGACAACCAGCAATGCTAATGGAGCTTCCTCTGCCTGTTTTTTTATTGCCTGCCTATCTCCTTCCCTTTATTTAGAACCCCCTAAACATTATATATATTTTTTATTCTAACACCCTAGAGAATAAAATGGTGGTTGTTAAAATACTGTCTGTCACACCGTATTTGCGTAGCGGACTTACAAGCGCACTTTTTTTGGGAAAAATTATTTATTTAATAAAAAAAATAAGACAACAGTAAAGTTGGCCCAATTTTTTTTTATATTGTTAAAGATAATGTTCCGCCGAGTAAATTGATACCCAACATGTCACGCTTCAAAATTGCACCAGCTCATGAAATGGTGACAAACTTTTACCCTGTAAAATCTCCATAGGCGACGTTTAAAAAAATTCTACAGGTTGCATGTTTTGAGTTACAGAGGAGGTCTAGGGCTAGAATTATTGCTCTCGCTCTACCCATCACGGCGATACCTCCTATGTGTGGTTTGAACACCGTTTTATATGCAGGCGGGACAGGGCACGTTTAAAATTTATTTTTTTCTTATTTTAACTTTTTTTTTTCACTGTTCTTTTAAAAATAAATGAATGTGTGTCACTTTTATTCTTATTACAAGGAATGTAAAAATCCCTTGTAATAGAAAAAGCATGACAGGTCCTCTTAAATATGAGATCTGGGGGGGGGGTCTTCCCCTCACTCGTCTCCATGTCAGGCCAGGGACAGGTCCGGATCGCCGTTACCGACCTGGCTCTTAACTTTTTAAGCTGGCTCCTAGATTGCAAGCAAATTTGTCAAGCCCTGCTTTACTGTAAAACAACCCAGTTTAAAAAAAATTATTAAGGGGGGGGGGGGGGGGGGTTCAAATACAAATGCATGCCACACTTTTCACATATTTATTTGTAAAAAAAATTGAAAACAATTTATAAAATTTTCCTTCCACTTCACAATTAGGTGCCACTTTGTGTTGGTCTATCATGTAAAATCCCCCAAAAATACTTTTTCAAGGCACTGTATGAAATATTATTATATATAAATATATATATATATATATATATATATATATATATATATATATATATATATATATATATATATATATATATATATATATACATGCATACATACATACACACACACACACACACACACACACACACAAACATAGTATCTCACAAAAGTGAGTACACCTCTCACATTTTTGTAAATATTTTATTATATATTTTCATGTGACAACACTGAAATGTCTCTTTGCTACAATGTAAAGTAGTGAGTGTACAGCTTGTATAACAGTGTAAATTTACTGTCCCCTCAAAATAACTCAAAACACGGCCATTAATGTCTAAACCGCTGGCAACAAAAGTAAGTACACCCCAAGTAAAAATGTCCAAATTGGGACAAAAGTGTCAATATTTTCTGTAGTCACCATTATTTTCCAGCACTGCCTTAAAGAGGAAGTAAACCCTGATGAGAGTTTACTTCCTCTTTTTTTCCCCTGCAAAGGCAAAGCATAATGGACTACTATGCATCGCATAGTAGCCCATTATGTGTCACTTACCTGACACAGGAGCCAGCGAAGTCGCGCTGTCCCCTGTATTCCGCCGCATCCATCTTGCTGGTGGCGTCTCGCAGCTCCGCCTCTGTCATTCGGCGAAGCCGCGATGATGTCACTCCCGCGCATGCGCACGGGAGTCGACAAATGCGGCAGCTCCAGTTCAGTGCGCCTGCGCGCCGCTGTCTACGGCGCATGCGCCGTAGACAGCGGTGCCCCTTTTCAGGCAAATATCTCCTAAACCATATAGGTTTAGGAGATATTGCTTGGACCTACAGGTAAGCCTTAATCTAGGCTTACCTGTAGGTCAAAGTGGTTTGTAAGGGTTTACAACCACTTTAACCCTCTTGGGCATGGCGTTCACCAGAGCTTCACAGGTTGCTACTGGAGTCCTCTCCCACTCCTCCATGATGACATCACAGAGCTGGTGGATGTTAGAGGCCTAGCGCTCCTCCACCTTCCATTTGAGGATGCCCTACAGATGCTCAATAGGGTTAAGGTCTGGAGATATGCTTGATTAGTCCATCACCTTTACCCTCTTCTTCTTTAGCAAGGCAGTGGTCTTCTTGGAGGTGTGTTTGGGGTCGTTATGTTGGAATACTGCCCTGTGGCCCAGTCTTCAAAGGGAGGGGATCATTCTCAGCTTCAGTATGTCACAGTGCATGCTGGCATTCATGGTTCCCTCAATGAGCTGTAGCTCCCCAGTGCCAGCGGCATTCATGCAGCCCCAGACTATGACACTCCCACCACCATGCTTGACTGTAGGCAAGACACACTTGTCTTTGTACTTCTCACCTGGTTGCCCCAACACACGCTTGACACCATCTGAACAAAAATGATCTTGGTCTCAGATCACAGGACATGGTTCTAGTAATCCATGTCCATAGTCTGCTTCTCTTCAGCAAAATGTTTGCGGGCTTTCCTGTGCATCATCTTTAGAAGAGGCTTCCTTCTGGGACAACAGCCATGCAGACTAATTTAATGCAGTGTGCGGTGAATTGTCTGAGCACTGACATGCTGACCTCCACCCCTTCAACCTCTGCAGCAATGCTGGCATCGTTCATACGTCTATTTCCCAAAGACAACCCCTGGATATGACGCTGAACACGTGCCCTCAACTTCTTTGGTCGACCATAGTGAGGCCTTTTTCTGAGTGGAACCTGTCCTGTTAAACTGTTGTATGGTCTTGGCCACCATGCTGTAGCTAAGTTTCAGGGTCTTGGCAATCTTCTTATAGCCTAGGCCATCTTTATGCAACAATTCTTTTTTTCAGATCCTCAGAGTTCTTTGCCATGAGGTGCCATGTTGAACTTGCAGTGACCAGTAAGAGTGAGAGCGATAACACCAAATTTAACACACCTGAGACCTTGTAACACCACCAAGTCACATGACACCGAGGAGGAAAAATTGCTAATTGGACCCAATTTGGACATTTACATTTAGGGGTGTACTCACTTTTGTTGCCAGTGGTTTAGACATTAAATAGCTGTGTGCTGAGTTATTTTGAGGGAACAGTAAATTGACACTGTTATACAAGCTGTACACTCACTACTTTACATTGTAGTAAAGTGGAATTACTTCAATGTCACATAAAAAGATAGGGGAGGGGAGTAATCATGCGTGTGTGTGTGTGTGTACACACACACACATTTTTTTTTATATGTTTATTGTTTCTGATAACAATACACATTAAGAGTTGTACGGTTAATCGTTACAAGATCAGTCTTGATTCAACCCCCCCTCTCAATCTTATTCTGGCATTTCCCCTGATTCTATGTAAACAGTACAGAGCCGTTCTCTGCTCAGAGCTGTCAAAAAAAAAAAAAAAAAAAACAGCAAACGTTTATCAACATTCCTCAGGCTGAGAGATGGAGAAGATAAGGAAGAGATACAATGTATCATTTGGTTCTTTTAGATCAAAGGGATAAAATTTTTCTGACATTTGATGCGTACAAGTTAAAATTAGTAATTAGTATTTTTTGCTAGAAAATTACTTAGAACCCCCAAACATTATATATTTTTAGCAGAGACCCTAGAGCAGTGATGGCAAACCTTGCCACCCCAGATGTTTTGGAACTACATTTCCCATAAAGCTCAACTATACTGCAGAGCACATGAGCATCATGGGAAATGTAGTTTCAAAACATCTGGGGTGCCAAGGTTCACTATCACTGCCCTAGAGAATAAAATGGCGAACATTGACAAATTTATGTCACACTGTATTTGCGCAGAGGTCTTTCACATGGAATTTTTTGTTTAGAAAAAATACACTTCAATGAATTAAAAAAATAAAAATAAAAAAAATTAAACAGTAACGTTAACCCAATTTTTTTTGTATAACGTGAAAGATGTTACACCACGAGAATCATGATGTTTGTTTTAAGCAAAAGAAACAAACAAAAAAAAACTATGATGCTCATTTTATCCAGAATCGTGCAGCTCTAGTAAACATTGAATGAAAATCGTTCGTTCTGTTCCCGTATGAGAAAAATTTTGGAGTTTGTCCCTTTGGAAATTTTTGTTCGGAAGGTCGGAATCAGCTGTCGAAAGTTGTGTACACACTATAAGAAAATCGTATGATCGTTTCTCAGACGAAAATGTTCGCCCGATTTTCTTATAGTGTACGAGCCTTTACAGTTCATGCATTGCAGGTATAGCCAATAATACTCAAATACCATCACAGTGACATTAATTACTCCACCTGTGATTATGTGAGGTTACCTTCAAAACATGAGCAGCTGTTAAGATGTGAGGAAACTTTTGGGAAGCAGTGGGCATAACTTGCATAACATAACTCCTGCCTAACAAAAAAGAAACAGAAACCTCCTAACGCCCAATAATTATGTTAAATATGTTACAGCAAAAACAATTCTGCAGTACAAAAAAAAAAAAAAGAAGAGAAAAAAAAAAAAGATTTTTAAGGTCTGATTTGTCAGTGTATTTTGCAGAATAAATGGTCGATCTTTAAAAGCGGAGTTTCTCCGGGGGGGGAAAAAAAAAAAACGAAGACAGCAGCTACAAATACTGCAGCTGCTGACTTAATAATCAGAATACTCACCTGTCCCAGGGTCCAGCGATGTGGGGGAACGAAGCCCCGCTCATCTCACCCTCCTTTCTGCAGTGCCGGCATTGTAACTGTGTTCGCCTGGCTGTGAATGCGCGAGCTGCCCTGTGATTGGCTGGGTAATCATCTGGGACCTGTGATGTTGTCCCAGATGATTGCCTGGAGGGAAGCGGGGGAGTGGTGAACTTCCTTCCGGCACCACGCCCCCCCCAAAAAATGACATGGCAAATGTGGCATTTCAGGGGGTCACCTTCCCTTAAAGCGGAAGTTCCATTTTTGGGTGGAACTACACTTTGAGTAAAACCAAAGTTCTATGTGAAATTCAGATATTTACATTTACAAAGCAGACTGTGTGATTATATTTAGTCCAACAAACCTCTTTTGCCATGTCAGTATACTTCTGCTTTTCATTAGGATCCAGGTAGGCCCACCAATCTGCCAATATTTTTGTAGCACCACGGTTATCCAGTCGAGGATGCTCCTGACGCACAAGGGAGCGGTGACGCTTGCAGAACAGTAGGAAAGCGTTCATTGGTCGGCGAGCTCTCTGTTCAGGCGATTCACTGTCTTCTGCTTCATCACCCTCATGTTCAAGACCATCAGCATCAAGGAGCTGGACCTTAAACAGACAGTTATGTAGAATATTAAATAATATATCAAACATAGTGATTCATGAGTGGGATTATGCAGATGCAACAGAATATATTATAATTTTTTACAATTTCTGCTTGTGTCATTTTCTAAAATGGAATGAAAAGATATCACAAAAAAAGCAGATGTTTATCCCATGTGGACTACAGCAAGTTTAATTTTCAGCTATGGGCCTAGCAATTTTGCAATCATGATTAGTTTCGTGGCCACAAGTCATTTCCTCAGATAATAACATGAAAAAATAGTGATAGTAAGAAAAGGAAAATGCAAGAATGGGTATAGGTTTCAATAAAAAAAAAAAAAAAAAAATCTGTATGTAGCTTAAACTCAGAACAAGGACGAAGGATAATATAAAACAGTGTATTAAATACTAGAACGCAACACTTATTGGACATGAATTATACTACATTCTATATTTCTTCTTTAACAACTTAAGGACCGGAAGGATTTGCCCCTTAATGACCAGGCCATTTTTTGCAATACGGCACTGCACCACTTTAACTGACAATTGCGCGGTCATGCGACATTGTACCGAAACAAAATTTATGTCCTGCTATAAGCAAAAAAATAAAAATAAAAAACTAAAAATGTATTCCTTCATCAGTTTATGCCAATATGTATTCAACAGATTTTCGAAAAAAAAAATGCAATAAGCGTATATTTATTGGTTTGTGAAAAAGTTATAGTGTCTACAAAATGGGGGATGAATTTATGGCATTTTTAATTTCGTTTTCACTAGTAATGGCAGTGATCTGCGATTTTTAGCTTGACTGCGACATTGCGGCAGAAAGATTGTACACTTTTTAAAGGACCGGTGACATTTCTACAGTGATCAGAGCTAAAAATAGCCACTGATTATTGTATAGATGTCACTGCCAGGGAAGGGGTTAACACTGGGGGGGGGGGGCCCCCCATCAAGAGGTTAAGTGTTCCCTAAGGAGGTGTCTCCAACTGTGGGGGGAGAGTAGTGACTGGAGCAGGAGGAGAGAGATCGCTGTTCCTAATCACAAGAAACAGCAAATCTCTCTCTACTCTCCTGTCAGAATGGGGATCTGTGTGTTTACGTTGACATATCCCCATTCTGGCTCTCTGAGGAGCGATCGTGGGTAGCCAGCGGACATCACCGCTGCCGGCCACCGGCGGCACAAGTGCACCCCCCTAGCGCTCTTAAAGCGTCCGTCGTACATCTACGCCGATTCACACTGCCATGCCAACCTGCTGTAGTATAATGACGGCGGCTGGTCGGAAAGTAGTTAATGTGCTGCTAAAACATATCCAAAAAAAAAGGAAGAGGTTTAAAAACACAATCAAAATTTCTTCAAAAATTTAGGCCAATATGCATTCTGGTAAATATTTCTGCAAAAAAAAAAAAATCCCAATAAGCGTATATTGATTGATTTGCGCAAAAGTTATATAGTATCTACAAACTATGGGATAACCACTGGAAAAAAAATGTATTTTTATACTAGTAATGACGGCGATTGATGACTTATAGTGGGACTGTGATATTGTGACAGTGACACTTTGTGTGAACCAGTGACACTATTACAGTGATCAGTGCTAAAAATATGCACCATCACTGTACTAATGACACTGGCTGGGAAGAAGTTAAACATCTAGGATGATCGAACGGTTAAATGTGTGCCTAACCAGTGTTTTTGTGTACTGTGTGTGCCATTATTATTAAAGCAGGGAAAGAAAATCCATCACATCTCTGCTGACAGAACAGAGCTCTGCCTTGTTTACACAGGCAGAGCTCTGTTCTGTGCCTCTCCTTGTCGATCAGCGGGTGCTGGTGGACATCCATTGGCTGGTAGCCGTTGATCACAACACAGCTACGGTGTGCACCCCCTACCTGGAAGTGTTGGATCATGTACTAGGTATGTGATCCCGAGCAGGAGAGCTGCTCTGCCACCATACAAGTTATGTGGTCTGCAAGCCGTTAAACCTGTGACCCAGGGAACAAAGTGCATGTACCACTTTGTCCCATGTTTCCAGTTCATGTTAAAGCTGAGTTGTGTGAGCCCACATTGCGCCCTCCCCACACCGCAGTCTGACCAAGCTACTCATAAGGAGACAGATTTATAAAAGCACTGTTGGACAATGCTCATAACACATTTAATGGCAGCAGGGCTCACCAGCATCTTCATTCAGCATAACAGGGGAGGGGTCAGCACAGACTAGATCAGTATTTACTATGGCCATTCACGTATTCTGTGCCGACTCCTCCTTCACACATTACAGGGGGTGGGATCAGCACAATACATGAATGGGAAGAGAAAATGCAGCTTACAATGATCAGCCAAGGTTGGTTGCAGATCGATCACTAGGCTCCACCAGTGCCCACTGATCCTTCACTAATGTAAGTGCAGAGGAATGTTTACTAGAAACGGACAGATCACAGAGATCTTGTTGGAGATCAGCTGTGACTGTTCCTTCAGGATACTGCATATCACTCTATTCCTTTTTCTAATGCACACAGAACTGCTGCCACAGCCAAATAGCCAGAGTAACCAGTTTACATTGCCCTGTAGCTGTGTACATAAGGTTCCATTGATCTATACTACTGATATCAGCGTAGTTCTGTCTGCCTTACACGAGAGTTGAGAGCAAAACAGAAATGCACATATCTCCAGTCCCTCAGTAGACCCCCTTTCACTACATCTGCACTTCACACACACTGGTGCTGGTATCTACAGTGCTGGCTGCACCTCTGCCATTAGAATGTCCAAAATGAGCTTCAGCCTGGGGTTAAGCTACAACCAATACAGATATAACAATATGATTTTAAATTTCAAAGTTTCATATCTGAACAGAACCAAGGGCTTCATGTTACTTGGTCCACTGGAGCATCTAACAAATAGACCTCTCATATTCTCAATCTACACCTCCTCCCTGGGTCAGTTGATAGGCTTCCAATACCATTTCTACGCAGATGGCACCCAAATCTATCCCTTTACCTCTCAGCTCACTCCACACGCATTGCTAATATTTAACAGATATAGCTGTCTGAATCGAGCCAAAACGGCGCTCATAATATTTCATCTCCAACATATCCCTTCCCTTGACTTGTCTGTCAAGATCGTTGGCACAACAATCAACATGCCCCAGCATGCCAAGGTGCTAGGTGTAATCCTGCACTCTACACTATCCTTTTGGGCTCACATACAAATCGCTGTCCAAAGCTTGCTGCTACAATCTCCGCAACATCTCCAAAACACTCCTGTTCCTAACCAATAACACCACAAAGCTTCTAATTTATTCCCTGGACATCTCTTGCCTTGGCATTGGCTTACCTTTACATAGGCCATCCCCTATGCAGCAGAATTCATGATAGACTCATCCACCTTATTAACCGTTCATGGTCTGCTACTTTCTGCAACTCCCTCTACTGGCTTCCGCACACTCAACAAATTCAATTCAAAATACAAAGAATAATTTACAAAGTCATCCACAACTCTGCCCCAAACTACATCACTAACCTGGTCTCAAAATCCCATTCACGTCATTCTCTTCGTTCCTTCCAAGACCCCCTGCTCTCTAGTTCTCTTGTCACCTCCTCCCATGCTTGACTCCAGGACCTCTTCTGAGCCTCTCCCATCCTATGGAACTACCTGCCCTAATCTGTCCAACTATCTCCTACTCAGTCTACTTTTAGATGATCCTGACTCCTGAAAACCCCATCTCTTCAGAGGCCTATCCTGCCTCCAACAAGTGTGCTTTTATCTTCTCCATCAGCTCACCCCCCACACGTATTACCTTTTGTATCTCTTGACCCTCCCTCCTAGATTGTAAGTTCTAACGAGCAGGGCCCTCTGATTTCTAGTGTATTGAATTGCATTGCAACTGCTTTGTATGTCCTCGTGATGTAAAGTGCTGCGCAAACTGTTGGCGCTATATAAATACTCTATAATAACAACAATATTTTAAGTGTGCGCTGATGTGTTTTTTTGTTTTGTTTTTTTAAGCATTACACTTTCATTGTATATAATTTCAAGCATCAAGCTATCCCAGCAGACAGCAGTAAGGCACTGTCATGCAACTCGTGACACCTGGAAGCAGAAACCAAGATAAGTATTTTTTCTTTTTTTTAGCCCACAGTTTGTGTTTTTTTTTTAAATTGCCTTACATTTGAGAGAAGGAGCCTTTTAGTAAAGCGTGCTTTTTCATGGAAGGTCCAGTTTGAAAACCCATTTACACCTGGTGCGGTGGTACTGCTAATGATGGCTAATCCAGCGCAATCTCACCGCAAAATAAGGCAAGCTGCTGTGTTGCAGTGGCATGTGGGTGTTGTATACTGGAAAAATATACGGCAATCTAGTGCCATTCACTGCGTAGTGGCCAATAGAACTTGTAGGATGAGTAGGCAAAGCTGGTTTGGCTGTATTTCTCCTCTGGATCACAGGAGACCAGTTCGCTCTGCACTCCTGTGACCTGTTCTCAGCAGACAGCAGGCTAAAATCCACTGGTTGGCTGATGTCACAGAGCCAGTCCAGGCTTGGGAAAGATTGCAGCCATATGGTCAGGATCGCCCACATGGCTGGACCGGGACCTGACTTGGCCTCTCGGGGGCCACAGAGCCTGAGCCAGCAGCTCCTGCCCCCTCCACAGCACAGCGTTCCAGTGAGCGGGGAGTGAGAACAGAGAGCTGCTGACTGACAAGTCACCAGCTCTCAGCTCAGGGAGCTGTGAGAACTGAGCGATCGGCGGTGTTTGATCACTCAGTTCTCAGTGTTAGAGCTGGCGGGGGACAACTGAATTCGGATTCAGAAAAAAATTTAAAATGTCCACACTTCTCTTTTAATAAAATGTAATTGTGTGACATTTCAATAGTTAATTTAAAAATGAACAATTAGAGCCCAGGCCTCAACCACTTAGATATGCTGTGGAATGACCTAAAGAGAGCAGTTTACAAAACTGCTTCAGCTCAGACACATTTGAAGGATGTCTGGTGTAAAGGGGAATGATCAAAAATTCTCCTGAACACTGTGCGGGTCTGATCCAGAGCTACCGAAAGCGATTGCTTAAAGTCATTGCTGCCAAATGAGGTAGAACAGCGCAAAAGCTTTTCACTTACTTTCTCCCTCCCCCAACACTGTGAATGTTTGTTGGGTGTGTCCAATAAAGACACAAGAAATTAGATTTTTGGTTTGCGTGTGATTAGCTTAAAAAGTGGATGTAAACCCAATTCATAATATTTGACCCAAGCGCGTATATCTCTAGTGTTTACTTATCTCTCTCCAAAGCCCTGACAAGCTCTCCGACAATCGATTTAAAACCAGCCTGAAATTTGAGGGGGTGGGTGCTATAAACAGATTAGCAGAGAGCCGTTCTATTCACAGCACAGCTCTGCACATTCCTTCCTTCCTCTTACTCTGCCTATGTGGAGAGTGGGTGTGTGCTTTTCTTCCAATCAGCTGTCATGCAGTGTATGCCAAGACTTCACTCCAAGTGCTGAACAGGAAGGAGAAAATTTCTAACACTATGTGCACCAAAGATGAGCTCAGGCGTGTTTGCATACTCCACGTGCAGAGCCTACCAGGAAGTCAGCGCAGCGCTGTGCTAATCATAGGCAGTGCAACATTTCCCGATCTCTGCACCCGAGCATCGGGGCAATGTCTCACTGCCTGTGATTAGCGCAGCGCCGGCTGCGGGCTCTTCACGTGGAGTATGCGAACACGCCTGAGCTCATCCTTAATGTGCACTTTCTAAAGAATATAGCAAGCTGAACACAGCAGATATACAGTGGATATAAAAAGTCTACACACCCCTGTTAAAATGTCAGGTTTCTGTGATGTAAAAATATTAGACAAAGATATATAGTTTCAGAAACGTTTCCACCTTTAATGTGACCTATAAACGGTACAACAACTCAGTTGAACAACAAACTGAAATCTTTTTAGGTAAAGGGAAGTAAAAATAAAAAAATTAAATAATATGGTTGCATAAGTGTGCACACCCTTTGTTGCAGCACATATTGTTTTTATTACAGTACTCAGTTCTTTTAGGTAGTCTATCACCATGGCATATCTTGACTTGGCAATATTTGCCCACTCTTTGCAAAACATTTCAGATTGCAAGGACATCTCCTGTGCACAGCCCTCTTCAGATCATCCCACAGATTTTCAATCGGATTCAGGTCTGGGCTCTGGCTGGGCCAATTCAAAACTTTAATCTTTTTCTGGTGAAGCCATTGCTTTGTTGATTTGGATGTATGCTTTGGGTTATTGTCATCCTGAAAGACGAAGTTCCTCTCCATGTTCAGCTTTCTAGCAGAAGCCTGAAGGTTTTGTGCCAATATTGACTGGTATTTGGAACTGTTCATAACTCCCTCTACCTTGACAAAGGCACCTGTTCCAGCTTAAGAAAAACAGCGGCAAAGCATGATGTTGCCACCACCATGCTTCACTGTGGGCAGGGCTGGCCCAAGACATTGTGCTGCCTGGGTCCAAGAATGTAATGCTGCCCCCCCCCCCCCACCCCCCAAAGAAATCACCCACATCCATTATTTTAGATCATGATAATTAAAACTAAAATTTAATTTATCAGGAAGTCAGATTTACATGCAACAGCACCTTGTCTATACGCAAAATTATATGGAATGTTAAATTCCAAGGGGCGGGTTAGAGAAGTATAGGGGTGGGCTAGGGTAGTAGTATATAGACAGGCTAGGGCAGCATAGGGACTGGCTAGGGCAGTATATGGACAGGCTATGGTAGTATAGGGGCAGGCGGAACAGCCCGGGGACAGTTATCATGAGACACAAAACTGATGGAAATCAAAACTTGGTCAATTTGATGGGTAAATAGAGGCCATGGTGTTTTTGGAAAATGTAGCCAGGCTGGCACGTTTTTCTTCATAAGAAAAGGCTTCCGTCTTGCCACTCTACCCCATAGCCCAGACATATAAAGAATACGTGAGATTGTTGTCACATATACCACACAGCCAGTACTTGCCAGATATTCCTGCAGCTCCTTTAATGTTGCTGTAGTCCTCTTGGCAGCCTCCCTGACCAGTTTTCTTCTCTTTTCATCAATTTTGGAGGAACTTCCCATTCTTGGCAATGTCTCTGTTGTGCCGTATTTTCTCCATTTATGATGACCACCTTTGCTGTGTTCCATGGTATATCTGATGCCCTGGAAATGCTTTTGTACCCTGACGGATACCTTTTAACAATGAGATCCCTCTGATGCTTTGGAAGTGCTCTGCAGTCCATGGCTTTTGCTGTAGGCTGTGACTAAGAAAATGTCAGGAAAGACCTACGGGAACAGCTTAACTTTATTTGGGGTTAATTAGAGGCACTTTAAATGATGGCAGGTGTGTAATGACTCCTATTATGAGTTTGAATATGATTGCTTAATTCTGAACACAACTACATCCCCAGTTATAAGAGGGTGTGCACACTTATGCAACCACATTATTTTATTTTTACTTCTCACCGCCTAAAAGATTTGTTTGTTTATCAATTGAGTTGTGCAGTTTATAGGTCACATTAAAGGTGGAAAAAGTTCTGAAATGATTAATCTTTATCTATTTTCTTTTTTTTTTTACATCACAAGGGTGTGTAGACTTTACATCCACTGTACATGTAAAACATATGTAGGAGGATTTGTTTCATATTTGTATATCATATAAGGCTGTTCACTTCACTAGGTATATGTGAGATTTTACATCCACTAAGCATCTTGTGCGTGTCTATTGTTGTGACTTAGATGAGGATCACATCACATTGAAGGGAAAATTACTGCAAAAAACAGTTAATTTCAAGGAGGTTCACATACCCTTTTCTTGCCGTTGTAAATAAAATATGACAGATTTGCGTTAACCATGATTGCCTTCAGCATAAACAGTAGTAAGCACACAACATATGTGATTTTTTTTTTCTCTTTCTTTTTTTAAAACCTTCAACGCCCTGTATTTATTTTGCTTATTATGATCCTGACCCTCATTTAAAAGAGATTTACTTCAATCCACTACCCGTGTTATATAAATCCTCTGCAATGCCGATCATGATTTGAATCACACTGGTTATTAAAAGGCATTTTTGATTATCTCTCCACACAAATTAAATGCAAGATGACTGGACATAGCAATGTACAATTCTATCATTTCTTACTAGCTGGCACATGACAGGACAGCATGTCACCAGCTATGAAGTCATGGACACATTCCCCAACACAATCAAGATGCCTTACTATTATATTATTCACAAGTGCAGGCTCTTCTGTAGACAAATGCCATTTTGTTACAGAAATTAAAAAGGCAATTACATTATTCCTTTTCCTACATTAGGATAAATATTGTACAATCTAGGAACCCTTGCGAAAAATTAAAGGAGTTTTCAGGTATAATAAATATTTTTGGTAACACGGAAAGGCCCAGCTCACCATAGCCCCTTTTGGAGCTAAACTGTAGTCATGACTAATAGTAGAAAAAAAAAAAGTTTTAATAGTATTAAAGTAGCTCCATATCAAGCATCTTTTAATTGCCTCTTTGCACCATATGTAACTGAAATTTCTAAGCTCTGTATGACCAGAAGCCATTCTTTGAACAACTGAAAGGAAACCAGTCAGCATGATTGTCTGCACTTGCGCATAAATAACATATCATGGGATCACAGCACACTTAGCTACCCCGGCTGCCAGTCAAAATATTACCTACTTGCTTCAAGCTGCTTCTCTACAGTGTACGGTGTTAATTTTGAAGTAAAATTTCGATTCAGTCATTTGACTAGAATACTGTTTTTTTTGGGGGGGGGGGGGGGGGGGGGGGCTGGACATGCTGTGGCAGGACAGCCCTTAAGCGCAAAAATCAAATACCTTTACGTGGTTTTTTTTGGCTCTGGGGTGCGCACGCCTCTGTTCCTGCTGTAATTGGACACAGCGGGAGCCAATCAGTGGGTCATGCGGACCCGATGTCTGCTGGAAACCCAGCAATCGTTCTGAGAGAGGCAGAACAGTGGTCTGCTTATGTAAACAAGGCAGATCGCTGTTCTGCTAGTAAGGAAGAGTATCATTAGTACAGCGACAAGGGATTTTTTTTTTTAGCACTGATCACTGTATGGAAGTCACTGGTCCCCAAAATGTGTCAGGTTTCCGATCTGTATGCTGCAATATCACAGTCCCCCTAAAAATCGCTAATCGCCGCCTTTACTAGTAAAAAAAAAAAAAAAAAAAAAGTCCACAAATCTATCCCATAGTTTGTAGATGCTATAAGTTTTGTGCACACCAATCAATTGTTTTTTTTTTCTTTTAACCAAAAACTTTTTGGCCTAAATCGATGAAGAAATGCGAATGCGCAAAAAATAAAAACTGCAGAAGTTATCAAATACCACCAACAGGAAGCTTTGTGTGAAAAAAGGACATCAATTTTATTTGGGTACAGCGTCGCATGACCGCGCAATTGTCAGTTAAAGCAAAATTCGCCTGGTAAAGAAGGGGGTGAAACTTCCAAAGTTGAAGAGGTTAAGCATTTCTCTAGAATTTCCAAACTCATCAGTATACTCCTGGAGTAAAAATCTAATAACATATTATTTATATTAAAAGTATAAACATGCGCTACAGATACAGATTTAGGCTTTGTTCACACTGCGGCCACTTGGGATCCGACTTGAGACCCCCAAGCCACGTGACACGTGAAAATCCATTTTAATCAATGTCTTAATTGACACTGTTGAAGTCGCTCCGACTTTAGAAAAAGGTTGCTGTACTACTTTGAAGTGACTTCTATCCGACGTGCGCCCATAGACTTTAAAGGAAGTTGCCTCTTAGCCCCTGTACACATGGTCGGAGATTTTGACAACCAAATCCGTCGGATTTTGTCTGTTGGATTGTGTCCGAAACTGTTGCATACACACGGTCGGGCCAAGTTGGCGAAAAATCAGATCTTTCAGAACGTGATGACGTAATTTCGTTACAATGGGACTACATTCATGCTAGTAGCCAATAGCTTTGATGTAGGAATTTGATCTGAGCATGCGTGGCACTTGGTCCGATCAAAATGCTCTACACATGATCGGATTAGGTCCGACCGGCCCAGTTGGTTGGGAAATATTTCCAACATGTTGGAAAATTGGGTCGGACGGAGATTCGGACAAAATCAGTCTGATGCATACCACACACAGTCGGATTATCTGACGACACGGTCCGATAAGACGCATTCCGGCGGATTCTCCGAACGCGTGTACAGGGCTTAAGTCAGATCTTAACTGAAGTGATTTGGATCTGACATTAAAGGAGGTTTCAAAGTGGATTTAAGTCGCACTGCAGATTGAAGCAGTGTGAACCGAGCCTTAGCCGTTGTGATATATAAAGTCTTTATAAAACCAAGTTTCATAAACAAAAATATTGCTTTTATTGCTTTTTGACAAACAGAAGTGCAAAAAATAAAAAAAATAAAAAACACCTGCAAAATGTATTGACTGTGATGCCATTGCACATATTACCTGAATATATTACCAACATTAAATATTAAAAGCGGAGTTCCAGTCATTTGTTCGTTTATTAAAAGTCAGCAGCTACAAAAAGTGTAGCTGCTGACTTTTATTAAACAACTGAGGTGTACTCACCGCAGCCATGTCCTCCCTTGGCGGTGCCAGCATCTCTACTATGCCACAAGCTGTCGCAGACGGGTGCCCAATGCTCATGAGCGAGTGGCACTGTGGTCTGTGACTGGCCCCTGAAGTCTTCTAGGACCTGTCGTATGTCCCAGAAGACTTCAGAAGGGAAAGCTTCTGCTCCCGGTCGCCTAGGCGACTGGAATGGAAGTGGGAGCAGGTACCTGTCAAATTCGGGTACCTCTCAACCCCCCCCCCCCACTAAAAGCTCTGTTTCACAAACAGGAGCCGGGGAGGAGGCGCTAAAGCGGAAGTTCCACTTTAGGGTGGTACACTGCTTTAAGAAAAAAAAAAAATAATAAGAAAAGTTTTATTTTATTTTTCCTTTCAGCAGCTTAGCAGATGCCTCCTATTTATTCTTTTGTGGTACTGCAGTGTTAATCTTAATGTCGATTAGATTTAGTTTTAGTCAGCCTTGACTAAAATGCCATTTTAGTTTTAGTTTTAAGTCTACTAAAATAGTGTTACATTTCGTAAATGTTCATCAATGAAATTAATACTGAACTGCGTTAATGAGATCTAACGATACTGCTGTTGTAGCCTGTGAAATCAGCATGGCATTGTACAGTTTGACTATGAAAACCTTAGGAGCATGGTCAGTGCAATTCAGTCTGTCAGGATTCTAAGGTCTGACTGTTCCTGTCCCAGAAGAAAGTTTTGGTGTTTCAACGTTTCTGCTTGCCTTTTATATATTATAAAACTGGGAACTCAAGTGACGAAGAACTGAACAACACAGTCCTTAAGACATATACTGTGGGTAAACATACTATGGCATAACTCCGTTTAGGGCAGACTGAATTTTTAATAAAAACAGCAAGCATCTAAGAGATGAATCCATCCAAAATAAATAAATGCTAGTTACCTGGTTGTCACACTGATGCATTGACATCAATGCTTCCAGAGTCACAAGCTGGGAACAAGTATACATAAGGAAGTCTGAAGCTCATTTTCAGCATGCATGTTCCAGGTCTGCGACTAAAAAAGTATGGACACTAAACACAGTCAGCCAAAGCATTTTTGGATGTGGAAGCCTCACCATATGCACCAGAACAATCACTTTGAACTATATAAACTAAAGACCAACCAAAACCCCACCATGGACTGGGGGAAGAGTGGGGGCTGGGTTTATGGGTGCTACCTGTTACCTCAGGAAAGGCTGGGGGTTTAGGGGGCTGGGTTGGCGTGTGTGCTACCTGTCACCTCAGGGGAGGCAGGTGGTGGCGAGTGTGGGTGCTGCCTTGCACCTCCCTTGTGTGAGTGCCACCTGTCATCTAAGGGGGCTGTTGGTGCACCTTCTATTGGCTTGTCACCTGATGTGTGCACCGCCCCTGTCACTGGAGGGTTGGGGGCATATGCAGCCTGTCTCCTCTGGGCCAGCATGGCTTCTTCTCCCCCTACATAAGTTGACCACAGAGAGGTGCTCATACGGCTCAGACCCAAACAAGCCACAGACCTGCACTGGTTCACGGCCCGGGGGTTGGGGGCCTCTGCTACAGGCACACAGTGTTCACTTTCTATAGTGTATATGACCTGTTCTAGTGTTTACTGCCACAAAAATAGAATATTTCAAAGGCTCTGGATTACTACTAAATATAATGGCAATTAATAAACAACAACACAGTAGATTCATCACTATTACAAATACATTATTTTTAGAGCCAATTTTTAAGGGAAAATAAATAAATAAATCACAAGTACAAACTGATAAAATTCAAGGCAAGTGCATTGGGATGCTACCATAAAAGTTGAAAGTGAGGCCTTATTTCTCTACTGCCATTTTCCGATGCTGGTTTGAATTGCATGGCAACATACAACTGACCTTAAAAAGGTAGACGACAGACTTTAGGGAACAATGGAATGAGCTCAAACATTCAAATTATCCTCACTCCAAAGGCTACAAAAAGCAGCTCAGCTTAGCTCAGTGCTGTTACAGAGGTAAGGAAACAAGTGGGACTAGTTTTTCACCCTGTCCGATTCAAAAGAGGACATCCAATCTTCCAAGACGTGCTGCAAGGCCTTTCACTAACTGCAAAGAGTACACGTTTAGGATTTCATAATATAAAATTCTGTTTATTAGATTCATCTTTACAATGGTTTGTCTTGAGCGATTTTGTGGAGCTACTCACAATACATCTGTGCAGGTTTAATTTAGCATATAGCTACATTTTTTTTTTTTTTTATTTAGGCCTGTCTGTGTTTGTTAGGGAGACAACATCTCTTTTTGTCCTTGTGACCCATATATCACTGGGAGTAAAACTAAAAGAAGATCCAAAATTGTAAAGTAGTCACCAGAACAGGAATGAAGAAAAAATAATGTATCCATCTACCAATGGATATACTTTTTCCAGTGACAACTGTCTAACAGAGGGTTTCCTCATGGAGAGAGATGAGAGGTTTTAAATATTCTCTACTATATCCAAAATGGAAGTTTTGACTTTAGATATACTTTAAGTTCAGCTGGTAAAATAACTATATCAATCTAAATTGATATCAGTTTCTTATAATCCCTTACACAGTAGTAGTACAGCTGACCATACAAAAGTAGCATTTTGTTAAAAAAAAAAATATTGATTTTAAGTCAAATCGTTAGCGGAGTAAAAACTACATTTTATTTCTATTCCAGAGATGGAAAATTTCAAAGGCGTAGGATGGAAAATTTTAAAGGATGAAATATTTTTCAAAAACAAAAAATTTCTAGCAATGGATGTGGTTTTCATTTGGAAGTCCATTCATTCCAAAATCAAAGGTTAAAAATAACCCCTTTTTTTTGGGAGTACTTTGGAATAACATTCCTCATCGAAAATTGAGTCATCTAAAGCTGTGGTCATCAACCCTGTCCTCAGGGCCCACTAACAGGCCAGGTTTTATGTATTACCTTGGGGAGATGCAGATTAGAATACTGCAATCACTGAGCAGCAAATGATATCACCTGTGATGTATTTCAGCTATCTTGCAAACCTGGCCTGTTAGTGGGTCCTGAGGACAGGGTTGATGACCACTGCCCTAAAGTATTGATAAGAATGTTCGGATGACTATTCACATGAACGTTTTTTCAAAAATCGACTAGTTAAGAAAAGTAACACAAGTTGTATCGGGAAAATATGACTACTGCATTTCAAAGTTTTTTTTCTAATACAAGGAACATGCTTACAATCTGGAAGTACACAGATACAGAGAGCAGAAAACAGTGTCACTCTAGCTATACAGTATGGAAGAGGTACACCGATTAATCATAAGTTTAAGACCATCCACCTAATACTGCGTAGGGCCACCTTTTGCCACCAAAAGGCCATTTGAGGCATGGACACCACTAGATCTCTGGTGGTAGATTGTGGTATCTGATTCCAAGTCAGCAGCAACTGATCCTTTAAAGTGGTTGCAAGGGCAGAGGGTTTATCTTAATGCAATGTCGATTAGAGACTTGGCTGCCTGGGACTCTCCCTCCTCATTGGCTGAGACAGCAGCGAAGCGCCAAAAGAGGAGAGAGAGGGGGGGGCACAAGGCCGGGCCTCCATGCCTGAATACACACAGGGAGCTGCAGCTTGGCTCAGGTGCCACCATAGCAAGCTGCTTGCTGTGGGGGCACTCAACAGGAGGGAGGGGCCAGAAGTGCCAGCAAGGGAGCCAAGAAGAGGAGGATCTGGGCTGCTCTGTGCAAAACCATTGCACAGGGAAGGCAAGTATAACATGTTTAATATACATTTTTGCATACCGTACAGTCCCTTGAATAAAGTATTCATACCCTTGAAATTTTCTACATTTTTTCATGTTACAACCAAAAATGTAAATATTTTATTGGGATTTTATGTGACAGACCAACACAAAGTGGCACATAATTATGAAGTGGAAGGAAAATGATAAATAGTTTTTAATTTTACATATAAAATATCTGAAAAGTGTGGCAAGCGTTTGTATTCAGCCCCCTTTACTCTGATACCCCATAACTAAAATCTAGTGTACCCATTCGCCTTCAGAAGTCACCTAATCAGTAAACAGAGTTCACCTGTGTGTAATTTAATCTAACTATAAATACAGCTGCTCTGCAAAGCCCTCACAAGAGTATGGAACAACTGCAAACCTACCAAGACATGGCCATCTACCTAAACTGACAGGCTGGGCAAGGAGCTTTAATAAGAGAAGCAGCCAAGAGGCCCATGGTAACCCTGAAGAGAAGAGATCCACAACTCAGGTGGGATAATCTGTCCACAGGACAACTATTAGTCATGCACTTCACAAATCTGGCCTTTATGCAAGAGTGGCAAGAAGAAAGCCATAAGAAGTTCTATTTGCAGTTTGCTCGAAGCCATGTGGGGGACCCAGCAAACATGTGGAAGAAGGTGCTCTGGTCAGATGAGACCAAAATTTTACTTTTTGGCCTAAAAGCAAAATGCTATGTGTGGCGGAAAACGAACAACACACCATCCTGTTGTCGGGATGCTTTTTTTCAGCAGGGAAAGAGTTGATGGGAAGATGGATGGAGCCAAGTACAGGGCAATCTTAGAAGAATTCCTTTTGGAGTCTGCAAAAGACTTGAGACTGAGGTGGAGGTTCAACTCCCAGCAGGACAACAACCCTAAACATACAGTCAGAGCTACAATGGAAAGGTTTAGACTAGACTAAAGCATATTTATGTACTAGAATGGCTAAAGTGAGAATCTGTGGCAAGACTTGAAACTCGCTGTTCAGACACTCTCCATCCAATCTGACAGAGCTTGAGCTAATTTTGCAAAGAAGAATGGGCAAAAATGTCACTCTAGATGTGTAAAAGCTGGTAGAGACATCCCCAAAAAGTCTTGCAGCTGTAATGGCAATGAAAGGTGGTTCTACAAAGTATTGATTTAGGGGGTCTGAATACAAATGGACGTCACACTTTTCATATATTTGTAAAAAAAATAAAAAAAATAATATCTGAAAACCATTTATCATTTTCCTTTCACTTCACAATTATGTGCCACGTTGTCTTGGTCGATCACATAAAATACATTATTTTGATTGTAACATGACAATGTGGAAAATTTTAAAAGGGGTACGCATATTTTTTCAAGGCACTGTATATGCATTTCCTTAAAATTTCATTTGAAGTGTATGTAAACTAAGGATGATTAGGACTTAAAAATATATTTTTTTCCTAAACATTCCGTTATCTAGTCAGATATATAAGAAATATTGCTAATCAATATTTTAAATTTTCTGGACAGCAGCAGGTGCATCACTATGCTGCTTTACATGTTTTCTATAGCTTTTTATCTCCTCTTGTCAGTTAACAGAGCGCAATGGCCCAAGTTAAAATCTGTACAACATTCCTCATCCCACTCAGCCCCAAGAGTTCAATGAGAGACACTGTGTTGGAAAGGAAACAGCCCTTGCTCTATATTTAGAAAACACAAATTGCTCTGGGAAATCTTTGTCACGTGTTGCATGTTTAATTGTAAAACATAGATTGAATGCATGAAAAATTATATAAAACTCAAATTTTAATATGTAAAGTGTTAGTTCACCTTTTCAGACAAAAATGAAAAGGCAAACACCCTACATCTTTCCCACCTCCTTGGTCCCCAGGTCCAAGAATTTAAAATCCCTGCTCTTCTCCCTCTTCATTCTGCAGGGCTTCTGGGATGGCTCAGTATGCTTCCAATTGGTTAGCATCATTACTGACAATTAGAAGCCCTAGAGAATATAGAGGGAGGACAAGAACTTTAAATCCCCAGACCACTGCATAGGTTGCGTGCGTGGGCACTAACAGCGCATCACCCACCGCAGAGTAAGTACGGTGGGGACCTGTGTGTGTGTGTGTGGGCAGAGTGTTGGTCCACCTTTCTATTTTTTCCAAAAAGGAAACATTTGAAATTCTTTAAAAAGAACAATGGAAATAAGATTATAGTTTGCTACAGGCATATTTCCAAGTGCTCCTTACATGTGAGAGAGGCAAGTCTGGCTGCTGAACTTGTGCCATGTAAGAGGGAAGCAAACAGCTTCCCAGATTGAGAACATTGGAATAAAATAGACTGAAAATCATTTTACTGTCAGTAAGCTACCAAAATAAAATAAAAATGTTAACTCTGAAGGCAACATTAATTCTGGCCATATGTGCAATGAAAAAAAAAAAAAGTTACAGTGGTACATTTCAAATACATTTGTTTAAAAATGTATTTTGATTGGACTTTAAATTGATCTTCTAGTAAGCCCAATGAAAACAATTGTTTATTGGCCCAGAATCCTTGCAACTGATTTCTGGAATATATGATTAACAATAAGAGTGTTCATCGAAAAATTTGATATAGAAATAGTAGACAAAAATGATGGAAAAAATAAAAGAATGTGTGTATATGTTGTAATCAAGCGGGTTCCCGTGGGGCCACTGGACAGAGGAGTGCCGGCGGGGGACCAGAAAACAGAAGGTTCAGGGCCGCTTTGTGCAATTCCATCCTGATAATCAGCACTCCCATTTATATCTGTGTAACGTTTCCAAACAAGGCTTACAAAAAGCTGCATTAAGCGTGCTGTTCACACTACTCTTATACAAGCTGAAGCCCATAGTTTGTCAGCACATGATGGCACTGCTTCTGTTGCCGAGACTCTCCCACTGCTATCCGCAGTGTATGGGAGGGAGGGAGAGAGGCACCAATAAAAGGAAGATTTAGAGGGGGTGGCTCAGGATAGGTAAAGTACATTTTTCTGTTTACTTTAGGAGGCTTATGTACTTCACAGCAACTGGATTTGATATGGTTTAGACTGTCATATAGGAGACTTTAGTCATACCAAGATATCAGGACTAGATCACTCCCAGAGGCAAGTTAGGCACTGCTCCTAAACCAATTATAACTGGCCTCCAGCTTTTCTACATGAGCAACATCGATGTCAATGGTCAAAATATTCTCTAGCTCCTAAATTGGTTATGACTGGATACTGAATTACTCAATTAAACCTTCCCTGGTTTAAGATTGCCGAATATCAAGTATTACAAAAAAATATTATTGTACCAAGTATTACATAATTTATTTCGAGTGTCCATGATGCTACAACACATCTGGATGTAAAGTCAGTACCAAACAAGCAATAATATATTTATATCAAGCTGATACATATGCATAAGCCATTATGTATCCTGCACCCTGCATGTATCATGTTATTGAAAATATATATTTTCAATTTATTTTTTATAAAAATTGAATAACATCTATGTTACAATTTCAAGTTCTAGCAACAAAAGCTAAGACTGTAAACCACATAATGCAGTTCTGTAACCAATATGTCATTTTTTTAATTGCAAGCATCTGAATTAGACTTGGTTATCAAGTATCGAGACATATTACAGTCTTTGTGCAGCAGAGCTTAAACAGGGGAGGGAGAAGCATCAAAGGGAGCCTATCAGGAGTAACAGAGAGGAGAGCCGAACCTGTAAGTGAAAGTAAACCTGCAGTAGAGAAAGATCAGCCCCCCCCCCCCCCCATATGCCAGGCAGGGCTATACCGTGTGGTTGTGCTATGTAAATATTGGCACTGGGTGGACAGAAATACAAATCCTTTGCCATTTAAACAGCTCTCTTAAATGCATTTCATCTGTGTGTAACTGTTTGCCTGGAGTTCATATTTAAGTGCAGTATATATTTTTTTTTTTTTTTTAAACACGCTTTAAAAAAATAAATAAAAAAAAAATGTTTTAAACTTTTTTCCCTACTTTCTGCTTTGTATTGTGTACTTGTCTTTAAACGAGAGGCTAGAAGTGGTTTTGGTAAACTTTATTAAAAGCTCTCGAAACATTTGTGAAAAAAAAAAAAAAAAAAAAAAACGCAGTAAAGAATATGTTAAAAAAAAAAAAACACAATGGATAATGCAGCTCAATAACCACCTACAGAGTGCATAAACAGAAAAAATAAAAATCTAAAATTTTGCTGTTCTTTTAAGGAACATAGCAGGTATGTTTGTTGTGAATTTGGGCTTTTTCGCTTGCTTCTGGCTCTTTATGCAATGAAGAAAGACAGACTCAATTAGGTTGAGATCAGGGCTTTGTGAGGACTCTGATTTCTTCCTACTGTATATGCTAAAATGTATTTCTTTACAAATTTGGCTACGTTTGGGGGTCATTGTTGTGCTCTAGAATGAATTTGAAAGTGGTGAGATTCTTCCCCGATTGTACTGCATTATAGACAATTATCTGCCTGTATTTCACAGCATTGTAAAAATCATTATTTCTGACCCAACTTTATGTTCTTAAATGCAGCCCCAAACCTGCTAGGAACCTTCACAGTGTTTCACTGCTGCCTGCAGATGCCTCTATCCAGAACTTTGGCTAACTAACTACCATCTGTTACAGTGAAATATTTCAAATTTGGACTCATTAGCCTGCTGTTATTTTTCTGCACAATAGTTCTTGTATTTTCCTGCATAGGTGAGTCACTTGGCTTTGTTTCCATATTGGCGGTATGGCTTTATAGCAACAAATCTTCCACCAAAACCACACTTCCCTGGACCATAAATGGCTGTATCAGTGTCCCACTGGTTTGTGCCAGGTCTGAGCTGACTGTGTATGGACATCTTCTGATAAAGTCAGCATGATGCGTTTTTCAACTGCTGCACCAAGATTTCTGATCACAGCGTTTTCAGACCTCAACGTTGCATGTTTCTTTCTGCAGAAGAGCTTGGACAGCACACCACACCAGCAACACCTTTCTTGAAATGTATACCTGTGAAAGAACTTGTTGATGCAGTAAGATTTTCTAAAACTGAACTTTTATCGGTGATCTCTACTTACTAGTAGAGAATGGCTTTTCTCTAATCCGTTTTAGTCCTCCTACATAGATGATCCTGTTTGAATAAATGACTGTATTTTAACCTACATCCTATGTTGTTGATCATCAGCACCTGTTTGGTATAACCGTTTAATCACGTTTCAGACCATATGGCTGCAAGTTCCTTAACTGGGTTACAAGTGTTACTGTGGGAATTTATGCTGTTTTAAAAAGGGATGGACACAAACAGATTTTGTCCTTTTTCCCCTATTTAGGCACTTTGTAGGTTGGTGATTTAAAAATAAAAAAGTATTCACTGCAATTTTTCTGAAAACACCCGCATTTTAAAAATACCTAAAAACACACATACATGCATACACACTAATGCACTAAACGCAAATGTTGCTCTTAAAAGCAAATATCTAAATATATATTTAAAATACAAATATGCAAACTGGTTTGAGGATATTCAATCTATGCACAGTTGCTTTTTAATCTAATATTACTATTTAGTTTGAAATCTCAAGCTTACATTAGTGCTCAAAGTGTTGGGTTGCTGTTGGTAAATGGTTTTCCTTTCTAAATCCTGGCTACCGATTACCTGAACAATCAAATGTGTAGGATCTGCAAGAACAAATGTGAATTTTATGGGGAAGTCCATGGGGTTAGGCTAACAATTCATCTGGAAAACAGACACTCTGCTCTACTTCCTACTTTATTCAATAGAGCAAACAAATATTTTTGCTTTAGAAATAAGCAGTTTTAGTGTTCCCAAAGAAAAGTACTAACCACGGGAAATTGAAAAAATTAGCAGTATCAATAGGCTGTCCGCTTTTACAAAAGTCCAAGCAGGGCAGCATCTCTATTGTAACTCAACGGCAGAGATCCTTTCATTTTACAAATTATCCATAAATACTCATTGGAGCTCTTTATTATTTATATTAAATATTTTCAAATGTGTAGAGACTTAGCATTCTAATCAATCATGACTGCAGCCAACTTTCAGTTTCAACAATAAGGGGTCTGTTTACTAAAGGCAAATAGACTGTTCACTTTGCAAGTGTAGTTGCCCTCATCTCCAGAGCTTACTGAATGTGGTAAAGCTGTGCTGATTTTCATCATCCAATCATGTGCAAGTAAGATTTCATGTTCTTGATTGGGTATTCTTTACAAAGTGAAGCTTCATCACATTCACTTTTGGGGAAAATAACTGCTCTTGCAAAGTGTACAGTCTATCTGCCTTTGGTAAATCAACCCCTAGGTCTATGCATAAGTAAAAATGACCTATATCATATGAAGCGTCAGGAATCGATCGCTCTGATGCTAATTTTTTTAATATACTTTATTGCCCACTATAAAGGACAGTTTTTAATGCTACATCTTTCTTTACAAACTGATGGTTTATCTCAGACTCAATATCCTCAAACCACAGGACCATCAGGACTGTCATTTAACTAATCTTTTTTTTAAAGGCAAACATTTATTTTCAAGAGATGCTCGTTTTGTGGCTGATATTTTTACCTCTTGCATACTTTTTCTAAGCCAGTAGCAAAAAAAAAAAAAAAAAAATTATATAATTTAACCACTTCAATACCAGGCACGCCAATTTTCAGCATTGTCGCAATTTGAATGACAATTGTGCGGTCATAGAAACACTGTACCCAAACAATTTTTTTTTATCATTTTGGAGCTTTCTTTTGGTGGTATTTGATCACCTCTGAGATTTTAATTTTTTTGCGTAACAAATAAAAAAGGACCGAAAATTTTGAAAAAAAAAAGTTTCTTTGTTTCCGTAAAAAAAAAAAAAAAAAAAAATTGTAAATAAGCAAGTTAACTCCTTCAATGATGGGCACTGATAAGCAGCACTGGTGGGTACTTATGGGTAGCACGGATGGGCACTGATAGGTGGCATTGAGGACACTTATGGGCGACACTGATGACAATGACTGATGACATGGCATTGCTGGGCATCACTGTTTTCTTAGTACATAGTGGTGCCAGTGCCCATTTGTGGGCACAGATTGGGCATTAATTTGGGCATGTGGATGGCCATGGGGTACATACCTGGCCATCCACATATTGCCCCCTTCCCTGGTGGTCCAGTATGGTCATCAGAGGGGGGGGGGGGGGCTGCACTCAAACATTCAGCACAGACCCTCCCGTGAGGAGAGCCGCCGATTGGCTCTCCTCTACTCGCGTCTGTCAGATGCAAGTGAGGAAAAACCAAACACCGGCTCTTCCTATTTACATCTTGTTCAGCCGTGATTGGACACGGCTGATCACGTGGTAAAGAGCCTCTGTCAGATGCTCTTTACCGAGATCGATGTAGAGGTGTGTGTCAGACTAACACACACCGCACCGCCGATCGCCACAATGTGCAGCCCCATGGGCACGTGACAGATGTTAGCCTGAAGGATGTCATCTGACGCCCAGTCAGGATAAATGAACCACCGCCTGGCGGTCATTTTGCTGTAAGCTGGGCGGGAAGTGGTTAAGGAAAGAGTCTATACAACAGCCCAGCAAAGCAGAGCATATTCATTCAGAATGCAAGGTCAGAAATTGGAGTCACCACGTTTCTGCCAAGGTGGTTTACTTGAAGTTAAAAAGATTTCCTTAAGAGGACAGCCTCTCCCCTCATCCCCTTCCTGACATTAATACCTCTATTAACTGGACTGGCTAAAAAAAATAAACTAAACTAAATGTCAGACAGAAAATATGTCCTGAAATGAGCATAGTAGGCCTGTCTCCGGGTAGTGTCCTCCACAACAAACAGCAAACTAGAATATAATTTACAGCGTGTGTAAGGCCTCATGCACACGAGACGCAGGTGAAAACTCTGCTCTAAAAAAGCTGAAATGCACGTTTTGCTGCGTTTGCGTTTATAAAGCCAACATAATGTAGACCCTCCCCAAGCTCTCAAAGCATGTTTTTTTTAACTATTTCTGCTATTTTGATCAGAGTGAGCAGCAGCAGCATAGAGAGCAGTTGTACACTTGTATTTGCCTCTCTTTCTGTGGTATATATTTTGAAATGGATCCCATATTGAATATATGTCAGGAAATGCTCCTGATGTTGCTCTTGATGAGACAGCAACCTTGCCGCAAACTTCGTGAGGGGTCCAGAGTCAGAGCTCGTCGATATTGGACCCATCCGTTGATGGGACAGCGAATGTCCGTTGGATATTTCACAAACATGTATGTGCAGTTGCGTACCTACCGACAAGTTTTTTAATTTTAGCCGGATGTCCGTTGTCACATTTGATCTGCTCTTAGAAAAAGTTCGACCTGGTCTGACATTCGAGGACACCAATATGAGAAACAGTGTGTCACCAGAGGAACGTCTGTTGGCAACGATCAGGTATGTGTATATATTTATAAAATGTTGTTTATAGCAAATTATCCAATTTTTTTAAATATCTAAAATTTTCTTGTGGCAATTTTTGAAATGAATTCATTATTTCTAATATAAAACTATATTAAAATAGTTATATTTTTTTTTAATCTTAATATATTTTTTATTCATTTTTTCTAGTTTCAAATTGTTTTATTTAAAAGCAAATCTATGTTAATTCGATTTTTTTTATAATTATTTTAAATTTGGCCAATTTTTTTATATATTTTTATCGTGAAATATGTATTGATTAATATATTTTAATTCTTTGCTGCTGTATATGGTAGTATAATATTTTTTAATGCCTTATTAAAATATCCAGAATCCTAACCCTACCCCTAACCCTAAACAATTACCCTAACACTAACCACTAACCCTAAACCGCTAACCCTAAACAACCCCAACCCTTAATCCTAAACAATAACCCTAACCCTAACGGATAGCCACTTACCATAACACCCAACCCTAATAACCAAATGACATTGCCGCAGATGGTCACAGTTGACTTTGAGGCCATGTATCTCTGATGCAGAAAAGTGCATGACATTTTGCGACCCGACTTTGGGGCCCCCTATCTCGTGGTCCCTTGGTGATAGGAACCTCAATAAGTGGCCCCAAGATATGGGCCCACAAAATGTCATTCT
This sequence comes from Lithobates pipiens, assembly GCF_037356315.1. Taxonomy (NCBI): domain Eukaryota; kingdom Metazoa; phylum Chordata; class Amphibia; order Anura; family Ranidae; genus Lithobates; species Lithobates pipiens. Next base: position 411,329,869 of record NW_027507748.1, read on the forward strand.
CAGATCATATTTCTGAGTTTTCAGGTCCAAAAAATTGGGTTCCTTTAAAAGCGCTTATAAGCGCAAACGTGGCTAAACGCGGCTGCGTCTGAAACGTGGAAATTTTTGCGTCTGAACCCATTTTTTTGCTTCTGCATAAAACGAGATTAAACGCAACTGCATAAAAACGAGACTGTGTGCATGGACACATAGGATAACATTGAATGAGTTCAGGGGCAGTTGAAAAAAGTGTCCAACTGCATCTGAACACGCGTTTAACAGCGTCTCGTGTGCATGAGGCCTAAAAAAAAAAAAAAAAAATGTATGTATGTATGTATGTATGTATGTATGTATGTATGTATGTATGTATGTATGTATATATATATATATATATATACACATACATATATATATACATACATATATATAGCGAACAGTCACTAGGGGGGCCCGTACGAGAACAGTTTTTGCCTTTGTGATATCCTGAACTCTCTTATAGTTCTTTATATGAAACCAGGTTCAAGCAATGAGCAATCCAATTACATCCAGTCTGAACGGTGTCAATAGGAAATAGAACAGGCATTCGGCATATCTCAAGGCTAGTCAGGCAAGGAGTAAAGAAAATGCATGATACCACTTGCATATTACAAACTAGGAGCGAGGTTAGGGCATCATGAAGAATACCACCTGTTTTCTATAATAATTGTGGTATATAAGAACTAAGTACCTGGTATACGTTCATGTGTACCACAACCACTGTAAAATACATTCCGACGTTCAGTGTTCGAGAGCAACGTCTATTTTTGAGATTGTAATATACAAAGCAAATTGGAACCTGCTGGTGGAGGGCACCCACTAATGAGCATCGAAAGATTCCCATGCAGCCCACCTCAACTAATTATATACAGTATATAAAATGTATATGATTGTTTACTTGCTTGAAACTGACCACGGAGTAAAAGAGAAGTCCATCTTTCATGTCACACATATTTAGTGTGCAACATGAAGCACGGTCAGACTCCACTGTCCCCCACTTACAGAATCTGAGGTTCTGTTATATCTGAATTTGGTGTGGCTGGAAGTTGCTCTGCCTGCAAAGCTGTGTCAGACTAAAAGTTCTATCTGCTACCCTGGCAGAGGTACTGTATTTCTCAATGAAGCACAAGTGTGGTGACATCATTGCGCTACTTCCTCCAGTTCTGTAAAACTGGCCATAGGATGTATCAAAATTCAACCGGGACTGGCCAAATCTTGATCCATTGCTGCAGCCAACTGATCAGTGTAGTCTGACAGCAGAGAGTCCTGCTGTCAGAATACAATGTCTGGCTGCAGGGGTATCTTTCTTCACACCCATGCAGGAGTCTTTATTTTTCAGCCTACTGGGAACCGTCCCTGCCAGAAGAGCACAGTGATTATTGCTAGCGGCTCCTGCATACTATAAATCCAACATGCTGTTTGTACCCAAGCCGATCAATGGATGGACCTGGGTACAATCAGCCTGCCCCTACATGGATTGAATTTTGGCCAGCCCCTGCTGACCTAGCTGAGATTTGAACCATCTATGACCGGCTTAATCAACTATCTGCAGCTTTATGGAAGGTCTGTACCCTTGGAACTGTAAGAACAGTCCGCAGAAGCCTGAGCACTGCATCCACAATCCACTGATCACAGTTGCAATACTTTGCGGGCTCAAATTCTAAAAAAATATATATATATTATTAATAAACATTGTTGCAATATGGCCCCGTTCACATTTGGTGATTTGGAATTGCCACAATTCTGCCCGCAATGCCAAACTGCGGTAAAACACATCTGAAGCACATTTGGATGCCATTTATTCTTAATGGCACCCCAAACACAGTGCAATTTTGTTGGAGAAAAACATTGTTAAAAAAAACATGCCTGACTCAGTGCCAAAATTTGGTGTATGAGCGTCTCTGGTGAGTGTTTTGGAGTGGAGGGAGGCCCATTCACAAATAATTCAGCTCCAAAAATATTTGAAAAATGCAATGCGGTAGCATCGCTCAGGTGTGAATGGGGTCTTAAAGTAAAAATCTAGTCTGAGAATTGAGTCCTGATAAATCACCTCAGGCTGGCCCCCTGACCCCAGGCAGGTATAGCTATGTAAAACATTAAAAATAGGTGCCTATATGGTTTTAAAATCCAATAATACACTGTCTCACCCTGCTCTGCACAGTTATTCTCCATTTTTAGGCACTGAAAAGTTTATAGAGGCCAATCTGCTGAGAGCCTTAAAGCAGAATTAAACCCTTCTATGCTTTACAGCCAAGGAAGGTCCTTCTGTTTGATCAGCAGCTGCCATGGTGCTGCACATGTAATCAGTTATGACACCAGACATTTGATGATTGTTTAGTTGAGGACACAAGCAAATGTGACAGTTAGCAATCCTGGGAATGTAACTTTTTTGAAACTGTTAAATCCTTGGGTTTAGTTCTGCTTTATGATTTACTGCTGTTCAGGGGCTTTGGGCTTCAGCAAAATGGCAGCCTCCGACAAGAAGAAACAGGAGCATTGCAGGAGGCAATTTACAGTACACGCTAGTTTTGGTAGCATAATTAATATGGAATATATGTTCCTTGCTAAAGGACATCATTTTTTTTATCAAATTGTTTTGAGTAAAGTTCCACTTTAAGGTGGATTTTCTACGTCTTTAAAAACAACTTTTAGGTGCGTTTTTGTGTGCGTTCTGGAAACGTGTAAAACCTGCTACAAACAAGCATGTGGTGCAGTAAAAAAAAAAAATACAAAAAAAACTTGGAAGTCTAATGCCCAAAAAGGGTATGGTGCATTTGTTGCGCACAGGGCAGCCAAGTTAAGTGAACGCGTGTTCCTGTTGTGCCTAATGTGAATACAGTAGAGATGTAACCAACTTACGGGATTCTCTTCTTTCCTCATAAGCATTCTTTTTAAAATATAAGATGGTCCTAAGGTGGATGTAAAGCATGCTAGAACAGCAGCCCAATTGCAGAAGTAAAATATAGGATGGTCCTAATGTGGGGGTGTCATAAGCTAGAACATCAGCCTGATTGCAAAAAGTTAATTATAAGATGGTCCCAAGGTGGGAATGGCATATGCTAGAACATCAGCCTGATTGCAAAAAGTTAATTATAAGATGGTCCCAAGGTGGGAATGGCATGTGCTAGAACAGCAGCCCAATCCCCGATTGCAGAAGTAAAATATACAATGGTCTTAGGGTGAGGGTAAAGCGTGCTAGAACAGCCACCTGATTTCAGAAGATATATGATGGTCTTAAAGTGAGGCTATGCAAATGAAAAGTAAAATAGTCGCGCGCTATTATGCAGTATAAAAATATAAGTATAAACGTAAACAACCAGAGATGCTGCTGCTGTCACTGAAAGTGCTCCCACATAGAACAGCAATAAGATATAAATGTGACAGCGCTGCATAAATAACAAATTCACAATAAATAGTAATAATAAAACTGTGCAAAACGTATCAAGCTAAAAATAAAAGTCCAATGATAATGGTGATGATAATATTGTGCAAAAACGTAATATACTGAAATAAAAGTCCAATAATAAAAATGATGATTTCCTCTGTTATCACACAGAGAGATGCAAAGTATTTCTTTAATTCACACAACCTCTATGTGTATAGAGCTCCTGCCACCACATGCAATAGTCGCTCACCACCTTGCAAGACCCTCAGGGGGTCAAACACACCTTGCACAATGTGCAATAATCCTTTCAGGAAAAACTCCACTGCTCCTTGCTGACTTCTAGTTAGACTTTCAAAAACCCAGATAATGGTACAGAACTGATAGAGACTCCTTCCACTGTGCTAATTCCAATTTAGATCCAATTCAATCCACAGTGGCCATCGATGGTTTCAACAGCACTTTCTTTTTTTCCCCATGTACTGTTGAAACCATCGATGGCCACTGTGGATTGAATTGGAAGATCAGCCTGATGGCAGAAGTAAAATATAGGATGGTCCTAAGGTGGGAGTGACATGTACTAGAACAGCAGCCCGATGGAGGATTGCAGAAATAAAATATAGGATGTCCCTAAAGGTGGGGGTGACGTGTGCTAGAGCAGCAGCCCAGTGCCTCATTGCAGAAATAAAATATAGAATGGTCCTAAGGTGGAGGTGATGTGTACTTGAACAGCAGCCCGATGCCCGACTGCAGAGGTAAAATATAGGATGGTCCTAGGTGGGGGTGACGTGTGTTAGAACAGCAGCCCGATGCCCAACTGTAGAAGTTAAATATAGGATGTTCCTAAGGTGGTCGTGATGTGTGCTAGAACAGCAGCCCAGTGCCTCATTGCAGAAATAAAATATAGGATGGTCCTAAGGTGGAGGTGATGTGTACTAGAACGGCAGCCTGATGCCCGACTGCAGAAGTAAAATATAGGATGGTCCTAGGTGGGGGTGACGTGTACTAGAACAGCAGCCCGATTGTAGAAGTTAAATATAGGATGGCCCTAAGGTGGGGGTGACGTGTGCTAGAGCAGCAGCCCAGTGCCTCATTGCAGAAATAAAATATAGAATGGTCCTAAGGTGGAGGTGATGTGTACTAGAACAGCAGCCTGATGCCCGACTGCAGAGGTAAAATATAGGATGGTCCTAGGTGGGGGTGACGTGTGTTAGAACAGCAGCCCGATGCCCAATTGTAGAAGTTAAATATAGGATGTCCCCAAGGTGGGGGTGACATGTGCTAGAGCAGCAGCCCAGTGCCTCATTGCAGAAATAAAATATAGGATGGTCCTAAGGTGGAGGTGACATGTACAAGAACAGCAGCCCGATGCCCGACTGCAGAAGTAAAATATAGGATGGTCCTAGGTGGGGGTGACGTGTACTAGAATAGCAGCCTGATGCCTGATTGCAGAAGCAAATTATAAGATGGTCCTAAGGTGGGGGTGACATGTGCTAGAACAGCAGCCCGATTGCAGAAGTAAAACATACGATGGTTCTAAGGTGGGGAGTAAAGCTTGCCTGATTGCAGAAGATATAAAAAGTGGGGCTAAAGTGTGCTAGAACAGCAGCCTGATGCCCGATTGCATAAGTAAAATATAGGATGGTCCTAGGTGGGGGTGACGTGTACTAGAACATCAGCCTGGAGAGCAGTGATGTGACATGGATGGTGCTGGCCCCCCCACACACACAGAGCCCGTCCATCCAGTGGTGAGTGTGTGTGGGCGGGGCCTGGGATCGCACTGGTCACCTCTCTAGAAGTAGGTGATCTCGGCGATGGTGGGGGGGGCGCACACTCTCAGTCCTCCCTCCATACAGCGATAATACGTAGATAGGAATAAAGTTTTGGGTGTCGGGCTATGACAGGGTGAGGATTAGGGAGCAGCACGCACCTTGTCGATGTCCTCCTCCTCCTCTTCCTCGTCGTCGTCCTCGTCCTCCTCAGAGAAGTCTAGGATCTTGTTGGCGAGCAGCGGATGCCACTGCAGGCACTTTCTCTTGGGTCGCTTGGCCGTGCCTTCTCCGTCCGCGGGCTGGTCTCTGGCGCTGCCTTTCATTACTGTAACCTGAATGACACAATACATCACACAGTTAGACCATCCTAGCGGCCCGGCCAAAACTCATCACAACACATCGTCGGGAAGTGTGCAGGGGTGGGGGGTCTGCAATGGCCTCCGTACTCATAGCCCACCATGCCCGTGCACGCCGCCCGCCGCTTCCTCCCTAACTCCTATAAGGAGGGCAGCGCTTCTCCCCTCCCCTCTACCGGTACTCAACGGGACTGAGTACCAGCACCTCTCCGGGACTCACCGTGCCCAGCGCGCCTGCGCAGCCCAAGTCTCGCGTCTCCGGCTCGAGCACCGTGCTGCCGCGAGACTTGCTAGCGCATGTGTTGTCGGCGGAGCTAGGGGGGCACCCCAGGCTTGGAGGATGGCGAGACCTGCTCCTGCTGCCCGGGGCACATGCGCTATGAGCGCCCAGCTCCTGGAGTGGGTGGGTGGGAGGAGAGGAGAGGCCGGGGGGTTGTGAGGGGGCAGACGTGTCAGCTGTAGCAGATGTGCACACAGACACCTGTACACCTCACATGGCGCACAGATGGGCTGACACAGCATGGACACCTCACACCTAATCTCCCTGTGTGCCTTCACTAAAAATGACATTTTTCTGCACATGTCACATGGAGGCATGAATTGTCACTCTGACGCTTCAAATAAAGTTTTTAAAAAAAAGTAAGATGTGCACTGCACTAAACATTTCTTGTGCCCCTCCCCCTCATACCTCACAGTGACACCTGCCAATTTCCCACCAAAAGTCTCAGAAAAATATGTAACCAATATTCTCAATATTCTCACAACAATCCAATGTCACTCAAGAGATTGCATTCTTGCATTGCATTGCATTGAATGTTAAATTCCCTTTTTGGAATTTATGGAATGTACTGAACAAAAACAATAAGGCTCCATTCACACCTGAATGTATCGACTTACTGAAGTATTTCAGGCTTTTTTTGTTTTTTAAGCTTTTTATAAAGCGTTTTACAGCTTCAAGCCTTTTTGTTTGGCTAATAATATTATTATTATTATTTTTATTATTCACGATTTATATAGCGCCAACAGTTTACGCAACGCTTTACAATGTATGGGGGGGGAACAACACAATTACAGTACAATACAAAAGGTACAGGATAGAAGGCGCTAAGCTTAAGGAGGGTGCGTGGGACTTAAAATGAGGTGCATATGAACATGTACCTCCATCCCTAACTATGAGAAATAGGAGAGGAGATTTTTCGGGACTTTGAGGCATATGACACACAGCTTGGAAAAATACAAAAGCATATTTATTGATGTGGACATAGGCGTATCACAATGCACATACTGAGGTGTTCATTATTTCATATATATGTGTAGCACTGACCCCGAAAGAACTGCTGGTTTGATTGGGCTTACCGTTACCTTCTCCTCTATCTGTGTCTAGGGGTTCCTGTGGTAGATGGCCCAGTAAACTCAGAGACTGACGACAGATCCGCATAAAGGGATTTTTATTTGCAAAATATAGACAACGAACAGTCTCCCAAAATAGGATCAGAGGGTTAGGAAGGAAGTTCAGGTACTCTTATGCCGCGTACACACGAGCGGACTTTTCAACATCCAAAGTCCGACGGACTGATTCCGTCAGACTATTCGATCGTGTGTGGGCTGCAACGGACTTTTGACTCGCCAAAGTCTGAAGGACTTTAGAATATGGAACATGCTTCAAATTTTTCCGAAGGAACTCCGCCGGACCCGGTCCCTTCGAAAAATTTGCTCGTGTGTATGCTATTCCGACGGACTAAAACCGACGCTAGGGCAGCTATTGGCTACTGGCTATGAACTTCCTTATTCGAGTCGTACGTCATCACGTTCGAATCCGTCGGAGTTTAGTGTGATTGTGTGGCCAAGTCCGCTCAGTTGAAAAGTCCGTCAGAACTCTGTCGGAACTCCGGCAGAACTCCTTCGGAAGTCTGTCGGACATAAGTCCTCTCGTGTGTACGGGGCTTTAGTGTCAAAGTCAATATTGAAGGACTTGCTTACTTTGACTAAATCCAGAGAATAGCCATTCACAACTGGATGTTCACTCAAGTTGGATAGTCCCTCTCTCACAAGGCCTAGCAGCCAACAAGGTGCTTTACTCAGGAACAAGTCTCCACAGACATTGTTGTAGAACATACAGGAATACGTCTCTGCCACAGACGGTGTTGTAGACTTCAGTAAACTAACACTTATGGAACACTCGTGTGATACCTGGATCTTTCAGCCGGTTTGGCGATACCCACGAGACAGGATTCACTTGGTACTTCAGCCCTTCCAGGCTCTTGCTAAGAAGCCAACCCGTACGCTGCCTTCTTCTGAAAAGTCCTCCCCTGGATAGCTATGAAGTTACTGGGCCTCTTCAACTACCGGAGACGGCACCGGACCAGAACATCCTTCTGGACCGGAACCCCGAACCACGCGACATCTGCATCTTAAGTGCTCTCTCCCAGAAAGCACAGCAGGAGTGACACTCCCACTGGACGGGCTCCGAAGAGAGAGTAAACTTAAAGCACCCAACTAGACTGTGGTTCCATGCCTGGCAGAAGAGACAGTGCCCCTTGTGGCCAGGCTGAACATCCTATAGGATCCTGAGGTCCAAATTTAGAACAATTGTACCTGAACCAAACTGTAGTTCAGGTGTAACCTTAACTTTCAAAAAGCATAGAGTGTGCTCTTTAGGAGCCGGTGCTATATATGCAAACAAACATATACAGTGGTGTAGTGGATAGCACTTTCACTTAGCAGTAAAAAGGGTTGAAGGTTTGAATCCCAACCACGGCACTACCTGCCTGGAGTTTGCATGTTCTCCCTGTGCCTGTGTGGGTATCCTCTGGGTACTCCGGTTTCCTCCCACACTCTAAAGACATGCTGGTAAGTTAATCAGATCCCTTCTAAATTGGCCCTAGTATGTATGTACGTGAGTTAGGGACCTAAGAGTGTAAGCTCCTTGAGGACAGGGACTGATGCGAATGTTCAATAAATATATAAAGCGCGGCGTAAATTGACGGTGCTATATAAGTACCTGAAATAAATAAAATAGCATAAAAGTAATTAATAATTCATGTATATACATATAGATCCCATTACAGTAACCTGATGATGTAAGCCAGTGATATTAAGTATCACATAGTCCATAAAAACGAAACAGTCAGTTGAAAAGTAGACTATATTGTTAAAAAACATGGCTGCATCCAAAAAGCTTGATGTGTTTCGTGGTCAAATACCACTTCCTCAGGAACAGGACGCAGAATATATCCGCAAAATACAATGAATACCAACGTTGTCTAATATTTGCCAAAGTCATGAAAAAGGAGTAAGTGGAGAGAAAGGAGGTTTCCACCGTGTCAAAATACTCAATGTAGTAGCCCCATCCCCAGAATGTATGGAACAATAAAGATATCCCCCCTAGAGTGGGACTTTAAAGGCCACAAACAATATTGGCATAGAAAAAGGACTTTATTGCATAAAAAGTAACACATCAAACAGTAAAAGACGTCTTGCATCTAATACTGTATGCATATGACAAAAAGAAAAATACAACAATACATATAAAATGACAGCAATACGCTACAGTGGATAATAATCCCTGGTACCCAATGCGTTTCCAGTTTAACACCTTCATCAGGGGTAGGGAGTAGAGATAAGTACGATCATAAGTAGTTTAACTTAATCAGAGTGACTCCATATTGGGAGCAAATGAGGCACTGTCATGATGGGGTTGCAGAACGCCAGCCTAAGATCATTGCATGGCATTGCAGAGAGAGGGGAGATGCCACACAGACTAATATGATTACAAATACATGGCGCATACATGAAGATAGGGACTGTTTAGTGCTACCCACTGATTTTGGAGCTCCACTGAAGGCTCTGGCTAGCTCCTGTCCGACCTCCTGCAGAAGCAACACTGTCCGAACGCAATCGCCGGAATTCAGTTGCTGCTGCCCACCTGTTATTAAACAGATCTGGGTATTTACTATTCCAAGCCCACACTGATCTCAGGCTGGCATTCACCTGCACCCCCATCCTGACAGTTGCCTCATTTGCTTCCAATATGGAGTCACTCTGATTGAGTTAAACTACTTATGATCGTACGTATCTCTACTCTCTACCCCTGATGAAAGTGGAAACGCATCAGGTAACAGGGAGTATTATCCACTGGAGAGTATTAGTGTCATATTATGTGTATTGTTGTATTTTGCTTTTTGTCATGTTTGTCATATACATACAGTATTAGATGACAGACGTCTTTTAATCTTTGAATTTTTTGTTTGATTTGTAATTTTGTATGCAATAAAATCCTTTTTCTATGGCAATCAGTGTTTGTGGCCTTTAAAGTCCCACCCTAGGGGGAATATCTTTATTGTTCCATGAAAAAGGAGTAAGGACGGGAGGAGAAGAGCTAACCACCCTACTGTACTTACATGTCAGTTAACGGTTTAAAAAAAAAAAGCAATATTATGGACACAGGGCTGCTAGAAATGTCTTTCCCGGGAGCTGAGGTATGGAGACCCACAGAGGGGCCAGGCGCTGAAACACAACCCCAGGGGAGAGAGGGCCGCCACATTGTGTCCAATGATGATGCAGAAAGAAACTTCCAAAAGTACCTATGAAATTAATAGTAGTGTGCAACTATTGTATAAAAATAAAACAAGAGTTGATAGAGTAAATGAATATAACTACTGCCTGTGAATGACTGGTAAAGAGACACAGTGCAAGATAAATACTGGGACATGGAAAATAGAACCATAACCACAAAAAAAATACAATAATAATATGTAGCACCGTCTCCTGAAGAGCACGCGCTATGTTTTTTGAAAGTTAAGGTTACACCTGAACTGCAGTTTGGTTTGGGTACAATTGTTCTAAATTTGGACCTCAGCATCAGTCTGACTGGACTATAGGATGTTCAGCCTGGCCACAGGGGGCACTGTCTCTTCTGGCAGGCATGGAACCACAGTCTAGTTGGGTGCTTTAAGGTTACTCTCTCCCGGAGCCCGCCCAGTGGGAGTGTCACTCTTGCTGTGCTTTCTGGGAGAGGATACTTAAGATGCGGATATCACGTGGTTTGGGGTTCCGGTCCAGAAGTATGTTCTGACTCCATGGTCCTGGTCCTCCTGACCAGCCCCCAGGAAGGCTATGGCCTGGGGTGGGGGTCCACCCGACTTATTGTCTCGGGGCTGGCTAGCCCGAGGCAAGGAAACTAAAGAAGGATTCCAAGGTGGTTCGGTGCCGTCTCTGGTAGTTGGAGAGGACAGTAACTTCGTACCTATCCAGGGGAGGACTCTTCAGAAGAAGCCCACATACGGGTTGGTTTCTTAGCAAGAGCCTGGTGGGGCTGAAGTACCTAAGCGAATCCAGTCTCGTGGGTATCGCCAAGCTGGCTGAAAGATCCAGGTATCACACGAGTGTTCTACAAGTTTTGGTTTCCTGCATGTTCTACAGCACCGTCTGTGGCAGAGACGTATTCCTGTATGTTCTACAACACCGTATGTGGGAGGGACTTGTTCCTGAGTAAAGCACCTTGTTGGCTGCTAGGCCTTGTGAGAGAGGGACTATCCAACTAGAGTGAACATCCAGTTGTGAATGGCTATTCTCTGGATTTAGTCAAAGTAAGCAAGTCCTTCATTATTGACTTTGACACTTATGCCGAGTACACACGATCAGACTATCCGGCGGACAAACCGCCGTAATGTCCACCGGACTGTCCGAACGAGCGGACCTGATCGTGTGTACGCGGCATAAGTCAGGCATTTCTACTGAAGTCTATTGGGCCAAAAATGCTTGTAATTTGGCAAAAAGAAGCTCATGTACTTTTTTGAGCTTCAGAAATTTTGATTCAGGTGACAGACCGCTCATATGTGAGCAGGGGCGTTTTAGAGCTACAAGGTTCAAGCAGAAAATCACTCAGGTGTGAATGGGGCCTAACTGAAATTTATTTAATACTTCATATAAAATCCTTTGTTGGTAATGACAGCTTCAAGGCACCTCCTGTATGGAGAAACTAGTCGCATGCATTGCTCAGGTGTGATTTTGGCCCATTCCTCCACATAAATAGTCTTCAAATCTTGAAGGTTCCGAGGGCCTTTTCTATGAACTCTGATCTTTTCTTTCCATAGATTTTCTTTTGGACTCAAGTCAGGTGATTGGCTGGGCCATTCTAGCAGCTTTATTTTCTTTCTTTGGAACCAATTGAGAGTTTCCTTGGCTTTGTGTTTGGGATCATTGTCTTACTGAAATGTCCACCCTTGTTTCATCTTGGTCATCCTGGTAGATGGCAGCAGATTTTTATCAAGAATATCTTGGTACATTTTTCAATTCATCCTTCCTTCAATGACATGAAGTTTGCTAGTGCCGTATGCTGAAAAACAGCTCCACACCATGATGTTCCCATCTCCAAACTTAACTGTTGGTATGGGGGTGTTTTTGGGGGTGATGTGCAGTGCCATTTGACCTCCAAACATGGGGGGTTATTTACTACAGGAAAATCCACTTTGCACTGCAAGTGCACTTGAAAGTGCACTTGGAAGTAAAGTCACTGTAGATCCGAGGGGGGCATGCAAGAAAATAAAAAACAACATTTTAGCTTGCACATGATTGGATGATAAAATCAGCAGAGCTTCCCCTCATTTCAGCTCTACCCCTTAGATTTAGAGTGACTGCACTTCCAAGTGCACTTTCAGTGCACTTTCAAGTGCACTTGCAGTGCAAAGTGGATTTGCCTTTCGTAAATAACCCCCGTGGTGTGTATTATGGCATCCAAAGAGTTCAATTGGTCTCCTCTAACCAGACTATATTATCCCAGTATTTCACAGGCTTGTCTAAATGTTGTGCAGCAAACTTTAAATGAGCTTCAACATGCTTTTCCTTCAGCAATGGAGTCTTGCGTGGGGAGCCTGCATACAGGCCATGCAACATGGGCTGCCGCGTAGAGTGCGGACATATTTGTCGCCTTTGTTTGCTTTTTGACGTGTGGATCATATAATCTACCATTAGAGAGAGGACCCGTCCAGCCCCCAATCAGTCACCACCTCCTCCCTCTGTATATTTAGAGGGTTGATGGTGATGGTACGGGTTACTGAGGATTTGGGTCACCGGGAGACCCGAGAACCGCCGTGGACTCATATACCTACTGGAGCAGAAATTACTTGTGTCCTCTATAAGGACTATGCCTTTTTTTAACTTTCCTCCTATTGGTCTGCTACTTGTATGTTGACTATCTGGTTGTCTTAAAGAGGAAGTAAACCCTGATGAGTTTACTTCCTCTTTCATTCCCTGCAAAGGCAAAGCATAATGGACTACTATGCATCGCATAGTAGCCCATTATGTGTCACTTACCTGACACAGGAGCCAGCGAAGTCGCCACTGTCCCCTGTAGTCCGCCGCATCCATCTTGTTGGTGGTGTCTCGCAGCTCCGCCGCTGTCATTCGGCGAAGCCGCGATGACGTCACTCCTGCGCATGCGCACGGGAGCCGACACGCGCGGCAGCTCCGTCGCTGAGAATGCCACGCTCAGTGCGCCTGCGCGCCGCTGTCTACGGCGCATGCGCCGTAGACAGCGGTGCCTGTTTTCAGGCAAATATCTCCTAAACCATATAGGTTTAGGAGATATTGCTTGGACCTACAGGTAAGCCTTAATCTAGGCTTACCTGTAGGTCAAAGTGGTTTGTAAGGGTTTACAACCACTTTAAGTTAAGTGTTGCTTACACTTGAAATGTGAACGATGCCATTGTGAAATGATTGATACCAGAGATTATAGCATTTTTAATATTTCATCCTATTTATAGCTCTAAGTTCATATACCATCATTCTTTTCTTTGGTGGCTCTGGAGGGTTTATTCCATATCGCTTTTGAATGAAGGTCAATAATATAACCACTTTACATATTGTTTTTTTTTTTTACTAGAATGTGAATCTCTGGTTCATGGGGTTTTATATATGCCTATAATTGGTGAACCCTATTTATGATTCTGTCCTTTTTAACACAGCTTGTGGGCTTTATGAGGTCTTTTTGTCCTATTTGCTTCATTCCAGAGGTTGATCTGCCCCAGTGCAGTTCCATGTACGTATGTGATGGCAGTGTAAGGCAATAGTCGGCTCTTCCCTTTTTTTTCATCTCTTTGCATTTCTCTTTTTTCCATGAGGCAGGGGGTTTTCATATGAATATTGTGACAGACAGCCCCTGTCAGTGATGGACGGTGTGTACTTTGCTAATTCATTTATACTGTATATTGACTAAATATGTTTAGTGATACCTGGTTTTCAGTCAGATGCTGAGAGACTGAAGCCCTGAAGAAGGAGCTTTGACCGTGCAACGTGTAGACCACTTCTACTGTCTGACTGTTACCTCAACCCAGTTTTATGTATTACGAGCTATTTTGTTGCCCTTATGATGCGATATGTTTATATTCTAAGAATTTTTGTAATAAAGATATGACTTTTTATAAAAATATTTTGTTTCAATTGTAATTAGAGATATCAAGGGGTCATCGTTCAACTCTCTTACTCTTACATTTCCTTACTTTCAAAATATATTACTGGGTTGATGACCTCCCGATACTTAGCTGGTTTAGGTCCCTTTACTTGCCCTTCCTATATACCATTTTATGACTATTATTACTGTACTACTTTTTCCCTGCATCATTCCTTTTTATTACACATAAATTAATTTCTGAACTTATTTGTTTTGGTTTCTTAGTATGTATTAGACATGTGCAGAGTAAAATATTTCGTTTCGGAATTTCGTTTTCGTCCGAAAACTTAATTTATTTAGTTACTCCCGAAATTCGTTTTTATTTATTTCGTTTTTCGTTCAAAAATTGCATTCGTCCGAAAATCCACATGAATTACGGTCGAATCTGTCTTTAAGGCTTATGGTGTCTGTCGAATGTATAAAGAAGATTCGACTGAGCTAGTATTTAGCATACTTTAGAACCCCTGTTAAAGTCTATGGGACTCCAACATTCAAAATCTAAAGTGCTAATTTTAAAGACTAATTTGCAAGTTACTGTCCTAAAAAAGTGTTTGGGGACCCGGGTCCTGCCCCAGGGGACATGTATCAATGCAAAAAAAAGTTTTAAAAACGGCCGTTTTTTCAGGAGCAGTGATTTTAATAATGATTAAAGTGAAACAATAAAAGTGTAATATTCCTTTAAATTTCGTAGAGGGGGGTGTCTATAGTATGCCTGTGAAGGGGCTCATGTTTCTGGTGCTTAGAACTGTCCCTGCACAAAGTGTCATTTATGCAGAAAAAAAGTCCTTTAAAATCACTCGCAGCTATTATGAATTGTCGGCTCCGTAATACAGAGAACACTCATTGAAAGTAATTGATTAAAAATAAATAAATAAATAAATTAAAAAAAAAGCGTGGGGGTCCCCCAAATTCAATTACCAGGCCCTTCAGGTCTGGTATGGATATTAAGGGGAACCCTGCCTCAAATTTAAGAAAAAATTTGACGTGGGGTTCCCCCTAAATATCCATAACCAGACCCTTCAGGTCTGGTATGGATATTAAGGAGAACCCCGCATCAAATTTAAAAAAAAATTGATGTGGGGGTCCCCCTAAAAATCAATACCAGACCCTTTATCCGAGCACACAACCTGGCAGGCCGCAGGAAAAGAGGGGGGGACGAGAGAGCGGCCCCTCCTCCCTCCTGAACCATACCAGGCCACATGCCCTCAACATTGGGAGGATGCTTTGGGGGTCTGTGACCCCTCAAAGCACCTTGTCCCCATGTTGATGAGGACAAGGGCCTCATCCCCACAACCGTGGCCGGTGGTTGTGGAGGTCTGCGGGCGGGGGGCTTATCAGAATCTGGAAGCCCCCTTTAACAAGGGAACCCCCAGATCCCGCCCCCCCCTGTTTGAAATGGTAAGGGGGTACAAAAGTACCCCTACCATTTCACAAAGAAAGTGTAAAAAATAGTTAAATAAGACAAACACACTTTTGAAAAATATCTTATTACTTACTTATTAGTATATTACATTTTTATTGTTTCACTTTAATCATTATTAAAATCACTGCTCCCGAAAAAAACTGCAGTTTTTAAAACTTTTTTTTGCATTGATCCATGTCCCCTGGGGCAGGACCCGGGTCCCCAAACACTTTTTAGGACAGTAACTTGCAGAATCTTTTCTCTCTGTCAAGTCTTTTTTTCTCTGTCGAATATTTTCTCTATATAATCTTGGACTAATAGAGGTAAGGTTAGGCACATTCGACCACAGGTTCTATAGACAATTGTTATTGTCAGAGTCATGTCGAATCTCCTATTCTATATCGAACTGTTGTAACAATGAAAATGAAAATAAAACATTTATTTATGTCGGATCTTTCGTTTTTCGGATTTTGTGCTTTCGTTATCCTTTGTCAAAACGAAAACGAAAATAGCTGAAATTCAGACGAAAATGCATTCGGACGAAAACGAATGCACATGTCTAGTATGTATGGATTGCATTGGTTGTTACCAACATGTGGTGAAAACTTCATGTCAACAGCACCTTTAGCCCAGGTTCACATTGGTACGATTTGGCATGCGATTTCACATGTCAAATCGCGTGCTAAATCAGCAGCTATTTCTGGCAATAACACCGTCTGAATTGGTGCGGAGCCGACTTTGCTACCCTTGTAGTTCCTGTACTACTTTTGGTGACTTTGGGGGGGCCATTTGTTTAGACATCTGTACAGGAACCCGACACAGATGTCTGTCAAGTCAGCCCTGAAGTCGGACTGCATTGTCGGGTTGAAATCATGCAAGTTCAGCTGAATTCAAACGATTTCTAACCTGCAGAAATGTGAGCTTAGGCTTAGAAATATATTTACCTAGAAAAATGGTGACGTGTTCTATACATATTTTACTAGCTTGTAGATGGATGGACATCGCAGGACACTTTTTTTTTTTTTTTGTTTAAATAAAGGAATTGCCAAAAACTGTCTCCTGTTGTTTTTACTTTTTTGACACTTTTTCTGATGAATAGGTAGGGGTACAATGTACCTCTACACATTCACATGGGGGGGGGGGGGTGGGATCTGAGGACCTACTTGTTAAAGGGGGCTTCCAGATTCCGATAAGCCCCCCGCCCGCAGACCCCCACAACCACTGGGCAAGGGATGTGGGGCAGAGGCCCTGGACCCCAAAGCACCCTCCCCATGTTGAGGGCAAGTGGGTTCAGGAGTGGCTCAGGAGTGGCGAGGGCACTCGCTCGTCCCCCTCCCCTTTCCTGGCATGCCGTGGCTGCTTGCTCGGATGAGGGTCTGGTATGGATTTTGGGGGGGAGCCAACTCCATTTTTTTATCTTTTTTATTTTTGCATGGAGTTCCCCTTAAAATCCATGCCAGACCCGAAGGGCCTGGTATGGATTTTGGAGAGGACCCTATGCTGTTTTTATTTAAATTTTGACGTGGAGTTCCCCTTAATATCCATACCAGAACTGACGGGTCTGGTATGGACTGGGGGAGGGAACCCACGCTGATTTTTTCATTGAATTTCATCGATATTGCGGGATCCGGCAATAAATTACAGCCGCAAGCAATTTTAAATGATATTTTTTCCTTTAGAAATGTAATTTTGCTGCGGCACAGTAAAACGCATGAGAAAGATGCGCCACTTTACAGGCAGACTAAGGGGACCCACAAGTCATGATATTTAAAGGAATATTTCATTTTTATTGTTTCACTTTATTATTAAAATCACTGCTCTGGAAAAAAGTTAGTTTTAAAAACTTTTTTTTCCATTGCTACATGTCCCCTGGGGCAGTACCCGGGTCCCCAAACACTTTTTATGGCAATAACTTGCATACACTGTAAGCATTTAAAGAGGAAGTAAACCCTGATGGGTTTACTTCATCTTACATTCCCTGCAAAGGTAAAGCATAATGGACTACTATGCATCGCATAGTAGTCCATTATGTGTCACTTACCTGACACAGGAGCCAGCGAAGTCACCGCTGTTCCCTGTATTCCGGCGCATCCATCTTCTCAGTGTGTCTCACCGCCCTGCCGCTGTCATTCGGCGAAGCCGTGATGACTTCACTCCCGCGCATGCGCGCGGGAGCTGCCACTTGCGGCATATAGCCATTGACCGCTGCGCGCTCAGTGCATAGACAGCAGGTCCTGTCTTTCGGCAAATATCTCCTAAACCGTGTAGGTTTAGGAGATATTTCTTGGACCTACAGGTAAGCCTTAATCTAGGCTTACCTGTAGGTCAAAGTTGGTTGTAAGGGTTTACAACCACTTTAAAATGAACACTTTTGATTTTTCACATTCGTGTCCCATAGACTTTAATGGTGTTTTTGTCTGTTTTTGTCTGTTTGCATGTTCTAGTGCGTACCGAACCAGGGGTGTTCGGTTCATCCCTAATCTTAAAGTGGTGTTGCCACCAAAAAATTAAAACAGCTTAAAATTCGTAAAAAAAATAAAAAAAAAAAATTGGCAAAAAAAAATTTTTTTACTCACCTCTAAATACCGGTTTCTAGGGGGTCCCTCGTAATCTGCCTTCCTCATTGCCCGGGCTGGTGACATCACTTCCCCTCACGCTGCACATTCACCTGGGACCTGTCATGTGTCCCAGGTGACTGTACGGCGTATCACGGCGCCCTGTGCCGCTCGCGCATGCGCAGTGGGTGCCCGGCTGTGAAGCCACAGCCGGGTGCCCACAGTATGCATGACGGCGCCGCGAGCGGAGCGGGGAGCGAGGGGGGGGCTTCGTTCCCCCGCATCGCTGGACCCTGGGGCAGGTAAGTGTCCGATTATTAAAAGCCAGCAGCTGCAGTATTTGTAGCTGCTGACTTTTAATTTTTTTTTTTTAGGGGGTACCCCACTTTAATGATTAGAATGCATTAGGATAAAAAACCTTCCTCCTTTACAGCCCCTTTAATTTTGTCAATCACCTAAACTTGCATGGCCGACTTGTGCCTACCGTGATGCAAATTAAAATGCTTCACTTCGCTAATTGAGTCCTTTTTAACACTATATATGTGTTCATAAAACCTGTCCCACAGATGTTTTGTGGTTCTTCTCACATTGAATGTGGCATGAACCACAAGTGATCATATACATCACATAACTGGTATTACAATTATAAAAGTAGCCAATATCAAATTCCTTTTGGTTGACTGTAGAATGAAATACTTCCTAAAATGTGGCCACAGCAAGGCATCCAGCTGTGCTAGAAAAAAGAAAAGAAACTGCGCTAAGATAAATATCAAAAAACCTATGAATAATAAATTTGTTGTATAATGGAAGCAGCAATTCTCATATATAACACCAATACAGTGGAAATTTTATGAAAAGAAAATCAGAATTGCGCTAAACCTAATACATGTGAATGGGAGTAAACCATAAATTGAACGTATAAATATGCAAACCATTCACTATGCGATGTAAATGACTGCAGATGGCTGATAAGCCCTAAATTGTACACTCAAAAGTGTGCAAACCAACCACAATTCACTGTGAATAACAAATATGTGTGGATAAATTGAAAAATCATGAATATTTGTGAAAAACAAACATAAAAGATATAATCTATAAAGGTTATCCAAAATTTAGTCCATATCAAAACAAGGCAAACAATCCGTGTAGAAATAACCATGAAATATCACTTCCACCCATGCAAAAGTCAGCAGAAAAGTCCATCCGCTGATGAGATGAATCTTTAACCAAAAAAAGTGAAACCCACCACCATGTAGAGAGAATTACTTCTTACCAATTAGTCGTGTTCCCCAATAATGTAAAACCTTTAGGTTTATTAGAAGATTAAAATACAGAAAACGGCTGGCACATCGGACTTCAGGCTTTCTAAGATGCTACATTTGTAAGTCATAGTTGCCAACTGTTCCGAATTTCCCGGGACAATTAAACAGCATCTCCCCGTTCTGCCTAGCAACAAGTGACACTGATCTCTGCTCCCTGTGATTGGAGCAGAGATCAGCTTTCACTAACACACAGCCCAGCCCCCCCACAGTAAGTAACACACCCCTAGGACACACTTAACCCCTACACTGCCACTCCCTGGTTAACCCCTTCACTGCCAGTATCATTTACACAGGAATCAGTGCATTTGTATAGCACTGATTGCTGTATAAATGGCAATGGTCCCAAAAATGTGTCAAAAATGTCTGATGTGCCTGCCATAATGTTGCAGTCACAATAAAAATCACTGATCGCCGCCATTACTTGTAAAAAAAAAATTATTAATAAAAATGCCATAAAACTATCCCCTATTTTGTAAACGCTATACATTTTGTGCAAACCAATCAATAATCGCCTATTGTGATTTTTTTTAACCAAAAATATGTAGAAGAATACGTATCGGCCTAAACTGAGGAAAAATAAATGCTTTTTTATATATTTTTGGGGGATATTTATTAGTAAATTAAAAGATATTGCTTTTTTTTTTTCGAAATTGCCGCTCTTTTTTTGTTTATAGCGCAAAAAATAAAAACCGTAGGGGTGATCAAATACCACCAAAAGAAAGCTCTTTTTGTGGGAAAAGAGTACGTAAATTTTGTTTGGGAGCCACGTCGTAGGACCGCACAATTGTCAGTTAATGCGACGCATTGCCGAATCGCAAAAAGTGGTCTGGTCTTAAGCCAGCAAAATGGTCCGGTCTGAAAGTGGTTAAAGTAAATATATGCTATGCCTAAAGTCACCACTGGGGGCTGCTGAGAGCACATACCTTTCATGCCTGTTCTGCATGCTTGGTGTCCAAGCCTGGGCAGAGAGCGGTAGCATACCGCACCACCCGCCGTTGTCCGCAGCCACCATTAATGCGGCTTCACATCCACCGGCCCTTCCCTCTCCCCAGGTACAGATACATCTTCGATCTTACTTACACAGTCATCTAGCAAGGGAAAGTTTGCAAAGTTATCGTTCTCTATTTGTCGTTTCCATAGCGGTAGCTTTTTTTGAAAAGCCTTCAGGTTTTCTTCCGCTTCGATGATGTTGACTCCACCGCCCTGCATCTGTTGATTGAGATTATTGAGAGCTGCGAAGATATCAGCCATGTACGCTAAAATGAGAATGAACTCAAAAACAGGGCTAATTCCACATGCACGGCAAAAACACGATTCAGCACCTGTCCCCGGGATAACCACCGAATGTTAGAATGGTACAGAAGTACCTCGAATTCAGATCCCATTTCTTATCAGTACTTTTTTTTTTTTTAAATCTCTTTATTGCTTTCTTTTTCTTTAAAACAACATCACTAGGACAAATACAGTTCCATATTACAAAAAACACAATAGACGTTAGTCAAAGTATACATTCCTCATTGGGATCCTCGTCAGATCACGATAGCAATTTTTTATTTTTTTCCTAGTAAGTACAAAAATACTATCTAAAACAGCGGCCATCAACCCCGTCCCCAGGGCCCACCAACAGGCCAGGCTTTATGTATTAGATACAGACTAGAATACTGCAATCACTGAGCAGCAAATTATATCACCCGTGCTTGCAAACCCGGCCTGCTAGTGGGCCCCGAGGACAGGGCCGACGACCACTGATCTAAAACATAAAACCTTTCCTTTACCCCAATATCTTTAGCAAAACATATTGCAAATAAACCATATAATCTATATAGCAATATATGTGTCGTTATCATATCTGAAATTTGATATTGAAAATTAAAAATGTATATTGTTGAGGGATGCCGTACAGGCCTCCTCCAACCACTTAGCCCAAATCTTTTCGTATTTACAAGGACAACCTCTATTTACATAGGTATCTCTATATGCTGGTATGCTGTTATTAACCAGTTGTTTCCAGTGTACTAATGTGGGCGAGAAAGGTTTCTTCCAATACAGGGCTATAGCTTTTCTTGCATAAAACAAAGTAATATTAATGAATATCCGCTCTGCCTCTGTAGAAAGAATATTCTTTTTTTTTGTTTACAAACGTTTTATTAGAAGGAATGAAGACATGTACAAGGAAAGAGCCAATGTGTACAATAGTTTACATGGAGAATAGCATAAAAAAACACTTCAGTAAACATTCAATACGTAGAAAAGCTGAAATGCTAAACTCATCAGAGTGATATAAAAATGCATATCGGTCAGAAGTACATCATTGAGAAGAAAACAAAAATGAGAGAAAAGTAGGAAAAGAAAATAAAAACCAAAAGATAACAAAAACTCAACCACAAGTGAGTGCTACCAGTTATGTTCATGGATCCTGCCATTAGGCAGTGTGCCCAACCACCCTGTCAGGTCTGGGGGCCGTCCATTGAAGGGACGACCATGAGGCCCATTTGTTATCGAAGATATGCATGGAATCCATCAATGTGTGGTGTAGACGTTCCATAAGTTTGATCGATTCCATACGTCGCAGAACTTGCTCCCAGGGGACTGCTGGGGATCGCCAATGTAATGCTACTGTCCAGTGAACTGCACTGACAAGTGTATGGGCAAATTTCTGGGCTGGGGGGGTTAGTCCCGGGATGTCGGCGAATAAGAGGCACATCTGGCACGTGATATCAATCCTAACTCCCGTGACTTGGAACAATTTTTCAGCCACCTGCTGCCATATGGGCTGGAGAACTCCACAGCCCCAAAATATATGGAGGAAAGTGCCAGCCTCTGGACATCCACGGAAGCAACTCCCCGGGACCAGCGGGCTAAACTTGTGTAATCTGGAGGGGGTGTAATACCATCTTGTGTGCAATTTCAAAGCTGTTTCTCTGACTGCCAGAGATTTCGTGCATTTTCGCATATTTGTGATCATATCTACCCACTCCTCTGGGGTTAGTTCAAAACCAATTTCCTTCTCCCAACCCAGCATGGCTTGAGACTTAGCAGGAAGCTGCACCTCGTTGAGAGATTGGTATAACAAAGAGATGGTACCCTGATCTCTGGATGAGGACTTGCAGACCCTTTCAAAGGCGTTAGGTGGGGGAAGTCTCCTCGTCTGGTAATGAGAGGCGTAAAAATGCCGAACCTGTAAATATTTATAGAAATACCCCCTGGGTATCCCAAACTGTTCCTGTAAATGCACAAAGGAGCTAAAAGGGGGTTCCTGTGATAACGCCTCTAGGGTAGTAAGGTTCTTCTGAGACCAGCCTTCAAAGCTCTCAGGCGATGAAAATGCTGTTGGGAATCTGGGGTCACCAAAAAAAGAGGCTAGGCTGGGGCATGGTGGACACAGGGCATATCTTTTTTTGTATAAAGACCAAAGTTGGAGGGATTGTGCCACTACTCCATTTAATGTGGCTACTTGTTTGGGGCGAATCCCCTCAATCCACAAAAGACCCGGGAGGTAGAATGGACTCCCCGAGGATCTCTCAAATTGGATCCATGGAACCGTAACCGGGGGATAATGCCACTGAGCCATCTGCACCAACCTAGCCGCGATGTAGTATAGCCACAGATGTGGGAGCCCCAGACCTCCAAGGTCAGCTGGCCTGAAAAGAAGCGTTTTGTGTAATCTAGGTTTTTTGTTCCGCCAAACGAACCGATTGATCTCCTTCTGGATACCATCTATCGTATTTCGGGAGACGTATAAGGGCAGTGCTCTAAAATAAAACAAAAGTTTCGGAAAAATAGACATTTTAATAGCCTGAATCCTACCCAAAAAAGAAATATGATACCTATCCCACGACTGTAATAACTGCTTAATGTATGCAAAAGCTTTGGGGTAGTTTGCATAGTATAGTTTTGGGAGGGAAGTAGCCAACTTAACACCTAAGTATGGTAATGTGTCCCTGCATAATGTGAATCCAAAGCTCAATTGGATGCCTGTTAGAGTATTATCAGGGATATTGATTGGAAGGGCAGCACACAAGGTTGACCCCAAGGCCGGACAAGCCATGGAAGGAGTTCAACAGTGGGATCAGATTTGGCAGTGAGACTACCGGGTCAGATAAAAATAAGAGTACATCATCAGCGTACATACTCAACGTAAAAACCTGTTCACCCTTAGTATATCCCTTAATGTCTGGGTGCAGGCAAATCGCCCTGGCCAGCGGCTCCATCGCCAGGGCGAAAAGCAAGGGGGAAAGAGGGCATCCTTGTCTGGTCCCCCTACCAAGCAGAAAATAATCCGAGGAGCACCCTGGGAGTTTGATTCGGGTGCGGGGGTGATGGTACAGAGCCCTGAAGCCGTGCACAAAAGCCCCCCCAAACCCAAATCTGGACAGGACGGATTCTAGGTAGGGCCAGGTTACGCTGTCAAAAGCCTTATGTATATCCAGGCTTAACATTAAAACTTTTTTGGAGAATAAATTGGCGTCTTGGATAATATTGGAGGTTAAACGGATATTGTCTGTAATTTGGCGAGAGGGGATAAAGCCAGTTTGGTCAGGGGATATCAGAGTGGGGATAATATTAGAAAGTCTATTTGCTAATAGGCGGCCGAATAATTTCAAATCATTATTAATAACAGAGATTGGTCTATAATTTTGAGGGAGGGAGTGATCCTTATCCGGTTTGGGTATCAGAGACATGTTCGCGAGTAGCATGTCTTCAGGGAAAGTGTGGCCTTTTAATACATAATTAAACATTTTTACTAAATAGGGAAGTAGTTGGGGTGAGAATTTTTTATAATATGTGGAAGTGAATCCGTCCGGTCCTGGGGCTCTGGAGGGCTTCAGCGAGGAAATTATTGTCTGGAGCTCCTCTATGCTGCAAGGGGCATTCAAAGACAAAGTTTGCTCCACCGTAAGCGAGGGGAGGGGAAGGCTATCCAGCCAATCTTTTGCGGAAGGACCAGGCAGGGGAGCTGGAGCCGCCAACAAATCACGATAAAATTTGGAAAACAGCCCCAAAACTTCAGTGGGATGGGTAACCATTTCACCCTTATCATTTCTGAGCTTATAGGTGTGTGGTGGTCTCATAGTGGCGTTCAACTTCCTGGCAAACATCGCAGAAGCCGAGTTACTGTGCAATAAAAATTTGGCCCTTGACCACCTCAGCGCCTTCTCCGTCTGCTCAGAGAGAAGTGTTTTCGAGTTCCGCTCGTTTCGTCAAAATCAACGCAAACGTGTCGGGAGAGTGTGAAAGGCCATGCGCATGATATAGTTTCGCTAATTCCTCAGAGAGTCTGGAGATATCCTGCAATCTCTGTCTTTTCCTTGTGGCTGCCAAGGAAATCAGATGACCCCTGATAACCACTTTATGGGCGGCCCACAATGTAGAGGGGGAGATGTCATCGGTGACATTTAATTTAAAGTAGTCGTCAATGTGGTCGGCAATCTCTTTCACTAGGGCCGGGTCAGAAAGAATAGAGTCATTAAGACGCCAAGAGGCACTGACCGGTGAGATACCTATGTATGCTACAGAGAACGTCACCATCTGGTGGTCCGACCAGGGGCATGGGAGAATACAGGTATTTGATGAGTTAGCTAACAAAACTGGGGTACTGAAAATATAATCCAGCCTGGAATAGCTGTCATGAGGGTGGGAGTAGAACGTATAGTCTCTGGCACCCACATTATGGGCTCGCCATGTGTCAAGTAGTTGATGGGAACTGAGCAGACGGACAAGGGATCTCGGAAAGGCGTTAGCTGTACTCACTACTCGGCTTCTGTCCAGTTTAGAATGCGCCACCAAGTTGAAGTCACCACCGAGCAACAAATGGGGAGAAAGGTATCTGTCCAGAATCTGAAAGAAAGAAGCAAAAAAAGAAGCCTGTGAGGCATTGGGTGCATATACATTAGCCAATGTGATCTCTTTACCATTCAGCAACCCCTGAAGGATGATAAACCTACTAGAGGTATCCTTATATAGGTGTCTAACATCAAATTGTACCGAGTTTCTGAAAAAAATAGCAACCCCTCTGGATTTAGAACTAAATGTGGTAAAATAATGTCGCCTATAGTGGCGGTCAAAAAATTGTGGGTGGTTCGCTTCCGAAAAATGCATTTCTTGGAGAAACAAAATATCCCCCCCAACATGTCTATACTGTCTAAATGCTTTCCTGCGTTTGTGAGGGGCGTTAAAGCCTTCCACATTATGTGAAACTACTTTGAGTCCCATAATATTATGATGACAAACGTTAGCGTGTGGGAAGAGCAATTAAATAAGTAGGGACTGGGTCCCAACATAGTAAGGCTCCCAGGAGGAGAACGGGCAAACAGGGTCTCCTCTACAGGGCTAATCACATATCCCATAAAGCGCACAGGTGATATAAAGCATGTTAGGAACACCGAGCAATACATACCAGAGTGGCAGGGCACCCAAAAAAGGTTAGACCAAATATTCCCTTGTGGTAAGAAACATAATGAGTAGATAGATAAACCAAAGAATAAAGAAAACAAAACAGTAATAAAATAATATGGCTTCGGGGGTATACCGGAACCAAAACTCAACATGTTGGTACCCCCGACAGAAAAACAAACAGTCATAAGTCAAACGGACTCTAAAGTCCAATGCTCTATATAGGAGGCACTGTTAAACTAAAGAGCAGTGCAGTCCCAGAACCCAGGGCCCAAAATCCGGGACCCAAGCCCTGAAAATGGTAGAGACTGGAGTAACCAGTCACTGATAATGTAGAGCAGGGGGTCACTTAAGTGGGAGCAGTGAGAACAGTACGGGCGTAGATGACGCCAACAGCGTAAAACCTTATGAAAAAAATGATTTAGATAAAAAAATGGGAAAGAAAAAATATATATAAAATAAGAGGGAACCTCGACCGTAATCCTGGAGGGTCCACTAAGAACTGAGGTAGAGGCAGCTTGCCCCTCAAGTAGATCTGCTATGATGATCACAGTTGTAGGTCACGGAGCTCTTGACGATGTCGCCTGCGGTCCCTCTGGGGAGATGAAGTAGCCCAAATAGGCGAAGGGCGAGGGGTGGATGGAAGCCTCTGAGGGTGTTCGGGAGCCAAAAGACCGAGCTTGATGAGCAATTCCTTCCCACTTTGTAGCGTGGTGACCGTGTGGGTTGTTCCATTGTGAGGGACCTGCAATTTAAAAGGGAATCCCCAGCGATATCTGATTCTCGCCGTTTGTAGGGCAGAGGTCACTTCCTTCAGGTTCCTTCGTTTTTCTAAGGTTGCTGGGGATAGATCAGGGTAGATTTGGACTCTTACGCCATCCAGTTGAATGTTAGGGGTATTGCGGGATGCACGCAGAATTTCCTCCTTAATAAGAAAGTCCTTAAGACACAACACAATGTCTCTGGGAGGCTTGTCATCAGGGGGTTTAGGTCGCAACGCTCTATGTATCCTATCGCAGGCAAACGCGCTTTCCGGGGAGTCCGGTAAAAGGGACATAAACAGTCTCTTTATTGCTGGGAGCAAATCTGTGGTCTGCTCCGGGACCCCTCTCACCCTGAGGTTGTTGCGCCTATTTCGGTTGTCCAAATCTTCGAGATTAGACTGTAATTGAGTGACAGTGTCAGTAATGGAGTCATAATCTCTACGCAGGTCGGAATATGCTAGTTGCAGTTCGTCATGCTTAGCCTCCAATAAGTCCGTTCTCCCCCCCAGCGCTGCCAGTTCCTGTGTTAGCGTATTGGTGGACTTGTGAAGTTCCACCTGGAACTTATTGGCAAGTTTTTCATACATTGCAGAGAGGCTAGCGTCCAGCTCTGCTTTAGTGAGGTGCACAGCGTACTCACTTGTTGGTAACGAACACGCCGGAGGGGGACTCGGGCCTGGCGTGGCTGTTTGAGCGTGCGGAGGCTGGGCGCCATTTTGCGACATCCCGCTCTGCTCTCTCGTCCGGAGAAGGTAAGTTGTTAGGGACTTCTGTGTAGCTTTCCCACGGAGGGCTTTGTGTGTCGGCATGCACCTCTGAGTCCCCTAGGGGTATAGGCTGAAAAGGATCGGGTTCGCGGGCTGAAATCCCCCAGGGGAGTGATCTTTATCTCACCGGCTCACGGAGCTCTCACTCCATGCGTCCTCTCCTCACCGCGCCGCGCATGCGCCCCCCTCAGATCCCATTTCTTTACACAGCTCCCTGAAGATGCGGTGCCTCAGAGCACTATTTTGCACATAGTTCACGCATTCCACTACAATTTCTAATATTTCTGCCAGTTTTAAAGGCAAGGTTTTTGTTGCCAACGCATGCCTGTGCAGAATACAATGATGTGTGGTGCATCGACTCTCACTAGCGCACCAAAACCAGACTTTCTTCCCAGCATGGCTGGAGCTCCTTCCGAACAAACTGCAGAAACCATATCCCACGAAAGATTGTTGTCTTTGAAGAAGTCATCCACAAGTTTATTCAAAGCGGCTGCCTTAGTTGTTGTAAGAGGCTTACAAAATAAAAAATCTTCCTTTATCATGTCGTCTTTCACATAGTGCACGAATACTGCAAGCTGGCTTAGATTGGAAACGTCTGTGCTCTCGTCGAGTTGAAGGCTGAATTTTGCCGGGCTTGAAATCAGATCTGCAACTACTTGAGCCATGATGTCTTTGCCCATGTTCTCTATTCTGTCGCTGATGGTGTCATTTGAAAGAGGAATTTGGGATAACTTAACTTCAGCCGCTTTTCCCAGCATGATATTCGCCATCGTTAGCACAGCTGGTTTTATGAGTGTTTCAGCAATTGTGTGTGGTTTGCCCTGCTTTGCGATCAGGTAAGCAACTTCGTACGATGCTGTGAGGATCGGTTTGTTGATGGGTACAAAGCCGAGAACAGGCAGAGTAGCCTTTTCATCGAATCTAGCTCTCTTCACCTTGAATTCAGCGAGCGTTGTATTCTTGTGATTTCCATGCAGCTTAAGGAAGTGGTCTCTTAGTTTTGCCGGTGCTAGACTAGAATTGCTCAACTTGGCATTGCAAATCATGCAGTTAGGACGCTGACTCCCATCACGTTCCGTTATACATGTGAATCCATATTGTACATATTCGTCCAACCACTTTCTTTTTTTGCTTGACATAGTTAGTATGAAGGGATTAAAATATTAAAAAAGAAATCACACGACGTACCATCACGACAGTTACAATTCGACTACTGGGCGCACCAAATTCCCTGCAGCACAGATAGGCCGTCTAGTGATGTGGCGTTATCACCTGCAGCCAATGATGGACGAGCGGGACGTGTCATCACGAATCATATGAATCGGATGTGTGTCTTGACTTCCGCCGAACCCACGAGACTGACTCACCGAACCCCTGGGGTTCGATCGAACCCAGGTTAAGAACCACTGCACTAGAGTATAAAATGGGGGTTTTGCAAATTTTTATGTTACACGGTATTTGCACAGCAGTTTTCAAATGCATTTTTACACATTAACGCATAAATACATTTTAATGAATTTCAATGCACACAAAGACAATATAATACCCAAATTTTTGGTAAAATATAAAATATGGTGTATGTAAATAGATAACAAACATGTCACACTTTCAAATTGTGTACGCATGTGAAATGCCAAACTTCATAATGTAAAAATCTCCATAGGCAACACTATATAAACCTTTATTTGTTACCAGTTTAGAGGTACATAGGAGGTTTAGTGCTAGAATTATTGCTCTCGCTCTGACATTCATGGTGATACCCCACACGTGCGGTGCGATTGCCGTTTACGTATGTGTATGGGACCAACATGTGAGTTTACCTTTTGAGCTCGGGGGGGGGGGGGGATAGGGGCTTTACATTTTTTATTTTATTTATTGGTGGATATGATATCACCGGGAGCCAATTACAATGCCCATATCCCAATCTTTTGATGGGCTGTGTCCAATGATCACAGCCATCACAGGTTCGCAGCCATGTGTGGGCACCCAGGTATGTCCATTCAGAACGGGAAAGCTCCCACCCAGTCGTTTATGTACATTGGCTGGGTGAGAAGCAGTTAAACCACCCTCATTACAGTGGAATTCCAGGCTAGATGTAACTAAGCTTAAAACAGCTCCCACCCCCTTCTAGTACCTATACGAGCTACCCCGTAGAAGGAAAATACATATACGTAGCTATTCTCAGAGTTCTCTGGTCTGGTCATGTGATCCTCCTAGCAGCTGGCTTCAGGGGAGAGGAGAGAGCGCTGTCAACAGCTGGGATAGAATTGTGCAGAGATGTGGAGGAAAGGGAAGGGGGAGGGGTGCAGAGAAGCAGCTGTGGGGAGATTGGGGGTGTTTTGCAGTTTAAACACTGATTATCATGCTACAATGGCATCTGAAATTCAGTGGGATATACAGTACTAGATAGCAGTGGCGGCCCATCCATTAGGGGTGCCCGGGCGCCGCCCCCCTATCCCCTATATGTATAATAGATAGATTCATGCATAGCATGAATCTATCCTTGGCCACCGCAACCACCCACTATTCACGTGTCTGGCCCCTTTCAGGACACCGAGCGACTGAATTACAGAGGTGGGGGTGTTTTTTTTGAAGGACCTGATTAGAGCCTTAGGCTTTAATAGGCTTCAGAATAGGAAGGGCTTGCTGCGAATATTCAGAGCGAATGAATATTCACTGTTGAAACACTGATCTTCAATCAGGCCGATAAAAATGGATGTGAGACCCATTTTCCGATTGTCCGAAAAGAAAAGACTCCCGATTGGCCGAGGAGGAGGAGGGAGGAAACGTAAGCCACCACCGCAGTGATGACCCGTGGAGAGCAGGAGAACAGGAGGCCGCCGCAATGACTCATGGACAGCAGGAGAACAGGAGGCTGCTGCGATGACTTATGGAGAGTAGGGGAACAGGAGGCCGCTGCAATGAATCATGGAGAGCGGGGAAACAGGAGGCCGCCGCGAAGACTCGTGGAGAGCACGGGATCAGGAGGCCGCCACAATGACTCACGGACAGCAGGAGAACAGGAGGCCGCTGCGATGACTCATGTAGAGTAGGGGAGCAGGAGGCCGCCGCAATGACTCATGGAGAGCGGGGGAACAGGAGGCCGCTGCGATGACCTATGGAGGGCAGGGGATTGGGAGGCTTCTGCCGAACAGAGGAAGCCATCAGTGCAGCGATGGGGTAAGTACTAACTGGGGGGGGGGGCGCATATACTGTTTGCTGCCCCCCCCAAAAGAAAATTACCACCGGCCACCACTGTTAGGTAGAAAGTAGACATGTCCCTGAACTTGATGTATTAAAAGCAGAAAAAAATGGGCATCACAGTTTGTGTATGGGGCTGTGTAGCCGCAGACTGATCAGAGTGCCCATGCTGACCCATGTCCACAGCCAAAAGCACAGTGGTCATGTAAGCATCAGAATTAGCCCTTGTACACACGGTCGGAGAATCCGTCGGAATGTGTCCTATTGGACCGTGTCGTTGGATAATCCGACTGTGTGTGGTATGCATCGGACTGATTCCGTTGGAATATCCGTCGGACCCAATTTTCCAACATGTTGGAAATATTTCCCGTCCAACTGGGCCGATCGGACATACTCCGATCATGTGTAGAGAATTTTGATCGGACCAAGTGCCACCCATGCTCAGATCAAATTCCTACATCAAAGCTATTGACTACTAGCCTGAATATAGTCCCATCGTAAAGAAATTACGTCATCACGTTCTGAAAGATCGGATTTTTCGCCAACTTTGTCCGACCGTGTGTATGCAACAGTTTCGGACAAGATCCGACGGACAAAATCCGACAGGCAAAATCCGACGGATTTGGTTGTGGAAATCTCCGACCGTGTGTACAGGGGCTAAGACAACAAAGCAATGGAAGAAGGTGATCTGGTCTGATGAATCATGTTTTCTTTTAAATCATGAGGATGGCCAGGTGCGTGTGCATCCCTAATCTGGGGAAGAGATAGCACCAGGATTCAGAATGGGAAGAAGGCAAGCTGATGGAGGCAGTGTGATCCTTTGGGAAATGTTCTGCTGGGAAACCTTGGGTCCTGCTATTCATTTGGATGCTACTTGATATGTATCACCTACCTAAACATTGTTGCTTACCAATACACCCCTTTATGGAAAGTGTATTTCCTGATGGCAGTGGCCACTTTAAGAAGGACAATACGCCGTGCTACACTGCTATTTGGCTCAAAAATGGTTTGAGGAATAAAACGCCAACTTTAAAGTGTTGACTTGTTTCTAAATTCCCCAGATCTCAATAGATTTGAGCATTTGTGGGATGGGCTGGAAAAATAAGTCTGATCCATGGAGACCCCACCTTACAATAGGACTTCATATTCCTGATATATACCTGCTGTACCATGTACTTGTATGAGGAAATATTGTTTTCTTTTTGTATTGCTTCCTTTATGTGAAATCCCTGGTAATCCTGTTAGTCCCTCCACTTTCCAACTAAAAACTGACCACACTAAGCAGGAGAACACATCGTGGTAAGTTGTCTATGCTGGGAACTCAGTGTGCTCTCCTCCAATGATCAGACTTGTCCTGACATGCCCACGCTGCACAGCCATTCACTAGGAATCTCGGCTCTCAGATGGAATGTGATCACTTATAAAAAAGGGAAAACATTATTTATGATGCACTTTTATGTAGCACTGACCCCCGAAGTAGCGGCTGATTTAATTGGGCTTACTGTTACCTTCTTGACCTCATATGCGTCTAGGGGTTTCCCAAGGTAGATGGCCCAAGAACTGTAGAGACTGACGCCAGATCCACTTAGAGGGATGTTTATTTTCAAAAATAGTTAACGAACACAGTCCCTCAACACAGGGTTAGAGGGTTTAGGTAAGAAAGTCCAGGTACTCTTAGTGCTAAGTCAAATAGGAAAAGTCTCTCAAACTAGGAAATCCAGAGAATAGCCATTCACAACTGGATCCTCAACCTTATTGGATAGTCCTTCTCTCACCAGGCCTAGCAGACAACAGGGTGGTTCAATCAGATACAGTCTCTGCCACAGACTTGTAGAACACTTGGTTAAAGTCTCTGCCACAGGCTTGGTGTAAAACACTTGAACAGAACTGAAAGATGTAGACAACTCAGAGAACCCTCGTATGGTACCAGTGTCTTGCAGACAGTCCGGCGATACCACACAAGACTAAATTCACTTGGGGTCTTTCAACTTTTCCAGGCTCTTGCTGAGAAGCCAACCTTTGCGTGACCTTGTCCCGAAGAGTCCTCCCCTGGAAACTTTCACAGTTGCTGGGCCTCTCCACAAACGAGAGGGCACCGGACCACCTCTGAATCCTTCTTTCATTTTCTTTGCCTCGGGCTAGCCAGCCCCGAGACTTGTAGTTGGGTGGATCCGCACCCCAGGCCATGAGAGTCCTGGGGGCTGGTCAGGAGAACCAGGACCAAACAGCACAGCATATCCCAGAATGCACAGCAAAAGTGACACTCCCACTGGGCTGGTTCCGAGAGAGAGTAAACCCTAAGACCCCTTTCACACCAGGGCGTTTTGCAGGCGCTATAGCGTTAGAAATAGCGCCTGCAAAACGCCCTAAAGAAGCTGCACCATTGTGTGTAGTGTGAAAGCCCCGAGGGCTTTCACACTACAGCGGTGCGCTGGCAGGACGTCAGAAAAAAGTCCTGCCAGCAGCTTCTTTGGAGCGGTGAAGGAGCGGTGTGTTTACCGCTCCTCCACCGCTGCTGCCTATTGAAATCAATGGGGCAGCGCTGTAATGCCGCCGGCAAAACGCCGCTATTGTGGCGTATTGCCGGCGGTTTTAACCCTTTCGCGGCCACTAGCGGGGAGTAAAAGCGCCCCGCTAGCGGCCGAAATGCGCCGCAAATCCGCCGCAAATCTGGCGGTAAAACGCCGCTAAAAATAGCAGCGTTTTACCGCCGCCGCTATCAGCGGTGTGGTGTGAAAGGGGTCTTAATGCACCCAACTAGACTACGTTCTTGACCCTGTCAGATATGACAGCGCCACCTATGGTCAGGTAGAACACCATGCAGTCCAGCCAGACTGGTACTGAGGTCAAAATTTAGAGTAATTAAACCCAAAACCAAACTGCGGTTCCAGGAAAAGTTAAATGACAAAACACATACCGTGTGCTCTTCAGGAGCCGGCGCTACGTTTAGATCTATACAAAAATGTTTTGCCTTTAATTTCTATTTGAAACTGAATGGGTTGTTTTACAAGGTGATTGTTTACAATCACTTTAACCACTTCAGTTCCGGAAGGTTTATACCCCTTCATGTTCAGGCAATTTTTGCAAGACAGCACTGCATTACTTTAACTGACAATTACACGTTCGTGTGACTCTGTACCCAATTAAAATGTTTGTCCCTTTTTGTCTGACAAATAGAGCTTTATTTTGGTAGTATTTGATCACCCAGGATCAGTACATTACCCTCTCACAGAACAGCGATCTGCTTTGTTTACATAGGTCTTACACAGGTTAGCTGCCATAGGTGTTAAGAGGGGTAAAGGGACAGTTTTAAGGTTAGTATGGTGTAAGCTGGAATTTTAAATTACAACATGCCCTATGTAGCGATCATATATGATATATATATATATATTGTAGCAGAGCGTCCCAGAGAGAGCCAGGAAAAGTCCTATTCGGGGTTTATACGTCTCCCAGGCTCCTCTCGTACACATTCAGAAATCTCTGATCCAGTTCGGGTCTTGGTCCTCTTCCCCAGGCTAATTTAAGCTCACCTGAGCAGACAGCCTTTGCTCTCTGCCTGGGACACACAGATAAAGTTGGTCTGTGAAGAGAAAAAGGTTAGGCTTGTTCAGCCTGGTAGTGAGGGCCTGCATATTGTATAGTTAGAGCCGAGACACAGCTAGGATTTGTGTTTTGCTATTTTTGTCCTTTATTTGTTTTCTGGAACACTGTACAGCACCTGTGTATGGACTTGTATATAACAAAAATAAACACAGCACTGTTTGTCACAACATCACTGGATTTGGTATCTGTGCCTGAGCGACTGCTCATCCCAGGAAACTTTGTACCTGCTACCTGTCCCCCAGGTTACATATGGTGGAGAATGCGGACACAATGGTCACCTGCTAAAGTTGATGTTGGAGACAAGCCCTCAGCCATCCATGTGGGTCGTTTTCTTTCTAAGATGACTACAGATGATGATCCAGAGGCCTTTCTGCTAATGTTTGAGTGGACCGCTGAGAGGGAAGGTTGGCCTAAAACCCAGTGGGCAGGACTGGTCGCCCCCTTGCTTTCTGGGGAATCACAGAAGGCCTACTATGATTTGGAGTCAGCAGAAGCGGGAGACTATAAAAAGGTCAAACGGGAAATCCTGGCACGACTTGGTGTCACTTTGGTAGTTTGAGCACAGCGGGTTCACAGCTGGTTCTTCCAAGACGAGAAGCCCCCAAGATCAGAGATGTTCGACCTAATTCACCTGGTGAGGAAATGGCTACAGCCGGAGTCCCTGTCTGGGCCACATATAGTGGAGCGTGTGGTCATGGACCAGTTCCTGCGGTCACTGCCAATTCCCCTGCAGGAGACTCCAATTCGGCAGACAGCCTGGTGGAACTCGTTGAAAGGTATTTTGCTGCAAAGAGTCTGGTCACCACCCCTAGAGCCACATGGACTTTCCATCCAAAGCCACGGTCTCTTTAGGCAACCGGTAAGACTGTTCCAGGGGAAGTGGGTGGTAAATATGGCAAGGAAATAGGGGGGAGGAATTTTGGTGCCAGGACCAAAGTTTGCCATCCCAAACAAGGGAAACCACTGCCCGTCAGCAAACCAAACTGGGGAAACTTCAGGTGTTTTCGTTGCCAAGAACTGGGACATGTTGCAGCCAATTGTCCATTGACCGATGAACCAATGCAGTGCGATTTTTCCATTAGGAGACAGCTTATGTTTGCAGCCGTTTCATGCGCTGCAGCGCCAAATATGGGAAAACCAATGTGCTAAATGACTGTTAATGATGAGCCTATTACAGCCTTGCTGGACTCTGGAAGTCTAGTGACTTTGGTTACAGCTGAAATGATTGAACCTGTGAATTGCCATGCTAAAAAAATTGCTGTGATCTGTATACATGGGGATACCCGGGAGTATCCTATAACCACTGATCAGTTTAAAACTGGCTTAGGTACGGTGACCCATTAGTAGAGACTTCCCTATGTTTTGGGAACTGTGGGATCATCCCGACCCAGTCGCAGTACCTGACACAGTGGCAGAGCCAGAACTCCTGGCCACTACTGAAAATGTGGGTACAGGGGATTCCTCTCAGGGCTCCCCGGGTTTTCCTCTGTCGGTTATGGCAGGAGAACTGGAGGAGTCTGAGGAAGTCCCCACCACCAGTAGAGCTGGACAGCTGTCTACTGAATCCGAGCCTACGTTGGAGTTTGCTGACCTTAATGTGCACAAAGAAAATTTTGGTACTGAGCAGAGAAAAGACCAGACCCTTGCCAGGGCCTGGGAAAATGTAACAGTGATTAACCACTTGCTTACTGGGCACTTAAACCCCCCTCAGTCCCAGACCAATTTTCAGCTTTCAGCGCTGATGCACTTTGAATGACAATTGCGCGGTCATACAACACTGTACCCAAATGAAATTTTTATCATTTTTTTCCCACAAATAGAGCTTTCTTTTGGTGGTATTTAATCACAGCTGGGAGTTTTATTTTTTGCTAAACAAACAAAAAAAGATGCAAAAAAAAAAAAAAAAAAATCATGTTTAATAGTTTGTTATAAAATTTTGCAAACAGGTAATTTTTCTCCTTCATTGAAGTGCGCTGATGAGACGGCACTGATAGGCTGCACTGGTGGGCACTGATAGGCTGCACTGGTGGGCACTGATAGGCATAGTTAAGGCGGCACTAATAGGCACAGATAAGGCGGCACCGATGGGCACAGATAAGGCGGCACTGATGGGCAAAGACAGGCACAGATAAGATGGCACGGATGGGTGGCACGGATGGGTGGCACGGATGGGTGGCACTAAGGGGCACTGATAGGTACCACTGATAGATGGGACTGATGGGCACTGATAGGTGGCACTGATAGGTGGCTCTGATAGGTGGCACTGCTGGGCACTGATGGGCGGCACTGCTGGGCACTGATGGGCACTGATGGACGGCACTGCTGGGCACGGATATGTGGCACTGGGGTGCAGCACCTTTGTTGAGGCAGACTGTGGGCACTGCTGGGTGGCACTGTGGGCACTGCTGGGTGGCACTGCTGGGTGGCACTGTGGGCACTGCTGGGTGGCACTGTGGGCACTGCTGGGTGGCACTATGGGCACTGCTGGGTGGCACTGACATTTTTTATTTAGGCAGGCAAAGCAGGGGGCAGGTGGGCACTGGCAGGGGGCAGGTGGGCACTGGCAGGGCTGGCCATGATCGGGACTGATGTCCCGATCACGGCCGCCGGTGATCGGCTTTTTTTTTTTCTCCTCGCGCTGTCAGCACGAGGAGGAATAATAGCCGATTACCGGCTCCGTTCTATCACATGATCAGCTGTCATTGGCTGACAGCTGATCACGTGATAAGGGGTCGGGATCGACCCCTTGCACGGATCGGTGATCAGGCGAGTCTCGTAGACTCGCCGATCACAGAGCGCACCGCGCGCGCCCCTCGGGGGGCGCGCAGGACGCTCGTGCACGGGACTACGTCAATAGACGTAGTCCCGGAAAAGGAGATCCGCGCTGTAGCCGTCATTCGGCTATAGCGCGGATCTCAAGTGGTTAATGAGGTACTTGTCGAACCAGGGGACAGGCCCTGTTTTCCTTATTTCAGCAGCAATCAGGATTTACTATATCGTGTATGTAAAATGAATGATGAAGTGGTTGAACAGTTGGTGGTCCCTAAGCCATACAGACGGGTGGTGTTGGAACTTGCCCATGGGAACTTGCTAGGAGGCCATTTAGGGGTTGAAAAAACTACTGACAGGCAGGGCCAGATTAACAGCACCATGGGCCTGGTGCTGAGGATTTTGGTGGGCCTTTTTACGGAAACAAAATGAAAATGCAAAAATGTTTTGCTAAAACAAATTAAATATACTCTCACCAGTAATATCAGCCGTGCAGCCTTTGAGCAGCAGCAACACCCCCAATACCACCTGCTATGCGGTCTCTCAACAGCAGCAACATAGGAGACCACATTTCCAAACTGCCATTCAGGGAGATCCCCCCCTTCCCAAAAAAAAAAAGAGGGGGGATGTAGTCTCGGGTTGATGGGGAAATAGGTGGCGGGGGGTGATTTTTCAGGCAAATGGCACTTAGCACTTAAAATCATCCTGACGCTATGCTTGATATGGCGTCGGGATGATCAAATTCCATTATTTCTATTACTACATTGTAATATATAGTGAAATAGTTCAACTCACCATGATGCATTATCAGTGGGAACCTGAGCTTGTCACTTCCCACCAGATGCAGTGTGTCGCTTGCCACCATTGCCTGCTGCCAGATGCCACCCGCAGCCTGCCACCAGATACAGTGTGCCACTTGCCACCAGATACAATGTGCCACTTGCCATCAGCATGCCACCAGATACAGTGTGCCACTTGCCACCAGCAGCCTGTCACCAGATACAGTGTGCCACTGGCAGCCTGCCACCAGATACAGTGTGCCACTTGCCACCAGATACAGTGTGCCACCAGATACAGTGCCACTAGCAGCCTGCCACCAGATACAGCGTGCCACTTGCCACCAGATACAGTGTGCCACTTGCCACCAGCAACCTGACACCAGATACGGTGTGCCACTTGTCACAAGCAGCATGCCAGATAGTGTGCCACTTGCTACCAGCAGCATGCCACCAGATTAAAGCGGGATTCCACCCTAAAGTGGAACCTCCGCTGATCGGAACCCCCCCCCTCCGGTGTCACAATTGACACCTTTCAGGGGGGAGGGGGGTGGAGATACCTGTCAAAGACAGGTATTTTCACCCACTTCCGGGCATAGACTCCCACGGGAGTCTACGCCATTTCCTGCCCTGCCGCGCTGTCTGCTGGGACACACACGGGTCCCAGTGACAGCGCAGAGATTTCCTATTGCGCGGCGCAGCTCGCGCATGCGCAGTAGGGAACCGGGAAGTGAAGCCGATTCGCTTTACTTCCTGATTCCCTCACTTCGAATGGCGGCGGCAGCAGCCGAGGCACGAGCGGTCGATCGGCCTCGGCATCGCTGGAACCCGGGACAGGTGAGTGTCCATTTATTAAAAGTCAGCAGCTGTAGTATTTATAGCTGCTGGCTTTATATTATTTTTTTGGGGGGCGGAATCCCTCTTTATGTGTGCCACTTGCCACCAGCAGTCTGCCACCAGATACAGTGTACCACTTGTCACAAGCAGCCTGCCACCAGATAGTGTGCCACTTGCCACCAGCAGCCTGCCACCAGCAGCATGCCACTTGCCACCAGCAACCTGCCACCAGATACGGTGTGCCACTTGTCACAAGCAGCATGCCAGATAGTGTGCCACTTGCTACCAGCAGCATGCCACCAGATACAGTGTGCCACTTGCCAACAGCAGCCTGCCACCAGATACAGTGTGCCACTTGCCACAAGCAGCCTGCCACCAGTTACAGTGTGCCACTTGCCACAAGCAGCCTGCCACCAGTTACAGTGTGCCACTTGCCACAAGCAGCCTGCCACCAGTTACAGTGTGCCACTTGCCACAAGCAGCATGCCAGATATAGTGTGCCACTTGCCACAAGCAGCATGCCAGATACAGTGTGACACTTGCCACCAGCAGCATGTCACCAGATACAGTGTGCCACTTGCCACAAGCA
Organism: Lithobates pipiens; assembly: GCF_037356315.1. Taxonomy (NCBI): domain Eukaryota; kingdom Metazoa; phylum Chordata; class Amphibia; order Anura; family Ranidae; genus Lithobates; species Lithobates pipiens. The sequence continues at coordinate 411,368,821 of NW_027507748.1, forward strand.
GCCTTCCACCAGATACAGTGTGCCACTTGCCACAAGCCGCCTTCCACCAGATACAGTGTGCCACAAGCCGCCTTCCACCAGATACAGTGTGCCACTTGCCACAAGCAGCCTGCCACCAGATACAGTGTGCTACTTGCCATCAGCAGCCTGCCACCAGCAGCAGTGTACCACCAGATACAGTGTGCCACTTGCCACAAGCAGCATGCCAGATACAGTGTACCACTTGACACAAGCAACATGCCACCAGATACAGTGTGCCATTTGCCACAAGCAGCCTGCCATCAGATACAGTGTGCCACTTGCCACAAGCAGCATGCCAGATACAATGTGCCACTTGCCACCAGCAGAATGTCACCAGATACAGTGTGCCACTTACCACCAGCAGCCTGTCACCAGATACAGTGTGCCACTTGCCACCAGCAGTGTGCCACCTGATACAGTGTGCCACTTGCCACCAGCAGTGTGCCATCAGCAGCCTTCCACCAGATAGTGTGCTACTTGCCACCAGCAGCAGTGTGCCACCAGCAGCCTTCCACAAGATAGTGTGCTACTTGCCATCAGCAGCCTGCCACCAGATACAGTGTGCCACTTGCCACCAGCATGCAACCAGATACAGTGTGCCACTCGCCACCCACAGCCTGTCACCAGATACAGTGTGCCACTTACCACCAGCAGCCTGCCACTGCCTCCAAGACTCTGCCCAGATGGATAGAAGAGACAGGGCCTGCATAGTCAATCAAATCCCTGGAGCCCCCACCCCTCCTGAGCTGGGATGGTATGGCTGTATGTATGTATGCCAGGAGTTTTGTTTAGACCAAGTTGTACAGGGTTGTGTGTGCAAGCTTTTGGGCTCACACTGGTGTGCTGCAGTTGGCTGCACTGCTCATGTATCTGCATTTTTAGCTGCAGTCCTATTGATTTATATCAGGTTGCAGGTTTTTGCTGCATTTTCTGACAGTGTGCCAAAGATGCAGCATGCAGGAATTTTGGTGCACTTTCAGAAAATGCAGAAAAAACAAACAATCTTAGAATCCTATAGAAATCTATAGGACTGGGGGTAAAACGCAGGAAAACTGTGGATACACCAGCAATGGGCCAAAACACAGCAAATCAGTGTGAACCACCTAAAAGCACAAGGGACCACCAAGCACTACCACAGGCTGATGACACAATTCTAAACACTTTGGCTGCAGTTATAACAGCTACTGCTGGTGAAAAAAGTTAATAACGAGGGAAAGGGATATAAGAAACCAGTCACTGAGCTCACATGTGGACGGTCCCTGGAGGCTCATCACTCACAGATATCCTGTTCACCTTCTATCTGCCGGTGTTTCCCACCCACACGGCTCCTTCACTGCACAGACTTCACAGAGGGGGAGGGGAAAGGCAGAGCCGACTCAGCCTCTTCCATTTGTGTAGGGGGGGAACTGTGCACTGTGACATTGTAATAACCACAGTGAGCAAACACAGATGCAGCCAGACACCCCTACATTTACACACACTTCTCCTGTCCCATAGAAGTTTATGGACAGGAAAAAAAAAATCGGGCTTATGCTGCTGGCTGGGTGGGCCTATTTTAAGGCAGGGGCCTGGAGCTGCAGCTCCATCAGCCCCTATGTTAATCCGGCCCTGCTGACAGGGTGTTGCGCAGGTTTTACTGGCCTGGGGTACAGAAAGATATTGAGAGTTATTGTCAATCCTGTCCTGTGTGTCAGATGTCAGCCCCACTACCCCACTTCCGAAGTCCTTTAGTGCCCTTGCCTATTATTGAAATGCCCTTTGAGAGGATTGCCGTGGACCTTGTGGGTCCACTCCCCAAGTCTGCCCGGGGTCATCAGCATATCCTCATAATCATGGATTATGCTACCCGTTACCCTGAAGCAGGTCCCTTACGGACCGCGTCTGCTAAAACCATTGCCAAAGAGCTGTTTATGGTGTTCAGTCGGGTGGGCATCCCTAAAGAAGTCCTTACAGACCAGGGCACCCCATTTATGTCGCAAATAACTAGGGAGCTGTGCAAGTTGTTTAAGGTGACACAGTTGCGAACCTCAGTGTATCATCCTCAAATGGATGGCTTGGTGGAACGCTTCAATAAGACATTAAAGAGCATGTTAAAAAAGGTTGTTGACAAGGATGGGAAAAACTGGGACTTCCTGATACCATACTTGTTGTTTGCCATCAGGAAGGTTCCCCAGTCCTCTATGGGGTACTCTCCATTTGAGTTGCTTTATGGGTGACACCCTCTGGGACTCTTAGACATAGCCAAAGAAACTTGGGAGGGGGAGCAGACACCCCATAAAAGTGTCACTGAGCACATCACTCAAATGTAGGAGAGGATTGCAGCAATCATGCCGATGGTAAAAGAACACTTACTGCAGGCCCAGGCAGCCCAACAGAGAATATACAACAGGGGGGCCCAACTCCGGGTTTTCTCACCTGGTGACAAGGTCCTGGTGTTAGTTCCTACTGTTGAGAGCAAGTTCCTGGCTAAGTGGCAGGGTCCCTTTGAAGTAATTGAAAGAGTTGGGGAAGTCAACTATAAGGTGTATCAACCTTGATTCCCTCTTCAAAGAAGGTTTTACAGCAAATCCCCAAAAATTTGCCATTAGTCTAGAGGAAGCCAAGTATTTGGGCTACTCTATTGGCCGTGGTGTCATAAAACCTCAAGTGAGTAAAATAGAAGCCATCCAGGAGCCATGTCCTGCAAACAAGAAGCAGGTCAGGGCCTTTCTTGGCATTGTGGGGTATTATAGAACATTTATTCCAAATTTTTCAACTATAGCTGCTCCTCTGACAGACCTGACGAAAGGTAAAGACTCTGTAATGGTGAAATGGTCCTCAGTAGCAGAGGAGTCTTTCCAAATCCTGAAGAAGACTCTTTGTGCACAGCCAGTACTGTACGCCCCTGATTTCTCCAAAGATTTTTTGGTTCAGATGGATGCGTCTGATGTTGGTATTGGGGCAGTACTATCGCAGGTACACAATGGGGAAGAACACCCTGTGGTGTACCTAAGCAGAAAGCTCAATGACCATGAGAAAAAGTATGCAGTCATTGAAAAGGAATGTTTAGCCATAAAGTAGACCGTGGATGCGCTCAGGTACTTTTTTTTAGGGCGCCAGTTCGAGTTAATAACTGACCACGCTCCCCTGAAATGGATGGCCCAAAAGAAGGAGACTAATAGACGGGTAAACTGGTGGTTTTTGGCTCTATAGGATAACTCCTTCACCGTAAAACATAGGCCAGGTGTTGAGATGGGGAATGTAGATGCCCTGTCCCGTATTCACTCCTGTTGGGCCACAGGTGTTCCAACCCTGGAGTTGAAACAAGGTGGGGGGATATGTAGCAGAGCGTCCCAGAGAGAGCCAGGAAAAGTCCTGTCCGGAGTTTATACATCTCCCAGGCTCCTCTCGTACACATTCAGAAATCTCTGATCCAGTTCGGGTCTTGGTCCTCTTCCCCAGGCTAATTTAAGCTCACCTGAGCAGACAGCCTTTGCTCTCTGCCTGGGACACACAGATAAAGTTGGTCTGTGAAGAGAAAAAGGTTAGGCTTGTTCAGCCTGGTAGTGAGGGCCTGCATATTGTATAGTTAGAGCCGAGACACAGCTAGGATTTGTGTTTTGCTATTTTTGTCCTTTATTTGTTTTCTGGAACACTGTACAGCACCTGTGTATGGACTTGTATATAACATAAATAAACACAGCACTGTTTGTCACAACATCACTGGATTTGGTATCTGTGCCTGAGCGACTGCTCATCCCAGGAAACTTTGTACCTGCTACCTGTCCCCCAGGTTACTATATATATGTGTGTGCGTTTTTGTTATACATGTAGCAGTACCCCGTAGGGGCTGCTAAGGGATGTGGCCCACCTGTCTTTCTTGAAAGGCCATGTTCGCCCCCGAGCCCAGGCCCAAGGTCACCCCCCCCACAAGATTGAGGGGCTCCCTCAAAGGCTCGACAGCCTTGCATTCAATTTCCCAAGCTCTAAACAACTCCAACTCCTTCCGAGCTGGGCTGACCCGCGGTATTTAAGGAGGCCTGCCCACTGCCAATCCAAGTCTGCCTTTCTTTCCAGCACTTTCTAGAAAGAAGAGGTCTCAGTTATGCTGCCTGAGAGTCACCAGCTGCTACCCTGAGCCACTCCCAGCCCAGAGCAAATCAAATCAAACAGGCCTGGCTGACAGCTAGGCCAACCTAAATTTGACTAATCCTAACCAAAATCCTCACTCTAGAACAGGGGTGCTCAACCAGTGGCCCGCGGAGCCCTCTGAGGTGGCTCGTGACCTCCTTCTGTGGAATAGCAGACTGTTATTAAAGTTCAGTTTATTACTAAAATTGCAGTGTATATATGGGTATATCTGCGCAGTGGTTACTGGGCTACTTTCAAATGGATCCGAAGGTGCAGTATACCTTCAGGTTACCTGCACTGAGGCATAGACTTCTGTTATAACCTGCGGGTTTGGTGAGCTTTCAGAAGGCGCACCACACCAGAATATAATAGAAGTCTATGGGAAAGTGTAGCTAACCCGCAGAAAAGACACAGGTGCACTGCGCTACATTAGTGTGAAAGGCCCCTTTCACACAATCGGTCCAACTCAATCAAACCCTCCATTCAGCTCTATGAAACGGGAGATGTAAACTGATTTGTGTCCTTTTACACCCGCCTACCTCCAATCTGATTCGCTAAAAAAAATAAAAACAGAAGGGGATCAATCCCTTTCCATCAGGGCGGATCGGATCTAAGGATCCAGAGTGGGCTGTGTCCGTGTCCGCTCTGCACGGACCTGTCATCCGACTGCTCTGCTCATTGTGGTTACCAAGTTGCATAACCTCTTCCTGACCAGCGCACGCCGATGTACGTCGGCAGAATGGCACAGGCGTACAGGTACGTCCAATCTTTAATGCCCCCCTGCCATTGCGAGCGCGACGCCGGCGGCGCGCTCGCGTGCTGCACGGGACCCCCCTGAGTCTGGTCGCGGATTACGCGGACTCGATCGCCGTGGGCATACCCGCTATCATCTAACGGGGCGGCTCACGGGGCGACTGAACTGGGAGATGCCGTTGTAAACAGCATCTCCCCATTCTGCCTAGCAACAAGTGACGCTGATCTCTGCTCCATGTGATTGGAGCAGAGATCAGCGTTCATTAAAAGAAAGCCCAGCCCCCAACAGTTAGTAACACACCCCAAGGGACACTTAACCCCTACACTGCCACCCACTGGTTAACCCCTTCACTGCCAGTGTCATTTAGACAGGAATCGCTGCATTTGTATAGCAGTGATTGCTGTATAAATGACAATGGTCCCAAAAATGTGTCAAAAATATCCAATGTGTCCACCATAATGTCGCAGTCACAATAAAAATTTCTGATCGCCGCCATTACTAGTAAAAAAAAAAATTATTAATAAAAATGCCATAAAACTATCCCCTATTTTGTAAACGCTATAACTTTTGCCCAAACCAATCAATAATCGCTTATTCCGATTTTTTTTTACCAAAGATATGTAGAAGAATATGTATTGGCCTAAACTGAGGAAAAAAAAAGTTTTTTTATATAATTTTGGGGGATATTTATTATAACAAAAAGTAAAAACGAATGCGTTTTTTTCAAAATTGTAGCTCTATTTTTGTTTATTGCGCAAAAAATAAAAACCGCGGGGGTGATCAAATACCACCAAAAGAAATCTCTATTTGTGGGAAAAAAAGGACGTCAATTTTGTTTGGGAGCCACGTCGCAAATAAACTTTTTGTCAACAGTCCCCCCTTGAAGCAGCTAATAAAAACATGTCTGTTTAGTATTTGTACTCATACAGTTTTTTGGGGGCTCCTGCAGAGCTGTTACTGTCGATCACCATAACTTAAAAGTGACAATACCTAATAACATAAGCATGAAATAGTATAAAAATGGGCTGCCGCTATAGGTATTTTTTTTATTTTGAACCTGTTGCACATTTTACAGTGCCATTAAAATTCAATTTATAGTTACTGCGTTCAAGCTGTCTGTATAATTGAAGTTATAATAAATCAAGTGCAGGCAGCGCTAACAGCGGGAATTCACCTGTAGTTCTAATGCTCCTGGGGATGTAAGGTACAGACTCAGCCTTCAGCTTTGTTCAGCTTCATCTTCACTATATATTTATGGAGACGTAAGCCTGACTGTATTATTTCTCATCTTGAATAATAATAGACATAACTGCTCAATATGTGCTGTTTCCTTGAGTTGATTTAGTTAACTTTTTAGTTAATGAAATCAGATCCATTTTAATTAAATCGCTCATTAATGTAAAACAGACCTTGTACAAAGAAGCTTTTTGTTTAATTCCCAGATTTTGTAGCCAATTGTCAGTTGTAATCCTGATTAGTTAGCACAATTGTGTTCTTTGGAATCCCACAGCTTCCTATACTGTAGGTACTACAGTACTATTTCTAAAGTAGAGATTGATGATAGCACAGACTCCAAGTGAAGTCAGTTCTGGCTCTGATGTGTTGGTACTGTGCTTCAACTGGGATGACAGCGCTTAAAGAGGAAGTAAACCCTGATAGGTTTACTTCCTCTTTGATTCCCTGCAAAGGTAAAGCATAATGGACTACTATGCATCACATAGTAGTCCATTATGTGTCACTTACCTGACACAGGAGCCAGCAAAGTCACCGTTGTCCCCCGTAGTTCTGAGCGTCCATCTTCTTGGTGGGTCTCGCTGCTCCGGCGCTGTGATTCGCCGGAGCAGCGATGACGTCACTCCAGCGCATGCGCATGGGAGCCGACACTCGTGGCATATCGCCACGATCTGCGGCTTGCCCAGTGCGCCTGCGCGCCGCTGTCTATGGTGCATGCGCCATAGACAGCGGTGGCTGTCTTCAGGTAAATATCTCTATATATATTTCTTGGACCTACAGGTAAGCCTTAATCTAGGCTTATCTGTAGGTCAAAGTGGTTTGTAAGGGTTTACAACCACTTTTCAGTGTACTGTATTTATGTGGCTGGGCAAGCAGCATTGCAGTCCTAGAAGAGAATGTGTAAAATGAATACAGAGCTCCTCATCTCCATAATATGAGGGAGGTGTTTTGTAGTCCACAGATGTGAACTAGGTAGGGGTGATAATAGATATCCCCGATACAGTGTTATCCTTCTACCTGTTACAGTGATCCTAACTGTTTGGCTTTTTCCATCGCCACACAACCTTTCTCCTGAAAATGTCCTTGTCAGCTTCTGTCCTTAGTGTGCATGTGCAGAACCCTACCCCTATTTAATCCAATGGGTGAGCAGTTTTCTGCAGGACCACTGAAATATTGCTTAGTCTTAGGAACAAATGTGACTGTGACACACATGAAGAAGAGGCGTTCCAGAAGAAAGGCTGGGCAGTGCCACACAGTGAAGATTGATGGAAAGGAAGGTAAGGTAAAGTACCTTGCACTTAGCATTATGGATGGATTTATTAAAGGTCAATTTTACTAAAAATGTAATTGTTCTTTATTTCTAAGTTCATTCTAAGTGGTCCCATGAAGAGTGCTGCTCTTATAATCTCCAGCATCAGGCTGTAGGGAGGCTATAATGGCACTTACACATTGCAATAGCCTTTATAAGGTGGAGAATCAGAGTGACTGGACTTGAGGAACACCTCTTTATGATGGGTAATGAGCTACAGCTGGCCTATCTCTGTGATATGTAGGAGTGTAGACCCTGTTGACTGTGTGCCACAGCTTCTAAGAAGCTTATTTTTCTATGTAAATAAATCTAAAAAATGGTGCTCCCGCACCATCACTATATGTAGGTAAAGAACTAACAGCCGCAAACACCGATAAGCTAAATCCGTAGCCAATGGAAAGTATGAATATAATGCTTGGTACTGCACTATTAGAGGTAAATTAAATGTGAAAAGATGAAAAAAAAAAACCTTACCGTAAATGTGAATAAACATGTAGAGCAATGTCATATAGAGTGCAAGTACCCACAATATATAGATACGTGATAAAACAAATATTAAATGCACAGATAAAAAGGTATAGAGACCCTCCTTACATAAGATAAAAAATCCTAAATGACAGAAACAACGAGTGCTGATAGTAAACATAAAACAACATGACTCAATGAATAATCGGCGTGATAAAAATCCTGGAGGCAGTCCAATATTAATAGAATCAAAAGTACTAGATAGTGAGACTTGCAAAGCATAAAGCAAGGTATAACAAGTGTTTATTCTTTCAGTGCAGTGACACCGCTATGCTGATTGGCCTCTCACCTTACTGCTGTAAGGTAACAGCATATGTGGATAATCTTGGTGAAACTCCAATGGCTTTAATTAGCCCTCCTATGGTTGGCCCAGCTGATGGTTCTCTCAAATCGCAAATTCCGTTTCCCTCTCCCCTTATCCTAGAAAAGCCAACATCTACCTTAGGGAGTGACCAGGCTAAGGAGAGCAGGACCCTTTCCTTAGCCTGGTGATTCCTTAAGGTAGACATTGGCTCTTCTAGGATAATCTTGCAGTCTGGGGATTTTCCCCAGACTTACTCGTATAGCATATAGAAGAAAGGGATTCCCAAATAGTGTAGTAACATTTGGTAAGTTAAATCGTTAAAACAGCTTGTTTTTACTCACATTATTGAAAGCAGCATACAGCGTATAATCCACGAGCGGCGAGCTCATATTCCCACGTCACTTCCGGTGTGCCTGTCAATCAATCTCAACGTGTATCGCAACACTTGCATGGCTTCATCAGGGAATCCTGGAGATGTATAATAAGTCCCAATTATTTGTATGCCAAAATAATGTTCTTAGCATAAACATAGCATTCATAAATGAACGCAGTGTAGGACTTAACTGCAGGTTACAGGGGGAGAGTGGCTCTCCAAATTTACAGTGGCCAGGACAGTTCAGGGTATAATTTGACCAATGAAAATTTTAAAATAACAGGTATTGCTATTATATTGGCGATATTATTTAACCACTTAAGGACCAGGCCTATTTTTTTACACTTGATGTTTACAAGTTAAAATCTGTTTTTTTTTTTTGTTAGAAAAATACTTAGAACCCCCAAACATTATATATGTATATTATTTCAGACACCCTAGAAAATAAAATGGCAGTTGTTGCAATACGTTATGTCACACTGTATTTGCGCAGGGGTCTTACAAATGCAATTTTGGGGAAAAAATACACTTTTTTGAATTAAAAAATATTTAGAGAGCAGGACTGAACTGAAGGTCAGCAGCGCCAGAGCTCTTGATACAAACAGAGGCTGTAATACTCAGAATGGCTGCATCATCTGCATGGGATAAGCTGCTGTTACTTTTAAAAAGCTCAGTCCTGTAGAGCAGTGGTCATCAACCCTGTCCTCAGGGCTCACTAACAGGCCAGGTTTTATGTATTACCTTGGGGAGATGCAGACTAGAATACTGCAATCACTGAGCAGAAAATTATATCACCTGTGATGTATTTCAGTTTATCTTGCAAACCCGGCCTGTTAGTGGGCCCTGAGGACAGGGTTGATGACCACTGCTGTAGAGTGCTGAGTGATGTGGAGGCAGGATAGGCTCCCACCTAAACTCTACTACCCCACAACATTGTGGGTGAGGTGTTTATATGCCACTTTACTGTTAAAGAAACTGCCTCTGTTTGTCACTAAAGATAGAGCAGGATAACAATGTATTGAGAAAACTATAGAAAAGTGATCATACCTTTTAGTCATTTACCATAATTTAGAGACCGCATTAGAATTATAAACATTGTTAAACCCGCTAAAAAGGTCTTTATTAAACACATTTAAAAAAATTATATGTAATGCCCCGTACACACGATCAGACTTTCCGGCGGACTTGGTCTGGCAGACCAGAGTCAAAAAGAGCAGAAGATAGAGGAGGAGCCCGGCGAGAAGAACCGGAAAGCGTGGAGAAGTCGGAACAAGACCCCCGAAGTCAGAAGAAGACCCCCGGAGCTGTCTAATAAACTACTTTAAAAACCTGTGTAGTGTGTTTTTTTATTGCCACTTTTCCCCCCAGGTGAATGTGTAGGGGTACGATGTATCCCATACTCATTCACATAGGGTGGGGGGCCAGGATCTGGGGGCCCCCTTATTAAAGGGGGCTCCTGGATCCCGATAAGCCCCCAGCCTGCAAACCCTGACAACCAACAGACAGAATTGTCAGGAAGAGGCCCTTGTCCTCATCAACATGGGGACAAGGTGCTTTGGGGTGGGGGGCACAAGATAAGGGTCTGGTATGGATTTTGGGGGGACCCCCACACCACTTTTTCAGTGTAGGAAGTTACCAAGGTGTCAATCTCACCGATAGCGGCGAGATTGATTTCCTTCTTTAGTCCCGTCGTACCCAGAGTCACGTTCAAAATGAACGGACTTTGGTTCGTGTGTGGACAAGTCCGTTCATTTTGAAAGTCCGTTAGACCTCTGCCAAAAGTCCTACAGGAAGTCCGATCATGTGTGCAAGTCTTCTCGTTCAGAAAGTCCGGCAGACCTCAGCTGCAAAGTCTGCCGGAAAGTCCGTAGGTGTGTACGTGGCATAAGAGGATCAAACAGTTGCATATCCAAAGCTCAATTTGAACAAGTTTTTGATCATTTTTTTCTCTATAAAAAAATTCTATTGAAATAGTTACAGACATAACCAGAGATGGATGTTTGTGCAATTATATAAAAAATATAATCAAAAGTTTCTTTTTCCAGTCGTATTGATACATGTGACGTTCAAGAATGGCCTTTTCTTCCCTTCCAATTATTATAAAGACTCCTATTGTGCATTTATATTGTATGGCTGTACATATCTGATTTGAATAATTCAATGGCTAACTATAGGTTGAAATAATGAGACAGGAATTGAAGAAGGATTTTGGCATGTGCCATTAGTGATGTTAATAAAGTTGAGCTAGATTAGAAAAATCTTAAATATTTTAAGAAGCCACACGTGAAGGCTCAACCCAAATAAACAATTTGCTGTCTTCAATCCATGGTGTGCAATTTACGAGGGAGCTTCATATTAACAGTATTCATGTACTAATTAGTGTAATGACAGAGCATGTAGGCATTGTGCCAGTTGTAGAACCGGTCTCAGAAATGTCTTTTATGATTGAGAAGGCTGTGTAGTCAACAAAGGGCCTTTCACAGATATACAGCAAACTCTGTACTGAGAAAAGAAAACCTAATCGCACACAGCTTTATATGATATTGAGTCTTTTCATTTTATGTTTTATGTGAATTTAAAATAGTTTGATTACTCAAAATAATATGTTAATCATAGAAAACTAGAGCATGTAGAGAGACTGTCTACAGAACATTCAATGTCTACCATTATGCCAGTCATTAAAGAGACCCTATCATCATTCCTAGCCTACTAAGATGATGATGTTATGTTATAACACTTACAATGGAAAAGCTGTGGCTGTTTTTCTTAACCACTTACAGACCGGACCATTTTGCTGGTCAAAGACCAGACCACTTTTTGCGATTCGGCACTGCGTCGCTTTAACTGACAATTGCGCGGTCGTGCGACGTGGCTCCCAAACAAAATTGACGTCCTTTTTTTCTCACAAATAGAGCTTTCTTTTGGTGGTATTTGATCACCTCTGCGGTTTTTATTTTTTGCGCTATAAACAAAAATAGAGCGACAATTTTGAAAGAAACGCATTATTTTTTACATTTTCTTATAATAAATATCCCCCAAAAATATATATACATTTTTTTTCCCCTCAGTTTAGGCCAATACGTATTCTTCTACATATTTTTGGTAAAAAAAATCACAATAAGCGATTATTGATTGGTTTGCGCAAAAGTTATAGCGTTTACAAAATAGGGGATAGTTTTATGGCATTTTTATGGCAATAATAATTTTTTTTTTACTAGTAATGGAGGCGATCAGCGATTTTTCTTGTGACTGCGACATTATGACGGACACATCAGACATTTTTGACACATTTTTGGGACCATTGTCATTTATACCACAATCACTGCTATATAAATGCAGTGATTCCTGTGTAAATGACACTGGCAGTGAAGGGGTTAACCAGTGGGTGGCAGTGTAGGGGTTAAGTGTTCCTAGGGGTGTGTTACTAACTGTTGGGGGCTGGGCTTTCATTTAGTGAACACTGATCTCTGCTCCAATCACATGGAGCAGAGATCAGCGTCACTAGTTGCTAGGCAGAATGGAGAAATGCTTTTTACAACGGCATTTCTTCATTCGGCCGCCCCGTGAGACGATCGCGGGTATGCCCGCGCCAATCGAGTCCACGGGTCCCCCGACCGGACTCACAGGGGTCCCGACCAGCATGGGAGGGCGCCGGCAGGGCGGCAAATTTAAAGGGATGTACAGGTACGCCCATTTGCCTGCTCGTGCCATTCTGCCGACGTACATCGGTGTGCGCTGGTCGGGAACTGGTTAAGTTTTTCTGATAAAGGTGGTGAAGGAGTCAGACTACGAGGGAACCCCTAGCAACAGGCATTTAGAGGTGAGTAAAAAAAAGATTTTCCCTAATTTTTTTTTTGTTATGCACATAAATGACTTTTTTTTAGGTTGGAACTCCACTTTAAGATAAAAAATATTTCACAAAAATTGTGCATAAAAATATATAAATGGACAACAAATGAAACAAAGGGAATTGTGTATATATATATATATATATATATATATATATATATATATATATATATATATATATGTATATATACATATATATATTGTGACAATCTGGGGTGATTAGGTTCAAGTTGGTGCATGCAATTTTCCAGAAACGTGCCACTCCAGACTTGTGCTTTTAGGGCATGGCAGCCCACTTTTATTTATCTATATTATCCTTTGTAGGTGCTTAGGTGTTCTGTCTTTGCTCACTGGTAAAAACTCTAGCCAAACCACCTTTTGCTGTACTAATTCAGAGCAAATGATATGTGCAAAATATGGAGAGGCTTGTGTCCTTTCTCTGTAACCACATGAATTCCTATAACAAAGTTTGGAACTTACTTTTCATACTCATGGGCTAAGGCCAACATGTATTATATACTGTACGTCTTTAGTTGTTTAATAGTACTCTTTACACTATGATGGCTGCCACTAACGAATATACAAGGGTTCTTAAAAAAGTTTCCAAACTTTTTTTATAGGTTTCGCAGCCATCTTCACCACAGCGTGAAGACTCTTATACTAAACCTCTAGGTCGGCCAGCTTCCCAGACAGACTAGTCACATCAGAAATGACCAATGACTACTCCTTCCACCCTCACTGTTTCCAACACAAATATAAAAGTACAGAAACTTTTTGAAGACCCGTCGTAGCTTGACCTTAGTTCCTTTTACATGTGTAAAGATTTCCTGACACACTTTCTATATATATATATATTTTTTTTTTAGCAAAGTGTAAGCAAAGATAATAGTTCCAAAGCAAACAAATAAAAATTTTTATAAAAAAAAAATCCAGCAATATGGATGAAAACAGCAAATGTAATTGCTGCAGATTTAGGACAAAGTTAGAAATTTAGCAATGTCATTACTTTTCAGTTAGAGAATAAGAATAGGTGGAATGGGCCAAATATTTTAAGTAATGGAAATACAAGCAATTACGGTAACCTTTCCTAAGGATAACCCTTTGTACTGAACCAAATGACATAGTAAGCATCAGAATTAAGGCACATATATTCTGAAAAAACTTTGGGCAATGCACATTTCTGTGTTCTGTAAACAAAAAAGAGTGGCCCACTATCCACACAATCGTTTTGTAACCTACAACACCAAGTGTAAAGGTTTAATAGACTGACAAATAGGGAGGAATATATCATTTGAAACAGTCAGATTAACAGCAACCATTCTTGCAAATTAGCCTACTAGACAACCTTATTCTAGTTGCTTCTGTTGCAGCACCCATACCAACAGAGTGAGATGAAGCTTTAATGTATTCTAACACCATCTAAGGTTACTGTATGTGTAGCGGCGGCTCCTGAAGAGCACGCGCTATGTGTTTTTTTCTATTTAGAGTTCCTAAAGCCATAGTTGGGTTTTAGGGTTAATTATACCCAATTCTGATTTTAATACCAGTCTGGACTTAAGCCAGCAAAATGGTCCAGGGCTTAAGTGGTTAATGGCTGTGTGTTGAGTTATTTTGAGGGGAGAGCAAATTTACACTGTTATACAAGCTGTACACTCGCTGACATCCCCTATGTTCCTCTATACATCACATTAGTAATCATGAAATTAAATGAGTACCAATAATGGGCAGAACAAATATGAGGACTGAGAAGATTTCCTTTAGTTGAACTAACAAAAGTGTGCCAATTCTAGAGCTGGTAACATTGAGGATATTCAATATAATTTTAAAGGACTGTTTTAGATGCATATGGGAGGCGTATAGATGGTATAACAGTGGGAAGTATGTGCAGGTGAGGGAGAGGAATGTGGAAGGTATAACAGTGGGCACTATGTACAGAAGAGGAGTGTGGTGGGTATGACAGTGGGCAATATGCACAGCAGAGGAGTTTGGAGGGTTGACAGTGGACACTACAGTTGCAAAAAAAGTATGTGAACCCTTTTGGAATGATATGAATTTCTGCACAAATTGGTCATAAAATGTGATCTGATCTTCATCTAAGTCACAACAATAGACAATCACAGTCTGCTTAAACTAATAACACAAAAAGAATTAAATGTCACCATGTTTTTATTGAACACCCCATGTAAACATTTACAGTGCAGGTGGAAAAAGTATGTGAACCCCTAAACTAATGAGATATCTAGGAGCTAGTTGGAGTGAGGTGTCAGCCAACTGGAGTCCAATCAATGAGATGAGATTGGAAGTGTTGGTTACAGCTGCCCTGCCCTATAAAAAACACACCAGTTCTGAGTTTGCTTTTCACAAGAAGAATTGCCTGATGTGAATGATGCCTCAGAAGACCTACGGTTAAGAAATGTTGCATAAAATCCAGAAATCTAGAATTAAACTGCTAGCAATGTAGAGTGACAATTTGTTCTACAGTTCTAATGACAGGCCCTAGGTGTACTATCGTAGAGCATGCAGACTGTCTTCTCCAGGCCTCTGCCCCATCCTCAACATTCCTTGTGTGGCTAGGATGTCTATTATTATTATGGGGTTACTGAATCTAACCAGTCAACAGGCATTTCAATAGTATCTCAATATGTCTTTTTATTGGCCTCCTCTATTCCTGTTGTAGCACTACCCCGCAGGGACTGCTGTTAGACAGATTCTTTCCCAAAGCACCACAAAGACAGCCAGGCACACAGCAACAATCCATTCACTCTGGCTCATAAATCGGACTGGGGGATGTCTTTTTATTTTTTGCTAAAGAAACTTGTAACAGGAGAGGGTAGAGGGGTGCGGGATACCCGTGACTGCCAAGCACTACTTGAAGAGGACACTTCTGTCAGTGGCAGTAGCACACGGATAGTTTGACCAGCACAGTCTATAGGTGCACAGCTGAAGACCATGCATAACCATATATAATGAGTAGTTGTAGACTAGGACAGTATGTAGTTCACAGCTAAGGACCATAAAGTAGGTTTTAGCACAGGTATTGTTAGACTAGAACAGTCTGAATTCTTGTAGTTGGGCACCACAAGGCAGTTAGCAGCACAAGTATTAGGCTCTACTTACAGATCCCAGGGGTAGAGAAGAATTCTATAAGCTCTGTCCATAGAAGATTAGTCCAGCAGCCAGTACAGAGGTGTTCCAGGGACAGAGAGACCCCTGAAGCTCGCAGATCAGTTCCCTCTCAGCTCACAGATCCATCTCCATGGGGTGGAGGAAGACAATCTCCTCAGGGTTCCAGACTATTTACCAGTAATCTAGATCTATCTAGGCTTATTGATCAATATCACATGAACACAAGAATAATTTCCATAATTTTTACAAAACTGAAATCTATAAAACATTTGTTTAGCTCCATTACATAAAAGTAAGCTCAGTAGTATAGCGTAGGTTACAAAATCTTCAGTTTTATTCAAATTAGTTGATGCAAAAATGAATTACATTTTTGTCAGCCAGAGGTCTGGGGAGCAAGGCACCACATCCCTTCAACTAAACAATAAACACGAAATACAGAATAGGGACTTTTAGGTTGCCAAAGATAATATACTATATTATATTTTTCAAATTCATATCAAATTTTATTGGATACATTTAAAAATATACTTTTGTTTTTGTTAAAAAAAAGTAAAAAAAAAAATCACATGCGATACACGTATACAGTACAGGGATAATTTCTCAAGAAAAAGGTTTTGCCAGAAAAATAGCTTCTTCAGGAGACTTTTCATTTTACTGTACAGTTCCCTGTAGACGAAAAGAATAAACATTTAGAAACAATATTAAGTAGAGCAGTATGGCCCCGTTAACTACATTTCATGCCTAAACAAATTGTATTACAACAGGGTTACAATGAGTCATCTGAAGGGCTGCTCTTACCCCGAAGACACCACCAGGTAAGTATGGGCCAAAGGATCTCCACCAAAAGGATGTGTGTGTCACAGGAGGACCATATCACCACAATGATCAAAAAAATTAAATAATATATATATATATATATATATATTTATTTATATATATATCCAGCACAATAGCCCTGCGCTCAGATATGTTTGAGGGCGGCAAGATTTTTTTTTTTCCAATGGGCATCCAAATAAATGGGGATTCACATTGCTGGACAATATAGTTGATGGTGGATTTACATTTTCTTTCTTTTTTTTTCTTAATAAATGACTTTTCAGAAACAGTGTGTGTGTTTTATTTGACATTGACTTGTGAATCCTCTCAACAAGATATGATTTCTTTTTTATCCTTATTTGTTTTTTTGGCAAATTTGTGTCTATTATTTGGAACCAATTAATGGGAGGGTTCTAGACTCATAAGGGTTTCCTTAAACCCATATATCTATAGATATATAGATATATGGGTTCAAGGAAACCCTTAATAGTCTAGAACCCTACCAATAATGGGTTCCAAATAATAGACACAAATTTGCCAAAAAAACAAATAAGGACAATTGAAAAAAAATTGAAAAAAAAAATTGAAAAAAAAAATCTTGCCGCCCTCAAACATATCTGAACGCAGGGCTACTGTTAGAAATCACGGGGCCCTGTACAGCCTTCCTGATGAGCCCCCAACCCCTCCTCTGCCCCCCAACCCTGCCTCGCTCTTTCAACCCCCCCCCCCCAGGGTGCAGTGTAACAGCAGCAATGACTATCCCCCATATGCCCCTCTGTTGATGTGATGGGGCACAGGGAAATATAATTTAAGTCCTGGTAAGCAAGTAGGAGCGGGGGTGTAGTCTAGCAAAATCAATATATTTATTTAGACAGAAATTAACAATAAAGCTGACCTGGGCACCCCTGTTTAGCTAATGAGTTCTAGGCCCAGTACAACAGGACCAGTTGTACTACCTTATTAGTGGCTTTGTCTTAACCTGTTGCTGGACTCTCTTGGTCCCTGCTGCATCAATACAAGCAAAGAAGTTGGTTCTCCGGGTGATGTCATTGGCCATATATGGACATGACCATATTTGGTCAATGATAGCACAGTAATTCCAGTGACGTCATTGACCAAATATGGCCATGTCCATTTACTTGTAAGGTTTCTTTAACTGATATTATATGCATATGAATGAAATAGTAAATACTATGTAACAATACATTGTTACACGGGGGGAGATTTACTAAAACTGGTGCACTCAGAATCTGGTGCAGCTGTGCATGGTAGCTAATCAGCTTCTTACTTCAGCTTGTTCATTTAAGCTGGAGGCTGATTGGTTTGTATAGTTTGCATGCAGAGCTCCATCAGATTTTACACTCTCCAGTTTTTTGTAAATAACCCCCACTGTGTTACTAATGCCGCGTACACACGATCAAACAAGCGGGTGGAAAAGTCTGGCAAACTGAAGTCCGCCAGACAATCCCCCCGTGTGTAGCCTCCGGCATACTTTTTTGACCCGAAAGTACGGCGGACTTAGAAAGTAGTTTTGCACTCCAATCTTCCCGCCGGACTCGCATTTCGGCGGACAATCCGGCCGTGTGTGTGCCAGTCTGCCGTACTTTTGAAATGAACGGACTTTTCCCGCCCGGAGAAAAGTCCGCTCATTTCGAGCGGGTCTTCAGGTAGGCGGGGCCCGCGAAGGAGACGTCGCTGGCCCCGCCACCTGGTATGGACTTAAAGGGGAACCCCAACGCCGAAAAAAATCGGCGTGGGGGTCCCCCCAAAGTCCACAACAGACCCTTGTCCGAGCACGCTACCCGGCCGGCCAGGAAAGGAGGGGCGAGCGAGCGCCCCCCCCCCCCCCTCCTGAGCCGTACCAGGCCGTGTGCCCTCAACATGGGGGGTGCCTTGGGGAAGGGGGGGCCGCGCGGCCCCCCCACCCCAAAGCACCTTGCCCCCATGTTGATGAGGACAAGGGCCTCTTCCCGACAACCCTGGCTGTTGGTTGTCGGGGTCTGCGGGCAGGGGGCTTATAGGAATCCGGGAGCCCCCTTTAATAAGGGGGCCCCCGGATCCCGGCCCCCCACCCTATGTGAATGAGTATGGGTACAATGTACCCCTACCCATTCACCTGTAAAATAAAGTACAAAAAAAAACACAACACACAAGATAAAATAGTTTATTGCACAGCTCCGGGGGTCTTCCGTCTTCGGGGGTCTTCTCGCCGGACTCCTCCGCTATCTTCTTCTAGCTCCTTTGCTAGCGAAGGAGCCCGGCATTCTTCTTCATCCTCTTCTTCCGAATTCGGGGGTCTTGTCCCCCTCTTCGGTTCTTCTGCCGACCCCCGCGCCTTCTTATAGCTCTTTTACAGGTCTTCTGTCGCAGCCGCCGCCGCAGCCTTCCGTTCTTCTTCTTCTCCTTCTTCTCCTAGAGATGTTAACTCGAAGCTCTCTCCGGCCGCAATGCCAGGGACGCGCTGCGCGGCGACTTATATAGGGACACGGGGCGGGGTCATCGGTTGATGTCACATGGGTTGACGTCATATGGCGACCCCGCCCACTTACGATGTCACAGTCCCGGAGGATGCTGGGACGGTCGCCATGTGACATCAACCCATGTGACATCAACCCATGTGACATCAACCGATGACCCCGCCCCTTGTCCCTATATAAGTCGCCGCGCAGTGCGTCCCTGGCATTGCGGCCGGAGAGAGTGTCGAGTCAACATCTCCAGGAGAAGAAGGAGAAGAAGAAGAACAGAAGGCTGCGGCGGCGACAGAAGACCGGGCCACCACCTGTAAAAGAGCTATAAGAAGGCGCGGTGGCCCGGCAGAAGAACCGAAGAGGGGGACAAGACCCCCGAAGTGGGAAGAAGAGGCCGCGGTGACGAAGAAGAATGCCGGGCTCCACCGCTAGCAAAAGAGCTAGAAGAAGATAGCGGAGGAGTCCGGCGAGAAGACCCCCGAAGATGGAAGACCCCCGGAGCTGTGCAATAAACTATTTTATCTTGTGTGTTGTGTTTTTTTTTGTACTTTATTTTACAGGTGAATGGGTAGGGGTACATTGTACCACATACTCATTCACATAGGGTGGGGGCCCGGGATCCGGGGGCCCCCTTATTAAAGGGGGCTCCCGGATTCCGATAAGCCCCTCGCCCGCAGACCCCGACAACCAACGGCCAGGGTTGTCGGGAAGAGGCCCTTGTCCTCATCAACATGGGGACAAGGTGCTTTGGGGTGGGGGGCCGCACCCCCCATGTTGAGGGCACGCGGCCTGGTACGGCTCAGGAGGGGGGGGGGGCTTTTGCTCGCCCCTCCTTTCCTGGCCGGCTGGGTAGCGTGCTCGGACAAGGGTCTGTTGTGGACTTTGGGGGGGACCCCCACGCCGTTTTTTTTCGGGGTTGGGGTTCCCCTTTAATTCCATACCAGGTGGCAGGGCCAGCGACGTCTCCTTCGCGGGCCCCGCCTACCTGGAGACGCGCTAAAAATGAGCGGACTTTCCTCCGCGTGTGTGGGCGAGTCCGTTCATTTCAAAAGTAGGGCGGATAGTACGGCGGACTTAGTACGCCGTATTAGTCCGCTGAAAAAGTGCCGTGTGTGGGCAAGTAGCCCGTTCGGAAAGTTCGACGGACAGTCTGGCGGGAAGTCTGCCAGACTAAGTCCGTCGGATAGTCCGCTATGTGTGTACGCGGCATCATTGATACTACATAGCTATTCCAGGCTGTCACTTTGATTGTCGATAATAGCACAGTGGAACTGCAGACAGAAGAGAGTAAAGCATAGGCCTTTACATTTTGTTGAAGTGTTTTATGGCCTGCCTCCTGTGTACAAAATCCTCAGGTGGTAAAAAGGCACTAAAGAATGTAGTTATGCATTGAATATAATAAAACATAAGCAGATTTGTAAAGAAAAAAGTGTAAGTACCTCAATTTGACTTTGTTTTGGACTCTTTTTTTCTTTTGGAAAATCATTTTTATTCCACATTTTTTTTAAGCGATACGCAAGGTACAAAGACAAGAACACGGTGGGCAGCACAGTGGTGTGGTGGTTAGCACTTTCACCTAGCAGCAAAAAGGGTCGCATCTTGACCACAACACCATCTGCCTGGAGTTTGCATGTTCTCCTTGTGCCAGCGTGGGTTTCCTCCAGGCACTCCGGCTTCCTCCCACACTCTAAAGACATGCTGGTAGTTTAATCAGATCCTGTCTCAATTAGCCCTTTTATATTTATGAATGTGTGTTAGGGACCTTAGATTGTAAGCTCCTTGAGGGTAGGGACTGATGTAAATGGACAATGTATATGTAAAGCGCTACATATATTGACAGCAATATATAAGTAACTGAAGTAAACAACCATTCACACACCCCCTTCCCCGTAGTGCAATGTCCCATAAATTACAGGCAGTCAAGCAAGATTAATCACCCTTGCATCAACATTTCAGTAACTAGAACAAGTGTAAACCAGATGAGAAATAGAATAGTAAACATTTGGTCGCATCTAATCATGTCAGGCTATTTAAATATTTGAATATTCCATTCATGCATTACTCAAACCTCCTTTTGCAGAGTCTCAATGGATGAGAGCCAGCATTGCCATACTTTTTCAAACTTTTTGGGGCAGCCCCTACTCAAGTATGTGGTCTTATAAAAGGGCAGTGCCTTATTTACTATGCCCTTCCAGTAAGCTAAGGAGGGAGCCTCAGGCTTTTTCCAACATAGCAAGATAGCCTTTACGTGCATAGAACAAGGAAATAGATAACAGGGTCCTTTTAGCCCTGCGCGGTGCCACCTCTTCCACCAGGCCTAGCAGACATACTGACATCGTCAAAGGGCCAGGTAGAGAAAGCAGGCCTTGGATGGTTTTAGTGACCCCCGCCCAGAACTCCCATATTTGCTGGCAATGCCAGAATATATGATCAAAATCAGCCGGGGTAGTGGTACAGCGCCAACAGGCTGCGTCACCCGAGCCATATACACTGACTATTCTCGCTGGGGTGTAATAGACCCTATGAAGTATCCTAAATTGAATATACCAGTCTTGAGCCGATACCAAGGCCCAAATGAATGATCCCACATATAATCCCAATCAACCCCCTGAAAGTTGGGGACTAGTGAACTTCATTTATCCCTACACTTGCTTGGGCCTTTCAACAAGCAGCTCTTTATACACCTCTGACAGTGTCTTTTGCATGGATTCATCACACAGCAACTGTTCCAGGGGAGAAAACTGAAGCTCCAATGTGACAGCACCAAACTGTGTTACAAATGCATGCCTCAGTTGAAGATAACGGAAAAAAATATCAGTTCAGGAGGCTGTGTCTATCTTTCAGTTGGTCAAAGGTGAGCAGTTCCCCCCACCCCATGTTCTTCAATTATCTGATGCCGACCCAGTTCTGGAATTGCACCAAAATGGGATAATTTAGGATTAAACCATAAGGGAGTGTCTAGTGACCATATCTCAGTCTCAGAGCACATTAGAACCATTGCCCTGTCCAATGCGTGGATAGTAGCGTGCATTGAGCCAGTCAAAGGTCACAACACTTGTGGACCCCTATACACCAGGTAATAAAGACTCTCATAGGATCCCATAAGTGAGGCCTCAAGTACTGTACAGCGCCTGGCAACCACTATCTGCTCTGCTAGAAAATACTTAAATAAGTCTGGTAGAGCTTATCTTCCCTGTCCAAGGAGTTCCTGTAAGCTACGAAGACCTATTCTGGGGTGACCTTAAAACCATAGGAAGGAACAAAACAGACTATTTGCACGCTTAAAGAATGTACACGGGAAACCCTAAGTGGAACGTTGTGCAAAAAATACAAAAAAAATGGTAAAATCTTCATCTTAAGGAAGTTCCCCCTAACGATCAAGGAAAGTGGTAAATGCTTTCAGGCGTCCAGCCAGGTCTTAACTTTGGTGAGGAGCGGCATTAAATTAAGTGATAGATAATTGCCTACTTTGGGAGATACACAAATACCAAGATATTTAAATTCAGATACCCAAGCTATAGGGACCAAGCGTGATGCTCAAGCCTGAGCCCCATCATCAATAGCCATGACATTGGATTTCTCCTAATTGACTTGTAGACCTGAAAAATTAGCAAAGGTGCCCATAATTTAGAATACCGCTTCTAAGGATGATCTTGGATCCTCTAAAAAGAGGAGCATATCATATCAAACTATAGGCAAGGAAGCTGATTGCAGGCTGTCCTCCCAGTAGCCAGAAAAAGCTGGTGCCTCCTGGGAGGCCACCAATTCCACCTCTAACCAACCTGGGTTCAACCGCCATGCACCCTTTCTGATCTATAAAGGTAGACCAATATGTACTGATAGAGGTATGTGATCTGACAAGCCCCCTGCAACATAATTAGCTCCCCTCACCAACTGCATCATTGAAGCATTTGCAAAAGTTAGTTCAATCCGTGAGGAAGAGCTATGTGTTTTAGATGTGAAAAACTCCTTGTGGTAGGATTCTTCCATCGCCACAACGCCGTCAAAGAAGCTGTCTCTGCCCAGGCTGACAATTCTATAGAGGTGGCTATCTTTGAGTTAGAGGAGTCTAGGGTGGCGCTCAAAAGGGCTGTAAAATCGCCCGCTAAAATGAGAGGCAAATTCATGAGAGGAGCCACCTTACTCAATAAGTCAAACAGCATCTATGAATCTGAAATGGGGGGGGGGGGGGTACATAAACATTTTATATATATATATATATATATATATATATATATATATATATTTATATTTATTTATTTATTTATATATTTATATATATATCAGCTACAGCAATTGCATACCCCCCCCCCCCCCTGTATCTGTTATGACCTGATGAACAGTACAGGGGACAGCTTTACTGATCAAAATAGCCACTGCCCTGGCGTAGGGGAATACATAGCATGTATGCCACGTTGGATCCAGGAGCACCATAAAGTCAAAACCCTAATGCCATCTAAATGTGTCTCCTGTAAGAAGACTATATGGGGCTTAAGTGGCTTCAGATATTGCAAAATCAGGGCTCGGCGGAATTTATCGTTTTAGGCCTCTAACATTCCAAGACATCAAATTAAACGTGGTTCCCGCCATAGGAATACATCATAGAAATATACATCGAATAACATAACATTACTAGAGATTCTAGCGGCCAGTGACCATTTAGGGCCTCAGGTAGTTTACAGCTCACATGCGGCCAAAGGTGTAGCATGAAACATTGCACAGACCAACACACAATTATTCCCAGTCCCATGTAACTCCCTGCTACTGTGTAAAACTTTGGAACAAATACATGCAGCGTAGTCATGAAACTCAAAAAATTTGCAAAAAAACGCGACTGAAAAAGTAGTTCTAAAACTATTATAGAAAATGAAAACCATAAAAAGTGTCCTCTTGTAATAGAAGGTTCAAAAGAAATATGTTCCTGTGTAGTCTTCGTTCCATGCCCCAGAGAAGGAGTAATAGCAAACCCTCCTCCCACATATTTCCAGGGGTGATGGTTTCTCCGTATTCCAATAATAAAAAACAACTACAGCAGGAAAATGACAGTGCAGGTGCCCTCCAGGAAGTTCTGGCCCTGCAAGCAACACATTCAAGGAGGATTCTAAAGGTGGGGAGTTAAATTGTACTGTAAGCCCCCAATAGGGACGCCATCATCAACCCCGCAGATATCAGGATCCCCCAAATCTTTTAAACAAGCGAGACACCAGCCTCTGGCCCACAAGCTATTGACCCACTCACTGGCCTCCTCAGGCGTATCATAGAATTGGACATTAGGAGACCTGCAGCCAGCTGGGATAAAGCATGCTATACTTCAGGGATATGCAATTAGTGGACCTCCAGCTGTTGCAGAACTACAAATCCCATGAGGCATAGCAAGATTTTGACAGCCACAAGCATGACACCCAAAGGCAGAGGCATGATGGGTCTTGTAGTTTTGCAACAGCTGGAGGTCCACTAATTGCAGATCCCTGCCATACTTGATGTTTTTGTCCCGAAGTCGACGTCTCACCTCATTGAAGGATCTGCGGGGCTTTTGAACATCTGCTGAGAAATCCAGGAATAGTATTAACTTGGTGTATTCATTTGGCAATTTAGGATGCTTTCGTGCCTCTGCCAAAATCATATCCCTATCCTGGAAATTCAAGAGCCGGACCAGGAATAGTCTGGGAGGTGCAACCTCTGGGCGTTTCCCAGTAGGCACCCTGTGTACCCTTTCGACAACGTACTGTCAGAAACCATGAATCAGACTGAGACAGACATACAGTTAAATCACATTTGTTTAATAATAATAATAATAATAATAATAAAAAGGTAAATAGTGGGGTGCCAGGTGTGATGTGTATGACAGGGGGTAGGCTGTTAGCATGGTATCAGTGGGGGGGGGGGGGGTGGGGTCAGGTGGGAGAAGAATGAGGATGACAGGGTGTGGGGTCTTAGCAAGGTTGCAGTGGGTTACCAGATGTGATGAAGATGAGGATGACAGGGGTGGGTTGTTAGTAAGGTATCGGCTGTAGTGGGGTGCCAGATGTGATAAGGATGAGGATGACAGGGGTGGGGTGTTAGCAAGGTTTCAGTGGGGTGCAGGTGTGATGAGGATGACAGGGGGAAAGGTGTTAGGAAGGTTGCAGTGGGGTGCCAGGTATGACGAAGATGAGGATGACAGGGGGAAGTGCGTTAGGAGGGTTTTAGTGGGGTGCCAGGCGGTAGGAGTATGAGGTATCTGTGGAGTGCCAGGTGTGATGAACATGAGGATGAGGAGCACAGTGGGTGGGGTGTTAGCAAGGTTGCAGTGGGTTGCCAGGCGTGATGAACATGAGGACGAGGATGACAGGGAGTGGGGTGTTAACAAAGAATCAATGGGGTGCCAGGTGTGATGAACATGAGGATGACAGGGGTGGGGTGTTAGCGAGGTATCGGTAGAGTGTCAGGTGTGAACAGGATAACAGGGGATGGGGTGTTAGCAATGTATCAGTGGGGAACCAGGTGTGATGAGAATAAGATTGACAGGGGGTAGGGTGTTAGCAAGTGTAGCGCCTTCTACCTTTGGTAGGTGCTTAATAGTCTTTTTCTGACAGTGTAGGATATAGAGACAGGCAAATTTAGCCAGGGCTGTACTCTTTTACTAGGCCTGGTTGTTTATTCAGGATTGGGAGTGTCTGAGTAGAAGGGGTATGGCCACCTACACGAGTTCAGGGATACCTCCTCTGCTTGACAGTGGATTGTGCTGGAAAGAGAGGATGTGCTGAGACCTGAGTGGCAGGAAACCCCACGTGAGAGAATTGACCAATGGTTAATTCATATGGTCAACAGGGAGGTCTCTCATAAAAAGGGGAGGTCACATGAGGAGAAGTTTGAGGTCTGGAGGCCCAGGAGTTTAGAGATCCAGGGATCAGGCAAGTCCAGGGAGGCCAATAGTCTGGCCCCTGGAGACGGAGCTAACATGTAGAGCTGGAGGAATGCCGGACGTCCCATGCGGGGATTCGCCGGGCAGCATTGTAGGAGGAAGTAGGAGCTAAGCGGAGAAAGAAGACTGGGTAATCGACTTTCTGTGAGTAGAACATGGACTGTTGATTGGGAGAGAGCAACGGCAGTGCAAACCCAGTGGAGCTATTTAGGAACTTCATACTGTGTATCTAAGGACCTGTCAGGGCTGACTTAGCCCTTCCTTCTCTGGGCTGCACATTATACACCGGGCTCTGCACATCATATACCAGGCTGTACATTATACACAGGGCTCTGCACATCATATACCAGGCTGCACATTACACACCGGGCTCTGCACATCATATACCAGGCTGCACATTATACACCGGGCTCTGCACATCGTATACCAGGTTGAACATTATACACCGGGCTCTGCACATAATATACCAGGCTGCACATTTACACAGTGCTCTGCACATCATATACCAGGCTGCACATTATACACCGGGCTCTGCACATCATATACCAGGCTGCACATTATACACTGTGCTCTGCACATCATATACCAGACTATACATTATACACCGGGCTCTGCACATCATATACCAGGCTGCACATTATACAAAGTGCTCTGCACATCATATACCAGGCTGCGCATTATACACCGGGCTCTGCACATCATATACCAGGCTGCACATTATACACTGTGCTCTGCACATCATATACCAGGCTGCACATTATACACCGGGCTCTGCACATCATATACCAGGTTGCACATTATACACAGTGCTCTGCACATCATATACCAGGCTGCACATTATACACAGGGCTCTGCACATCATATACCAGCCTGCAAATTATACACAGGGCTCTGCACATCATACACTCTTGCTGTCCTCTCTCTTTTTTTTGAGTGCTGCCGTCCAACTACCCCAGTAAAATGAATGAATTTGATAAGTGGGGGGGGGGGGAATGTGCTGCCGTCCAACCTCCAAAAAAAGGGGTGGTGCTGCTGTCCAACCTCCAAAATAAAAACATGAATTTGATGGGGGGGGGGGGGGGGGGGAGGGGGCTGTGGGCTGCCATCCGGTGCCGGGACACAGTGCTCATAAGGACATTTAAAAAAAAAAAAGAATAATTTTAAAGGAACATGTTTAAATAAATTATTTTTTTGTTACTTTTTTTAACTTTTTTTTTACTGCCTGGGGGAGGGGGGCGGCGCCCAGGCACCCCCTATGGACAGGCCGCTACTGCTTATGACAGAAATAGAAGTGGAACCAAGAAAGGATCGCTATAAGGACCTTAATTATCAAAGCCACGGCTACAGATTAATACCCTTTAACCTAAAATTGGGGTCGGATGGGGCATCTCATATACCCTACTGAATAGCCCGCCGACATATACCCGAAATAAAGAATCATAAATCCGGAATCTTGGGGTGCAAGGTGTGATGAGGATGAGAATGACAGCGGCTGAGGTATTAGGAAGGTTTCAGTGGGGTGCCAGGTGTGATGAAGATGAGGATGCTGGGGGGAGTGTGTTAGGAAGGGGCAGTGTGGTGCAAGGTTTGATGAAGATGAGTGTGACAGGAGGTGGGGTGTTTGCAAAGCGGCAGTGGGGTGCCAGATGGGGTGCCAGATGTGATGAGGATGACAGGGGGTAGTGTGTTAGGAAGGTTGCACTGGGGTCCCAGGTGGGATTAGGATGAGGATGACAGGGGGTGGGTAGTGTGTTAGCAAGGTGGGATGAAGATGACAGGGGAGAGAGAAAGATAGAGAGAGAGAGAGAGAGAGAGAGAGAGAGAGAAAGAAGGATCACAAATATGAAAAAAAGAAAACATTACATATTTTTGGCACGAGCTGAATTATTTATGAATTTAGAAATTGGGAAATAAATGTATTTTTAAATTTAGAAATATTTTTTTCCCTCAATATGCACATCTGCAGGCTGTAACTGATGCGGTTGAGAGGCCAAAAAAGAACACTACAAAAACATGTACAGTGGTGTACAGTGTTATCTCGTTTATGGGAATTACTGCCTCTTGAAATCAATCCACTACATCCTGTGTCCTCATGCTGTTATGGGAGGTGGATCATCCATCAGTCAAGATGTGACATCCCACCCATTGTTTTCTTTTTTAGTTACTCATTTAGGATCTGTAAACACGCCCAAATGTGTGATGTCAATATCATGTGACCCGAAAAGCTCAGATCAAACAAACCAAACTGAGCACTGTGTCTTATCTGGACTTGTCCCGAGTGACCCTGCAGGAGGGGAAGGATCTGTGCATACAGAATCAAACAACCCTTTTACACAATGCAGAGGATTAATCAAATGGGCCTTCAGTAATTTTTTAAACTTTCCATCTCATAAATCTTCTGCCCTTCTTGTTTTAACTTTGGATAGTAAAACATTTTTTTTTCTGCCAGTAAAAACCTTATACAGCCCACTTCCTGTTTGTTGTCTGGTCATAAGCCTAGGATTATGACACCATTCACAGCTCTCTCTCTCTCACTCTTGTGAGTGTTTGCCAGGAAGGGAGGGGGATGAGTCATAAGAAGTCCAATGAGAGCTGCAGGGCTGCAGAGCTGGAGGTTTGCCTCTGTGTGTCAGCCCCGGAAAGATCTAACCCCTTCCTGACCAGAGCACTTTTTGTGATACAGCACTGCGTCGCTTTAACTGACAATTGCAGTCATGCAACGTTGCACCCAAACAAAATTGATGTCTTTTTTTTTCCCACAAATAGAGCTTTCTTTTGGTGGTATTTGATCACCTCTGCGTTTTTTATTTTTTACGCAATAAACAAAAAAGGAGCAACAATTTTGAAAAAAAAGCAATATTTTTTACTTTTTGCTATAATAAATATCCCCCCCAAAAAAAAAAAAAAAAAATATATATATATATATATATATATATATATAAAATGAATTTCTTTCACAGTTTAGGCCGATATGTATTCTTCTACATATTTTTGGTTAAAAAAAAATCACAATAAGCGTATATTGATTGTTTTGTGCAAAAGTTATAGCATCTACAAAATAGGGAATAGTTTTATGGCATTTTTATTATAAATTCTTTTATTTATTAGTGATGGCAGCGATTTGCGATTTTTATCGTGACTGCAACATTATGGCGGACACATTGGAAACTTTTCACAATGCTAACCACAACATACAAGGCCATCCACAACATCGCCCCCAGCTTCATCACCAACCTCATCTGCTAATATCACCCAAATTGTCCCCTCCGCTCCTCCCAGGACCACCTGCTCTCTAGCTCCCTTGTTGCCTCCTCTCATGCTCGCCTTCAGGACTTCTCCAGAGCCTCTCCATTTGTGGATAATGGCTCTCACTGTGGTTCGCTGGATTCCCAAAGCTTTGGAAATGGCTTTATAACCCTTTCCAGACTGATAGATCTCAATTACTTTCTTTCTCAATTGTTCCTGAATTTCTTTGGGTCTCGGCATGATGTGTAGCTTTTAAGGATCTTCTGGTGGACCTTACTGTGTCAAGCAGCTCCTATTTAAGTGATGCCTTGATTGTGAACAGGTGTGGCAATAATCAGGCCTGGGTGTGGCTAGAGAAATTGAACTCAGGTGTGGACAACCACAGTTATAGTATGTTTTAACAAGGGGGGCAATCACTTTTTCACACAGGGCCATGATGGTTTGGATTTTTTTTCACCTTTAATAATAAACACCTTCATTTACAAATTGCATTTTGTGTTTACTTGTGTTGTCCTTGACTATTGTTTAAATTGGTTTGATGTTCCGAAACACTTAAGTTTGACAAACATGCAAAGGAACAGGAAATGAGGAAGGGGGCAAACACTTTTTCACACCACTGTATATATATATATATATATATATATATATATATATATATATATATATAGTGTATAATAATAATAATAATTTTGGGACCATAGTTATTTATACAGCGATCAGTGCTATAAAATGCACTGATTACTGTTTAAATTACACTGGCAGGGAAGGCGTTAAACACTAGGGGGCAATCAAGGGGTTAAGTGTGTCCTAGGGAGGTGCTCTAACTGTGGAGGGGGGGAGATGAGCTACCACTGAGATGACAGTGATCACTGCTCCCAATGACAGGGAGCAGTGATCTCTGTCGTGTCACTAGGCAGAACAGGGAAATGCCTTGTTTACAAAGGCATCTCACTGTTCTTCCGCTCCATGACACGATCACGAGCATGGTCACGGAGTATGCGGCGTGCGTCCACAATGCTGTGATTTAAAGGGGAGGTACCTGTATGTCCATTTGCCCAGCCGTGCCATTGTGCCAGCATACATCATCGCGAGCTGGTCGGCATGTGGTTAATACTGCTGTATACTGCAGCAGCACTCACTCAGAGAAAAGGGGGAGCAGTACTTCTTATGAGACAATCAGTTGTGCTACATGTACAGTAATTGTGCTGGCAAGGAACATGCTGATATCAGGGGCTAGAAGGAGGATGAGCACATCAATCTGCTGCTGCTTTTATGTCCAGTAAGATACTGGGAGCAGGAACGTGACCATGTTGTATTGCTTGGTAAAGTAAAGCCTGGTCAGTGACATGGCTGTGCTGTCTGGAAATGCTGTATAACTCTCAGGACTGGATGTAAAGGAGAGACTGAATATTCAAGGAATTTCTGCTAATCCCTGGGCAAGAACGGCCCAGAAGGTGGGGAGATGGCCCTTAAATATTGTAGAGCCTGACCATGTAGAGAGAGATTCCAGGATCCAGAGGCCTGGAGGGGACCTATATGGTGGGGGGCTCTGCTGACAAGAAGGGAGAAAGAGAAAAGTGTTACCGCTGAAAACGAATAGAGAAAGAGAGAGAGGAAGGAACCAAGGAGGATCCCCCCCATCACTCATAAACCGGAGACACCCTGATCTAAAAAGTGGGACCTGATCAGCAGAAGGCCTGACCAGAAGTCACCAGCTATGCTCCAGGATAAAAAAGGACTGAGTGAGTAAAGTTCCATCCGGCAGACTTTAGAAATAGAACATGTTTTACATTTTTCCACCAGAACTCCGCTGGACCGAGAAATCCATTCGTGTGTATGCTAGTCCGCCGGACAAAAACCGACGCTAGGGCAGCTATTGGCTACTGGCTATGAACTTCCTTATTCTAGTCCGGTCGTATGTCATCACATTCGAATCCGTCGGACTTTGGTGTGATTGTGTGTGGCCAAGTCTGTTCATTCGGAAAGTCCGTCGGAACTCTGCCGAAAGTCCGTCGGAAAGACCGTCGGACCTAGTCCCTTGAAAAGTCCGGTCTTGTGTACGCAGCATAAGGCAGAGAGAAAAATTGTTTTCCGTATCGCTTGCTTGGGGTCCCTGCACCAGGGAGCCAGGTGTATCTGCATTTTTGCATTAGGAAAAGCTGTAGTAACTGCACATAGTTAGGGGCTGTTTTGTCTAGACAGAGCATGACAGTATCCAGGAGGGAGTACAGTTAGGATCTTGCTAACAAGCTAAGTGATCAAGTTACCCTTAAATTTTCTTCAGTGTTCAAGTTGTCCCCCCATTTTCTTCAGTGATCAAGTTCTGGGCATTCCATACCTCTCTATACCCCATCCAAGTTATAATCCCTAAAAAACAAAAACAAAACAAGCTTAAGGACTGGTTTACTGACTTTGTGTGTCCGCTAAAAATGTGTGTTGCCTGGCTGCCAGGTGAAGGGGACCCAAAAATCCAGCAGACCTTCAGGGGGTAGTGCTACCTATGTAACATAGCTCTTTACCAATGTACTTCATTGTGTATTTATATCTCTGCAATGGATGGTCAGGAAAACACATTTTTGGTTTCTATGCTACAGCTACAGCTTCTACGAATGTATTTCAATTGTGTATTGTGCTATTAACAACTTGTCAGCCACTTTGTTAGAAGTTGATGAATTTTGTTAAATTATAGGTACATTTCAATCATGCATAGCACGTGTATGTATAAAACATTGCCTCGATTCCTAATTAGCCTTTTCCTACTGATAACCTGGGCGGCTGTGAGCAGACTATTAATCTGAATGTATAAAGCAGAAAAAAATAGAAAGGCTTTGAATAAAGTTGACAAGTGTTTAGAGAAAAAAGGCTGTATCATAATGTTTCAAGAAATTAAAAAGCTTTTACAATTTCTGAGACATTATTTCATTTCATCTTCTCCCAGTCAAGTAAATACAAATGTATTTGCTGTCATTTTTAGGCTATTACAAAATTAATATAATTCTTTTTCAGTTCAACTTGACAATAAAAAAAAAAGGTTTTGTGCATTGTCTATTGCCTTGAGACCTGCATTCTTCTTGGTTATTTCATTTAACCTGTATAACCATCGTACACAATCAACTGTTTAAATGAGGATACACAGGCCTGAGTGGTAATTCATCTTTTCTTTATTAAGAGTTTATGGTCTTTTCTTCTGCAATCTATCATCTAACGTATTCTACATTAAATGCAGAATGACTACCACAGGGGGAAAACGAAAGTCTATAACCTAAAATGAAAAGTTGCTACGAAATCAAGTACTGTAACAATCAGATGTGATTTAGAACTGTCAGTGGTGACGTGCACTTCCATTTTTACTAGATTTATATAATATATACACACACACATATATATATATATATATATATACATACACAGTATCTCACAAAAGTGGGTATACCCCTCACATTTTTGTAAATATTTTATTATATCTTTTCATGTGACAACACTGAAGAAATTACACTTTGCTGCAATGTAAAGTAGTGTGTACAGCTTGTATAACAATGTACATTTACTGTCCCCTCAAAATAACTCAACACACAGCCATTAATGTCTAAACCGCTGGCAACAAAAGTGAGTACACCCCTAAGTGAAAATGTCCAAATTAGGTCCAAAGTGTCAATATTTTGTGTGGCCACCATTATTTTCCAGCACTGCCTTAAACCTCTGTGGCATGGAGTTCACCAGAGCTTCACAGGTTGCAACTGGATTCCTCTTCCACTCCTCCATGATGGCATCACAGAGCTGGTGGATATTAGAGACATTGAGCTCCTCCACCTTCAATTTGAGGATGTCTCACAGATACTCAATAGGGTTTAGGTCTGGAGACATGCTTGGCCAGTCCATCACCTGGCAGTGGTCATCTTGGGGTGTGTTTGGAGTCGTTATGTTGGAATACTGCAGTGCGGCCCAGTCTCCGAAGGGAGGGGATCATGTTCTGATTCAGTATGTCACAGTACAGGTTGGCATTCATGGTTCCCTCAATGAACTGTAGCTCCCCAGTGCCGGCAGCACTCATGCAGCCCCAGACCATGGCACTCACTTGCAGGGCAGCTGTTAGAAATCATGGGGCCCTGTACAGCCTATCTGACGGGGCCCCCTTCAACCACCCTCGACCCCACCCCTGATCCCGGCTTGAAACAAAATGCAGGTTTGTTGCCATTTACATATGCGTGTGGAGCCAATGCATACTTTTGCAATTAATAAGCACGAAGGGGGGCAGTTTAAAATTATTTAAAATGGTATTTTAGTACAAATAAAAAAAAAATCTTACACTGCATCTTTACATTACTTGTGATAGCATGGGCCATGACAGGTCCTCTTTATGGAGAGATATGAGGTCTTTTAGACCCCATATCTGTCCTCTGGCCTCCAAAGCATCTGATCAAACTAAGATCAGTTTGAATAGATGCTTGTTCAAGCCAGTGATGGCTTCTTTACATAACCGGCAGTGACAACATCCTTGTCACTTCCGGTTTCTGACATCACACAGTGGGAAGAACAATATCCATCCCTCTCACTGTGTCCCTGGAACCAGATGCTACTGGTCACATCTTAAAAGCAGTAAAGGTGGTGATGGGACCCCCTTCCACTGCCTGTAAAAGTAATCCAGTGGCTTCTTAGCCATTAGGATTACTCTACTTTGTGCAGAATTGCTGGGACTAAAAAAATTATATCTTGATCATTGCTGTAGTGATGATCAAGATATCATCCGTCTATCCCAGCGATTTACTGGTACATTGCTGGATGGGAAGCAGTTAAAGGGGATTGGTTTGGGGAGCCGTAAAAATGTAGCTCTGCTGCATGTTTACTGCTCCCCCAAATGAAGTCTAAGGGTCAGTTCACACTAGGATGACTTGTAGCGTCCCGTTCTGTACAATGGAACCGCTCTAATCGGAGTGACACAAGTCGCTCCGACTTAGAAAAAGGTTCCTGAACGACTTTGGGGGCGACTTGCATTGACTTCTATACAGAAGTCGTTTTGCAAGTTGCTGTAGCGGTCGCGTCTGGGTCGCCTGAGGCAGTAGCGCTGTAAGTTGCGCTGCCTCAGTGTGAACCGACCCTCAAGTAGCATCTCGTTGTTTCTTATGATCATCAGCATTACAATTATCACAGGTAGCACAATAAGCAGGTGCTCTGTCATGGTTCTATCATGGCTCTAGGTCACATTGCTTTTGGGTGCTCACTGAGTTAACTTATGGCTGTACTGTATGTAACAGACTGTAACAAAGCACAGCCATAATACAGTGAGCACCCAAAAGCAATGTGACCTAGAGCCATGATAGAACCATGACAGAGCACCTGCTTATTGTGCTACCTGTGATAATTGTAATGCTGATAACCTGCTGAGCTGTGAGATAAATGATAGGACACAGTGAGTATTCTAACCTCTATTTCCCACTCACTGTGTCCAGTGCAGCCACGCTGTCCTCCTCCTCTCCCCTGTCAGCCGATCAACTTCTATATAACTCATGAGGAATGCAGCCATGAGACGAACGGAGAATCACTGTATCACTCCGCCAGCCGGGACTAATAAAATAGTGGGGCGGCATGATGTACATGTGCCCGAAAATAAAGAAATAGTCCCTCTGCTGCGCCTGCACTCCCCTCCTGGAAAATTATATAACCCCCCCTCTGTAAGCAAGTAGGAGCGGGAGAGGAATTTAGGAAACTTTTTTTTTTTTTAAATGCAGTAACAAACTGTAAGATGCCCGGGCCCCACTGTGTAGCTGATGGGGGCGGGCCCCGTACAATGGGGCTGGTTGTACTGCCCTATCAGCGGCCCTGCTCACTTGTCTTTGTACTCCTCACCTGGTTGCCGCCACACACGCTTGACACTATCTGAACCAAAAAAAATTATCTTGGTCTCATCAGACCACAGCACATCCATGTCCTTAGTCTGCTTGTCTTCAGCAAATCTGACTGGCTCCATATGCTGCTTCCCCTTCTGCCAGTCTGAGTTCTGCTGTACAGTGAACT
This sequence comes from Lithobates pipiens, assembly GCF_037356315.1. Lineage (NCBI taxonomy): Eukaryota > Metazoa > Chordata > Amphibia > Anura > Ranidae > Lithobates > Lithobates pipiens. Next base: position 411,403,871 of record NW_027507748.1, read on the forward strand.
GCGGGAGGCTGCTGCCAATTCAAATTCATGTGCTTGCACTGCGGGTAGCTAAAATAAAAAAAAAATGTAATGATTAATTAATACAGAGCTGCAATAATGTGTGTCTTTTATATCTGTCTGGAGTTCAGCTTTAATGATGATACAAGCATTGCTTGCAAGAGTAGTTCTGAGATATGCTGAGTGATTATTATATGCAAACTCTTACTCTTGGCAATTATATGGCTAACAGTTAAGCTATTTTCATTTATCAGATTCTTATAACAGGTTATTACAATTATCTAAACCTGAGCCATGACACCTTTTGAAGACATTTTTCTAAAAGAGTGGAGTCGCACATTTCATACCTCTTCTTTATGGCTTAATTCCTAGCTATTATTTTTCACACATATATATATATGAATTGCAGAAAAAAATCTGAGGAGGACAGAAATTGCTCTTTAATATATAAATGTAAGATAGTCAAATCGTACCCTCCGCTCCTCCCAGGACCTTCTGCTCCCTTGTTACCTCCTCCCATGCTCGCCTTCAGGACTTCTCCAGAGCCTCCCCCATCCTCTGGAACTCCCTGCCCCAGTATGTCCGATCAGCCCCTACCCTATCCACCTTTAGGAGATCCCTGAAAACTCATTTATTCAGGGAAGCCCATCCCATACCCACCTAACAACTGTCCCTGAGCCACCACCATCAAATCATTCTCTGCAGCTATTGCCTTTTGTACCACCACCCCCTCCCTTTAGAATGTAAGCTCTATGAGCAGGGCCCTCCTGTACCTTTTGTATTGTACTGTAATTGTGTTGCCCCCCCCATACATTGTAAAGCGCTATACAAATGTGAATAATAATAATAATAATAGTCAGTGTAGTCTAATACAAAAAAAGTAAAAAATGAATTAAGCACATATTCTGCCAAAAAAGATGTTAAATTCTTAGTGACACATCTAAGTAAAATATTCATATACTTGTGTAACTGTAACAAATATGCATCCAGCAGCTCTTTTGCACTTATCAGATTCTATCACTAGTACCAAGAATTGGAATCACTCTTCTTATGTACTTTGAGAACAGTTATATTGGAAGTCTACAGTGTCTTCTAGTTCAAATGAATCATATGCCAACCTTTGTAAGGATGGAGGTCTTTATAAGTCTTTATAATCCTCTCTATAAAAGCATTTACCGTATATACTCGAGTATAAGCCGAGATTTTCTGCCTCTTTTTTGAGGCTGAAAGTGCCCCCTCGGCTTATACTCGAGTCACCACTGTCTGACTGCTCGATCAGCGTATCGAGCAGACAGACGGCGGACATTAAAATTCAAAAGCCGCGCCTCCTTCTCCGCCTCCGCCTGTGATAGGCGGAACACTGAATTTCCCAGCAGTCAGTGTTCCGCCTATCACGGACATCCGTTCATTCTCATACTACGGACGAGTATGAGAGGATGTCCGTGATAGGCGGAACACAGGCTGCTGGGAAATTGAGTGTTCCGCCTATCACAGGCGGAGGACGGAGGCGCATCTTTTGAATCGTAGAATGGCCGCCGAGAAGAGCGGCGATCCATCGGCACGACACGGGACGGAGGAGGCACGGGACGGAGGAGGCACGGGACAGAGGAGGCACGGGACAGAGGAGGCACGGGACAGAGGAGGCACGGGACAGAGGAGGCACGGGACAGAGGAGGCTCGGGACGACGGCGGCTCGGGACGGAGGCTTGGGACACAGGTAGGCTGGACACACACACAAGGCTGCACGGACACACACACACACACACACACACACACACACACACACACACACACACACACACACACACACACACACACACACATGGATGGATGGATGGATACACACACACACACACACACAGGGATGGATGGATGGATGGATGAATACACACACACACACACACACACACACACACACACACACACACAGGGATGGATGGATACACACACAGGGATGGATGGACGGACACACAGGGATGGATGGATGGATGGATGGATGGACACACACACAGGGATGGATGGACGGACACACACACAGGGATGGACGGACACACAGGGATGGACAGCCATGTCTCACCCTCGGCTTATACACGAGTCAATAAGTTTTCCAGTTTTTTGGGGGTAAATTGGGGGCCTCGGCTTATATTTGGGTCGGCCTATACTCGAGTATATACGGTATCTATTTTATCTGTGTGGACATCCTGGATCCTACAACGAAAATTCTAGTCAATTTAGTTTCTTGTTTTGTTCCTCTGCTATATCTGGCTGACTGTCTTGACATTTACCATACCACATAAATCTTTATTTTTTCTTCTGTTTCTTTTTCATCTTTCTTTGTACTTGTATTCAGTTTTCTGATCAATTATGGGTTGTCACTTACGGGTGTACATTCTCTTGAACCAGCTCTACAAATTCTCATACATGTTTATTATTTTATTACTAACATTTTTATTACTTTTATGATACATATCTCAACAGACCACAGGACATGGTTCCAGTAATCCATGTCCTTATTCTGCTTGTCTTCAGCAAACTGTTTGCGGGCTTTCTTGTGCATCATCTTTAGAAGAGGCTTCCTTCTGGAACGACAGTCATGCAGACCAATCTGATGCAGTGTGGGCCGGGACAAGGGGTGGGCAGGAGGGACGGCTACCCCTGGTGAAGCAGTTTAATGCAAGGGTAGGGGGCACCCTGACCACAACCCAAAGGGAAAGGGGGGGTGCAGTTTGGCATCTTTGCCCTGGGCGCTGGATGACCTACCTAGTAGACAGATTACTGGGAGGGGGCTGGGGAAGACCCAGCTGTCATGGTGCAAGTTGGCACCAATGACAAAGTCAGAGGCAGATGGGAGATTAGGAAAATAAACAAGTGGCTGAGGAGCTGGTGTAGTAAGGAGGGGTTTGGGTTCCTGGAGGACTGGGCCGACTTCTCAGTCGGTCACCAGTACTATAGAAGGGACGGACTGCACCCAAATGAGGAGGGTGCAGATCTGCTGGGAGTGAAGATGGCTGAAACTTAGAGGGATTTTTAAACTAGGCGATGGGGGGGAGGGCCCAGAGGTAAAGATAGTCAGCACAGAACATATTCCAGGAACATATTCCAGGGGGTAGTATTGGGGGCATTAGTGGTAGGTTGACTAAAGCACATAAACCCAAGGTAAGTATAGTAACAAGTCCTAGTTGCAATCTCGGAACACCCAATAAGAGGATAGTATGCAACCAGTCTAAACTAAGTGACATGTTCACCAATGCCAGGAGACAGGTGGACAAGATGGATGAACTAGAGATACTGTTGTATGGGGAGGATTTGTATTTTGCAGGAATTTCAGTGGCCTGGTTCAACAGTTCTCATGATTGGCTGGAAACCATTCAAGGATATACCCTTTATTGGAGGGATAGAGAGGTTAAAAAAGGGGGAGGGGTGTGCCTATATATCAAGAATAATGTAAGTGAATGTGAGAGATGACATCACTAAGGCAGCTAGGGAGGGGGTGGAATCCTTATGGGTAGAGCTCCAGAGGGATGAAGTTAAGGGGAGTATGCTAAAGGCCCCCTAACCTGGGGGGGGGGGGGACAGATCTCCTATCACAAGTTGGATTAGCAGCAAGGATGAAGTGTTATCATAATATTTAATTATCCAGACATAGACTGGGCAGAGGGAACTACGCATTCGTCTAAGGTTTGCCAGTTCCTAAATGTCTTGCAGGACAATTTCATGGTTCAGATGGTAGACTCACTAACTAGAAATAAAGCATTACTGGATCTGCTGATTACCAACAATACAGACCTGATCATGGATGTGGAAATACAGGGCAATTTAAGAAAAAGGCGATCATAGGTCTTTTGGCTTCAGTATAAATCACACAAATAGAAAACATAAGAGGAATACAAAGACACTGAATTTCAAAAGAGCTAACTTCCCTAAACTACGAACCTTGCTAGAAGGCATGAATTGGGATAAAATCTTAGGAACAAAGAACATGGAGGAGAGATGGGTTTGCTTTAAGAGCATATTAAATAAGGGCATTGGCCAATGCATCCCATTGGGTAATACATTTAAAAGAGCAAACAAAAGTCCTGGATGGCTTAACTCCAATGTCAAAAAGAATATAAAAGCCAAAGAGAAGGTCTTCAAAAAATAGAAATTTGAGTGATCATCATCAGCATTCAGACTTTATAAAGAATGCAACAAGAAATGTAAGTGTGCAATTAGGGCGGCTAACATAGAACATGAAAGACACATAGTGGAGGAGAGCAAAAAAAATCCCAAGAAATTGTTCAAGTATGTAAACAGTAAAAAAGGGAGGACAGACCATATTGGCCCCAAAAAGAATGAGGAAGGACATCTGGTTACAAAGGATGGCAAGATGGTGATGGTATTGAACAGGGGCGGACTGACAACTCATGGGGCCCCTGGGCAATAGGAGATTATGGGGCCCCTGGGCAATAGGAGATTATGGGGCCCCCAGGCAATAGGAAATTATGGGGCCCGGACAATAGGAGAGTATGGGGCCCCCGGGAAATAGAAGATTATGGGTCCCCCAGGCAATAGATTATGGGGCCATACAGTATACACACACATACAGTATACACACACAGGGGTTTATTTACTAAAGGCAAATCCACTTTGCACTACAAGTGCACTGCAAGTACACTTGAAAGTGCACTTGTAAGTGCAGTCGCTGTAGATCACTGTAGATCTGAGGGTAAGCTCTGAAACAAGAGGATCTCTGCTGATTTTATCATCCAATCATGTGCAAGCTAAAATGCTGTTTTTTATTTTCTTTATGTCCCCCTCTGGTCTACAGCGACTGCACTTCCACGTTCACTTGTAGTGCAAAGGGGATTGGCCTTCAGAAAATAACCCCCATGATATACACACACAATATACACACACAATATACACACAGAATACACATACACAGACTGAAAAGGTACTGGAGAGGCGGGGCCGCTATAATCTTGGGATTTTTTTAAAAACACAGATTTTTACATGCTGTCCCTGGTTTTATTGAGGCTGGCAACCCTGATGGGGCCCCTTAGTGGCATGGTCAGTCCGCCCCTGGTATTGAATTTATTCTTCTCCTCAGTCTTCACGAGGGAATCGGGGGGCTTAATTAAACAAAACTGCAAAGTTTATCCTCATGACACATCACAGGAAGCACCTCCATGGTTAACAGAGGACAGAATTAAAATTAGACTTGGGAAACGTAACTTTAATAAATCACCGGGACCAGATGGCTTGCATCCACTCCTTAGGGAACTCAGACAAGTAATTGCCAGATCATTGTTCCTAATTTTTACTAACAGTCTACTGACTGGAATGATACCAGCTGATTGGAGAAAAGCCAATGTAGCACCAATATTTAAAAAGGGCCCAAAATACATCCCTGGGAATTACAGACCAGTCAGCCTAACATCAATAGTATGCAAGCTCTTGGAGGGGATGATAAGGGACTATATATATAAGATTTTAGTATTTTTATGAAAACTGTATCATTAGCAGTAATCAGCATGGATTTACGAAGACTCGTTCTTGCCAAACCAATCTATTAACCTTCTATGAGGAGGTGAGTTGCCATCTAGATAAAAGAAGGCCCATAGACATGGTGTATCTGGATTTTGCAAAAGCATTTGACACAGTTTCCCATAAATGTTTACTGTAGAAAATAAGGTCTGTTAGCATGGACCATATGGTGGAATCGGATATGTCTCTGCTGTTTATTACTTTTCACATACCACGCTCCATTGTGTTCTGGATGTGGTTGTATGGATTTTCATTTTACTATTTTATTTGCACAGACTCCCATATTCCACCATTCCCATCAGTCAGATGTTACCTTGGCTGTATTTATTGTATCAATTTAATTTTGATGCATTGTTTATGTTACTTCTTTTTAGGCATTGAATACTGGCACTGTACTTTGTTTTTATCAAACTATACTTACCATTTTGGGTTCCAACATCTCAGGGTGGTTTATGTGGGCCCGCCCCACCAGCTTTTACCCCAATATACCTCAGCTCCTGGGATGGATGCTATCTTGTGGCCCAGGCTATGTACTGGCCACACCGTAAAGTACAAACTCCATGTAAGTACTTAGGGTGGGTTCCCCCTTTACTGTTTGCCATGATCAGCTACCAGTAGATTTATTATATTCCATCATATCTTTCATAGATGTCCCCAAATACCTGCCTCTAATGAGTGTTCCTTACACGAAATGCGTAAGGCATCTGGGATATAGATCTACAGTGGTGTGAAAAAGTGTTTGCCCCCTTCCTCATTTCCTGTTCCTTTGCATGTTTGTCACACTTAAGTGTTTCGGAACATCAAACCAATTTAAACAATAGTCAAGGACAACACAAGTAAACACAAAATGCAATTTGTAAATGAAGGTGTTTATTAGTAAAGGTGAAAAAAAATCCAAACCATCATGGCCCTGTGTGAAAAAGTGATTGCCCCCCTTGTTAAAACATACTATAACTGTGGTTGTCCACACCTGAGTTCAATTTCTCTAGCCACACCCAGGCCTGATTATTGCCACACCTGTTCACAATCAAGGCATCACTTAAATAGGAGCTGCTTGACACAGTAAGGTCCACCAGAAGATCCTTAAAAGCTACACATCATGCCGAGACCCAAAGAAATTCAGGAACAATTGAGAAAGAAAGTAATTGAGATCTATCAGTCTGGAAAGGGTTATAAAGCCATTTCCAAAGCTTTGGGAATCCAGCGAACCACAGTGAGAGCCATTATCCACAAATGGCGAAGACATGGAACAGTGGTGAACCTTCCCAGGAGTGGCCGGCCGCCCAAAATTACCCCAAGAGCGCAGCAACGACTCATCCAAGAGGTCACAAAAGACCCCACAACAACGTCCAAGGAACTGTAGGCCTCACTTGCCTCAGTTAAGGTCAGCGTTCATGCCTCCACCATCAGGAAAAGACTGGGCAAAAATGGCCTGCATGGCAGAGTTCCAAGGAGAAAACCACTGCTGAGCAAAAAGAACATCAAAGCTCCTCTCAATTTCTCCACAACACATCTTGATGATCCCCAAGACTTTTGGGACAACATTCTGTGGACCGATGAGACAAAAGTGGAACTCTTTGGAAGGTGTGTGTCCAAGTATATCTGGCGTAGAAGGAACACTGCATTTCATAAAAAGAACATTATACCAACAGTAAAATATGGTGGTGGTAGTGTGATGGTCTGGGGCTGTTTTGCTGCTTCAGGACCTGGAAGACTTGCCGTGATAAAAGGAACTATGAATTCTGCTGTCTACCAAGAGATCCTGAAGGAGAATGTCCGACCATCTGTTTGTGTACTCAAGCTGAAACGAACTTGGGTTCTGCAGCAGGACAATGATCCTAAACACACCAGCAAGTCCACCACCGAATGGCTGAAGAAAAACAAAATGAAGACTTTGGAGTGGCCTAGCCAAAGTCCTGACCTGAATCCTATTGAGATGTTGTGGTATGACCTTAAAAAGGCCGTTCATGCTCGAAAACCCTCTAATGTAACTGAATTAGGACAATTCTGCAAAGATGAGTGGGCCAAAATTCCTCCAGGACGCTGTAAAAGCCTCATTGCCCAACCAGTTATTAGGTTTAGGGGGCAATCACTTTTTCACACAGGGCCATGATGGTTTGGATTTTTTTTCACCTTTAATAATAAACACCTTCATTTACAAATTGCATTTTGTGTTTACTTGTGTTGTCCTTGACTATTGTTTAAATTGGTTTGATGTTCCGAAACACTTAAGTGTGACAAACATGCAAAGGAACAGGAAATGAGGAAGGGGGCAAACACTTTTTCACACCACTGTATGTGTACAGTACATCATCAATTTGGAACATCCTTTATTTATGTTTCTATCATGTATTTACTGTTTTTATTATTATTATTACTATATTTTTTACTTACATTCCCTCCACAAGTGTTACTATATTGTCACATGTATGTAGATAAAATGTTTGAATGTACAGTTGATCAAATGAGACCACAAAATGGAGCAAAGTCTGCTATACTTTGATGTATTCTTGGTGCTTGTATTGTACATGCACATACTTATGTGCTTGTGAACAGTTAATGATGTTCACTATAGTGTGGTTTTTGTTTTGATATTTGTATGTATTTCGTTTGATCAATAAACATGTACTTTTACCTAGTTACTTTCACGTTGTCCATGGCCTCATCTAAAGTCCTAAACTTCCCAGTATACATGGTGAGTATATGGATTGAAAACTGGCTACAAGGGTGATTTCAGAGGGTGGTGATAAATGGGGAGTACTCGGAATGGTCAGGGATGGGTAGTAGGGTTCTGTGCTGGGACCAATCCTATTTAATATGTTCATAAATGACCTGGAGGATGGGGTAAACAGTTCAATCTCTGTATTTGCGGACGATGCTAAACTCAGCAGGGCAATAACTTCTCTGCGGGATGTGGAAACCTTGAAAAAAGATCTAAGCAAATTAATGGGGTGGGCAATTTCATGGTAAATGAGGTTTAATGTAGAAAAATTGAAAATAATGCATTTGGGTGGCAAAAATATGGATGAAATCTATACACTGGGGGGAGAACCTCTGGGGGAATCTAGGATGGCAAAGGACCTGGGGGTCCTAGTAGATGATAGGCTCAGCAATGGCATGCAGTGCCAAGCTGCTGCTAACAAAGCAAACAGAATAATGGATTTACAATGGGGATCAACTAAAGAGATAAAGCAATAATTCTCCCGCTCTACAAGACTCTGGTCTGGCCACACCTAGAGTATGCTGTCCAGTTCTGGGCACCAGTGCTCAGGAAGGATGTACTGGAAATTGAGCGAGTACAAAGAAGGGCAACAAAACGAATAAAGGGTCTGGAGGATATTAGTTATGAGGAAAGGTTGCGAGCACTGAACTTATTCTCTCTAGAGAAAAGACGCTTGAGAGGGGATATGATTTCAATTTACAAATACCGTACGTGTGACTCCACAATAGGGATAAAACTTTTTCGTGGAAGGGAGTTTAACAAGACACGCTGACACTCATTAAAATTAGAAGAAAGAAGGTTTAACCTTAAACTACGTAGAGGTTTCTTTACTGTAAGCGTGGCATAGACAGGGAATTCCCTTCCACAGGTGGTGGTTTCATAAGGGGCATCGATAGTTTCAAAAAACTATTAGATAAGCACCTGAATGACCACAACATACAGGGATATACAATGTAATACTGACATATAATCACATACATAGGTTGGACTTTTTTCAATCTCACCTAGTATGTAAAATGCAGAGTGACTAAGGTACTGTTTATGGGATACACTTCACTTGGGTTTTTTTTTTTGTTGCCAAACCCAACTCCATAAAAGCCTATGTGTCCATGTACACATAGGCTTTTAGCAGAGTTTAGGAGCTTCTGCATTTAGGTGAGGTTAAACCTCCCTCTCCTGAATATGGAAGAATTGTATTCAGAATAGGAGCGTTTTGACTGCCGGCAACAGGAAATTGCAAATCGTGGCAAAATCACGGTAAAATGCGGTTTGCATTTTTGCTGTGTTTTACCACAGCCACAGTCAGGGTAGGCTAGTGTACATATAGCCTAACTTATCAACTTAACCTATAACTATTCTTCTAACTGGCATGTGTAGTAGTATCTAATATATGTAGCATAATATTTTTTTTTTATGTACCTTTATACATGTATAGGATAAAGGTCTGAGCAGTACCCAAGTGCTCCATTTGTTTGACAATTTCTTGCCTATTAATATGTTTCTAACTTCTTGGAGTTTGCATGTTCTCCCTATGCTTGTGTGGGTTTTCTCTGGGTGCTCCGGTTTCCTCCTACACTCCAAAGACATGCTTGTATGTTACTTGGCTCTTGTCTAAATCGGCCCTAATATGTGTACATTATATATGAATGTGAATTAGGGATCTTAGATTGTAAGCTCCTTGAGGGCAGGGACTGATGCAAATAAACAATATATATGTAAAGCACTGTGTAAATTGACAGTGCTATATAAGTACCTGTAATAAATAAATCAATACCTTTTTTTTAACATTCTTTTCCAAGTGACTAGATTCAAGCATAGTTGTAAATGTGTTAGCTCATTTATGTTTTAAGAGGTTAAACTGGTAAGAGGTAAAAAATCCAACCATTATCAAATGCAATATATTAAACACATTATAATGAACCTTTACATCACTGAGTTTATGATGGTACCGTGTTAACATTAAGGCTATATGTATTGTAATCTTACCACTAGATGGCAGTGTAAGACTAGATTTCAATTACAAATGTAGTGATGGAAATCTTGCAGAAAATATTTGTCAGAGGAAAAAAACAATTCTTCTGTCCAAAAATCAGGTAAATGTCTATTTTAGCTTTAAGCAGATCTATAGTAATAGGTCTTCTTTACAGGAGGCAGTATCAGCAGCTCCCCAATGCACTGTGTAATTTAGATATTTTTTAGAAAGGCTATGCCAGCTCCTGAGCTTTACATTTTGGGGTGGCAGAGACAGAGGCATGTGTTCACCCATACCTGGTAGTCCTGGGTTTCCAGACTGTGATGGTAGTTTGGGGTAACAGGGAAGTGAGTATAAGGCTAGTAAAAGCTACTGAAACGGCAAAGTATAAATATAGATTTAGTGCTAGCCTCCTGGTTTATAGCCATAAAATTGTTTGTAATATAGCCAATGGTATTTAAAATGCATTGCAACTGTATTATTATGTTTCTCTTTGACCACTTCACCCCCCGAAGATTTGATTGCTCAATAACCAGGCCATTTATTGCGATATGGCACTGAATCGCTTTAACTGACAATTGCGTAGTGGTGCGATGCTGTACCCATACAAAATTTTGCATTTCCTTTTTCCCCACAAATAGAGCTTTCTTTTGTTGGTATTTGATCACCTCTGCATTTTTTTTTTTTGCGCTATAAACAAAAGAAGAGCGACAATTTTTAAAAAAAAAAAAAAACAACGCAATGGGGGTTATTTACTAAAGGAAAATCCACTTTGCACTTGAAAGTGCAGTCGCTGTAGATCCGAGGTGGACACGCAAGGAAAATAAAAAACATAATTTTAGCTTGCACATGACTGGATGATAAAATCAGCAGAGCTTCCACTCATTTCAGATCTACCCCTTAGATTTAGAGCGACTGCACTTCCAAGTGCACCTTCAAGTGCACTTGCAGTGTAAAGTGGATTTGCCTTTCGTAAATCACCCCCAATATCTTTTACTTCTTGCTATAATAAATATACCACATTTAAAAAAAACAAAAAACTAATTTTCTCAAATGCTGATACGCATTCTTCAACATATTTTTGGTAAAAAAAAAAACACAATAAGCGTATATTGATTGGTTTGCGCAAAAGTTATAGCGTCTACAAAATAGGGGATATATTTATGGCATTTTTATTATTATTATTTTTCTGTGATTTTTATTGGATACTTTTGACACATATTTGGGTCCATTGACAATTATACAGTGATCAGTGCTATAAAAATGCACTGATTACTGTATAAATGTCAGTGGCAGGGAAGGGCTTAACACTAGGGGGCGATCAAGGGGTTAACTGTGTTCCCTCAGTGTGTTCTAACTGTAGGGGGGGTGGGACTGTCTAGGAGGAGAGCGAGAGATCAGTGTTTGTACATAGTATGAACACACAGTCTGTCTCCTCTCCCCTAAGAGAACCGGGATCTGTGTGTATACAGATCCTGGTTCTCGCCCTGTCATGAGCAATCGCGGGTGCCTGGCGGTCATTGCACGCTCCCCTAGTGGCTAAAAGGCAAAGCGACGTAAGGTAACGCCGTTTCGCCATGCCATTCTGTAAAACTGTGGCGGCTGGTCAGCAACCAGTTAAGCGTGTCCTAAATTAACTGAAGTTTACAATTCATTTGTTGTTGGATTATAGTTTTCCCACCCAACTTTTTATCTAGTAACAGGATTGTATTTTAAAATCAAAGTCCTATGAACACACTTCTATTAGCAATACAGAAATGGGTCCTAATTTTCAGGGTTTTATTCAAGACATGGCACCTAATCTGGAATTAAAATTCAATGCCGGGAAAGGGCATTTTCGCTCCAGTAATGTTCATTCAGAGACGGAGCATTACCAGGAGACATTTCTGAAAGTGCTCCAATACTATTTGCCTAAGGACAAGGCAATGCTATTTACCAAGACACAAGTCATCACTAGGAGGCAGTAAAAAACTGCTCCAATTGTAACTATAAAAAGACAGGGCATTACCAGGAAACAGTCTTGATGACTATTCACCCACAGATAGGGTATCACCAAGAGACAATTCTAAAGCACCTCCAATATTATACATCCAAGGATAGGTCAATACTAAGTAAGAGACAGTACTAAAACACGCCTCAATATTATTCTCATAATGATAGGGCAAAATCCAGAGAACAAGGAGAAATCCTAAAACCACTCCAATACTATTCAGAAAAGGAAATGGCACCACCAGTAAACAGTCCTAACTCTGATTAAATATTATTCACCCAAGGATAAGGCAACACCAGAAGAAAGTCCCAAAACTGCCCCAGTACTATTTCTTCCAAGCACAGGGCATCACCAGGAAATAGTCCTAAAAACTGCTACAATATTATTCTCATAATGATAGGGCAAAATCCAGAGAACAAGGAGAAATCCTAAAACCACTCCAATACTATTCAGAAAAGGAAATGGCACCACCAGTAAACAGTCCTAACTCTGATTAAATATTATTCACCCAAGGATAAGGCAACACCAGAAGAAAGTCCCAAAACTGCCCCAGTACTATTTCTTCCAAGCACAGGGCATCACCAGGAAATAGTCCTAAAACTGCTACAATATTATTCTCTCAATGATAGTGCAAAACCAGGAAAATGTTCTAAAACTACTCAATTAATATTCACTCCAAAAATATTCACAAGGTGTCACCGGGATAAAGTCCTAAAACTGCACCAGTATTATTTGCCCAAGGATAGTCATCACTGGGAAAATGTCTGGGCTTTGGGCCATCACTCTCTAGGCCTATTATCCTTTAATTGTGACTTCGTTTTTTACTGAATATTCACATACAATAATTGATTTTTTTTTTGTGGTGTCAGTAAATCATTTGTTTCTTCATATACCGCAAATAAAATGAAATATGGTATGCTAACAACTTAGCTTTAACCTCCCTGGCGGTACCATTATTTCGGATTTTAGGTGCTAAAAGCGGTACCATTATTTTGCATGAAAATTTGGCGTTTTATATTGTAGTCCTGCAATTCTTAGGAATAACTCTCTTAAATCTGTCCAAACCAGAGTCTAGCAGACATCCCGGGTATGATAAAGTTTGAAAAATTAAATCATAAATTATAATATAAGAAATAATTATAAATAATTGTACCAAATAATAATATAACAATAATAAAAATTATTCAATAATGTAATCACATCAAAAACACTGAAATTTGCTCAGTTGCAGAATTGTCACTGTCATTACTTTTCAGTATTTGATGACGAATCTCCCCACAAATCGCTATCGCTCAATTCTGCGAGTGATTCTAATTTATTATCGCTGTTTTCTAGCTGCTCTAAAATCATTTTTGATGTAAAGGGACAGTTTTGGTTGCTATGGACAATCTCCAGTTTCCAGGTATAAAGAACAGCTTTTATTATATAAAACTACATGCAGGACACTGGGCAGACCACTAGGGACAACGGGGATGTGAAATGTTTACATACAGCAATGTAATCTGTAAGATTACATTATACTGTATGTTTACTGTGTGTTTCACTTTTTGAATTTGGCGCCGATCTCCGTGCCCGTGCGTCGCAACGCTCGCAGGGCACGGAGATCGCCGATGTGATAGATCGAGCGAGACACGGCTCGCTCGTACAGCGGGGAGACGACGCTGGATCCGAGGGAGAAGGTGAGTATTCCTCCTCCTGGATCCAGCGATGCAGTCCCGAGTCTGACTCGGGGATACCGCTAATGGTATAAAAAATCCACCCCGAGTCAGACTCGGGAAAACCGTCAGGGGGGTTAAAGCTGCCCTATGTTTGCCATAAAGAAACATTTGTATTAATTGAATATACAAATTTATTAATTTACAAGTTATCTTCAGCTTATAAGGGATAATTATATATTTAGGCATATATTATATCCTTAAAATAAGCTATGTGACAAGGCAAAGGGGGGATGCATCAGGAGCTACTGCTTGAATCACTCAGGATATATTATATAGATGTTTGACCCAGTCTTTGGTTAATTAGAGGGAAGCCTATGATACAGTATATGCAGGCTGTATTTCCCTATTCGGTTAAGGGGTTGGGGGCCAGTTTACGAAGCAGACCTTTTCCAACAAATGCAATATGCAGAAATACAGCTGTATTTTTATATTCTAGATCAGATGTTGCCAAGTAAAGCCATCTTGTCCAACTGTAGCCAACATAACTTTTCTTAGCCATGGATCCGTTTGCTAGAGTAACTACAGCCACCTTGCATTTACTTCTCTAAAAAAGCTACTGCAACAATGCTGAAGAAGTGTTTCACTGCTTTACCCCTTTCTACAATATAGGTGTTTTGCTTGGCAGGATATATACTACAGCCCGTGAGAGTCTGATTGCCACCGTGTTGTTGGTCTGCAGCCAACACTATGCACAGTACATCTTGTTATGTGTACTGCTCATGGGCAATGAAAAGAACAGAATTAGCTGCAATCATGTGGTGCATGATGGCTCAATGTGGGGAGGGGAGGACTTCAATTGCTGTTAGAATACCAATTGTTGGTATACCGCAGTCTGCTGTAACCAAATATATGAAAATACCAAAAGCATACCGCTTGAGGACAAAAAGACACAAACATGGGATAAAAAACAAACAATAAACAATTAAAGCAATCAGGTGAAAGCATGCATGTAGTAGGTAAAGTAACTAAACAAACAGCTAAATACAGAAAGATGAAGAGGACAGGGAAGAGAAATAAAGGAGACCAGGCAGAACAGGGTTAGATGAGAATATATGATACCCGGTAGGTAGTATAAAGTTAGAAGTTTGGCCAGAACAGGTAGGAGACAAATAAAGGAACAAGAAAACCAGAATCTAAATGGCAGGCATCTGATCAGTACTGGCAGTTGATATAGGAAGGCTGCAAGCGCTGACTGGTATGTTCTGGCTGGGGGGGGGGGTCCCTGTCAGAATACAATAGTTAAGTGGGGAAATTGATGTTCTAACATTGCATAGTTAGTACAGAAAATGTGCCAGTGTTTTTTTTTATTCAGTCTAGACTTTACTATGAAGCACGGAAGCTGGAAACTGGAAATTGCACCACTCCTGTGCAGTAGCCACAGTGTCACCTGCAGGTATCATGGCTTTTCTACATGTTCCTAGCAACTGTGTACATTTAAAATAATGAAAACATTTTTCTGTGCTAGTCCTTGGTAATTAATTTGATACAGGTATCTAAACAAGAAAAAGCATACAGTTAATGCAGTTGTCCCACCTGGTGATGCCCAATAGGGCAAAACACAAAAGACAGAGCTAATGACACTGGTTCATGGAATGTATGTGTGCTATTTTATTACTTTAAAAACCTACTTATTCTGCACTATACAATTTACTTTTATGTTCTGGTTATCCAATACAGGCACACCCCACTTTTAAGTACACAATGGGGTTTATTTACTAAAGCTGGAAAGTGCAAAATCAGGCTCACTTCTGCATAGAAACCAATGAGCTTCCAGGTTTTATCACCAAAGCTTAATTGAATAAGCTGGGGTTAGAAGCTCATTGGTTTCTATGCAGAAGTGAGCCTGATTTTGCACTTTCCAGCTTTAGTAAATAAACCCCATTGTGTACTTAAAAGTGGGGTATGTCTGTATAAGTGACCCTTTGGGTGTTAAAAACAAGATGCAACAATGGGAAGGTTTACTCAGTAGTCTACCAAATTGATTAAGTAATAAATACAATTTCTGATGTACTTACTAATCTTTTTTGAATTTGCACAGACATGTAAGGTAGCTTTTCAGATTAGAGTAGCAGATGATAATTTGTTGGAGGTTTGTGTACTTTTCTTGCAAATAAGTGCTGTACTTACATTTCTGATAGTTCTGATATTGTAGTTGGTTGCTCATAAAAGGCTGCACATTGTTTGGTTAATTTCTAAAACCAATTGTTGCTATTATATTCTATGATTTGTATTTGTATGTGTATTTGTCTTCAGTTCATTTCTGAGGAATTGTAAAAGCAACCAAGACTGTGTCCTTCATGTTTCTGTTCTTTGAATGAAGATTCTTGGGTTATAGAAGTGAAGTGCTTTTGTTTTTAAAGTGTAAAGTGCTTGTAAATAAACAAAAGGAGGGAGCTGATCAAGAAAAAGTGTTATATGTTTTATCACTGACTGAGTGCTTGCTTATATGCTAATTCAAGGCTGTATTTAACACATTTCTTATTAGAATGATTTTGCAGAAATATGTTATTAGAATAAGTTGTTATTCTATTTTCTGGAATGTCTTGTTGTGCAATGTGTAGAGACAGTTAATCTACACGTTATGTAGCAAGAGTCTGAGTCAAAGTCAAGCCTCTGCTTGGGTGTTCCAAAATAACAGAAATTAATCTCTCTTGTAATTGTTTTAACCACTTCAACCCCAGACCATTTGGCTGGCCAAAGACCAGAGCACTTTTTGTGATTCGGCACTGCATTGCTTTAACTAACAATTGCGCGGTCATGCGACGTGGCTCCCAAACAAAATTGATGTCCTTTTTCCCCACATATTGAGCTTTCTTTCGGTGGCATTTGATCACCTCTGTGTTTTTTATTTTTTGCGCTATAAACAAAAAAAGAGAGACAATTTTGAAAAAACACATTATTTTTTACTTTTTGCAATAATAAATTTCCCCCCAAAATATATATATATATATATATATATATATATATATATATATATATAAAAAAAACCCTCAGTTTAGGCCGATACGTATTCTTCTACATATTCTTGATTAAAAAAATCACAATAAGCGTTTATTGATTGGTTTGCGCAAAAGTTATAGCGTCTACAAAATAGGAGATAGTTTATGGCATTTTTAGTATTTATTTATTTTTTACTAGTAATGGTGGCAATCAGTGATTTTTATTGTGACTGTGACATTATGGCGGACACATTGGACACTTTTGTTGCTATATTGGGACCATTCACATTTATACAGTGATCAGTGCGATTAAAAATGCATTGATTACTGTGTAAATGTGACTGCCAGTGAAGGGATTAACAGTAGGTGGCGCTGTAGGGGTTAAGTGTGCCTTAGGGAGTGATTCTAACTGTGGGGGGGGGGGGCTGGGCTGTGTGCGACACATCACTGATCACAGCTCCCGATTACAGGGAGCTGTGATCAGTGACAGTGTCACTAGGCAGAACGGGGAGATGCTTGTTTACATTAGCATCTCCCCGTTCTTCCCCTCCATGAGGCGATAGTGGGTATGCCCGCGGACATCGAGTCCGCGGGACATGCTATTGGACTCATGGAGCTCGCGGCGGGCAAGCTAGCCAAGCCTCACTAGATCATGTACAATAACGTTATTTTGAGCAGCGGAGCCAGCCTGCTGCTGTAAGACTGCGGTGGCTGGTCCGCAAGTGGTTAAACATTGCTTGTTCAAATTCATAAAGTAGAACTAAAGGCAATCCTTTTATTTTTATTTTGGATAGAGTAAGGTATAGTTAAAACCCCGGTAACGTTTGTTTTTGCTATTTTTGTCCCATTGACCTTCACTTCCTGTCCCATAGCCAAAACGGAAAGTGAGAGGAAATCCCTTCAAATTAAAGGGAATCTCTTGGGGCCACCAAAACTATTGTCCCCATTGGAAGATTTCCCCTCTATCAATTTTTCAATGATAATGGTAAACAGAAAAAATAAAGAGGGTGATACACCCAAACAGGGGCACAGAAAGCAAAAATTTTTTTTTACAGGTGTTCTAATCCATCTCCCCTGTATACAAAACAAAAAAAAATTTTGCCCTTAGTTATACTTTAAGTGAATGTGTAAATATGTATATCTCACAAAAGTGAGTACACTACTTTTCACACAGTTTAAAAGCAGATTATCTTTAAATAATATACTGCAATATATCAGTACTATTTAGGCAATTATATCATGCTCTAAACATTATTTCCATGTGCACTACTCCAGGTTTTAGCAGAGTAAGGGTTTGGGTGCTATTTGGTTTCAGGAAACTATAGTAAATTTGATTTTGGGAGTATTTTTTTTACCAGCGTCATAGTGAATACCGGTGTAGTGCTAATTTGTGCTAATTAGCGCTATAGTAAATAATTACATTATTACCAAAAGCAAGGAACTTTAATGATATCCCAGTCTTAGTCCATAATGTTCAATATTGAGTTGGCCTACCCTTTGCAGCTATAACAGCTTCACCTCTTCTGGAAAGGCTGTCCACGAGGCTTAGGAGTATGTCTATGGGAATGTTTGACCATTCTTCCAGAAGTACACTTGTGAGGTCGGGCACTGATGTTGGACAAGAAAGCCTGGCTCACAGTTTCCGATCAAATTCACCCCAAAGGTGTTCTATCGGGTTGAGGTCAGGACTCTACAGGCCAGTTAAGTTCCTCCACCCCAAACTTGCTCATCCATGTCTTAGCATGCTGATGCCTTAAGAGTTCCCTTCATTGGAACTAAGAGGCCAAGCCCAACCCCTGCAAAACAACCCCACAGCATAATCACCCCTCCATCAAATGATTTGGAGCAGTGCATAACGCAAGGTCTATAAAGACACACAACAAAACACCTTGGGAATGAATTAGAGCGGTGACTGTAAGCCAGGCCTTCTCATACAACATCAGTGCCTGACCTCACAAATGCACTTGGAAGAATGGTCAAACATTCCCATAGACACACTCCTAAACCTTGTGGACAGCCTTCCCAGAAGAGTTGAAACTGTTATAGCTGCAAAGGGTGGGCCAAATGAATTTTGAACCCGGACTAAGACTGGGGTGCCATTACATTCATGTGCGTTTTAAGGCAGGCGTCCCAATACTTAGGCCAATATATTGTATATTGCTTGTGAAACTGAGCATAGCTATGGACTTATGCCCCATACACACAATTAGAAATTCTGCCAGCAAAAGTTGGATGTGAGCTTTTGGTCAGAAATTCCGACCATGTGTATGCTCCATTTGACTTTTGCTGGCAGAATTCCAGCTAGCAAAAGATTAAGAGCAGGTTCTCTATTTTTTTCAGTCAGAAAAAGTTCCTATCCGAAAATGCGTTCGTCTGTATGCACGCGCACAAATTCACGCACAATTTGACGTGTGCTCGGAAGCATTGAACTTAATTTTCTTGGCTCATCATAGTGTTGTACATCACCGCATTCTTCATGGTCGAAAGTTCAGAGAACTTTTGTGTGACCGTGTGTATGAAAGGCACACTTGAGCGGAATTCCGTCGGAAAACACATCCAAGTTTAATCTAACGGAATTTCTGACCGTTTGTATGGGGCATTAGGGCTGGTTTACACCACAGAGATGCAGACATCATGTGTGAGGCTGCCTGCAGGCTAAGTGGGTAACAATTCTGTTTAGCAGCCCTGGGGTTGCTAGTTCAATTCCCTAACATGCTAATGCTTTTGTTGAAGTTTATATGTTCTCCCTTTGTGGGTTTCTCACCACAATCCAAAGACATGCTGGCATTTTATTTGTCTCCTGTCTAAATAGTCTCTAATGTAAGAAAGTTCGTTTTGGACTTTAGATTGGAAGCTCATTGGAGCCAAAGATTGATGTTAATGTTTGTTAGCACTAATCATGCCCAGGGACTTGGATATTTCAAATTGTAGGGTTTACACTGCACAGGTAAATATGCTTAGAAAACTGTTGCTTTGTTTATGTGCATGCAAATTGACTTCAGTCTTTGGCTTATAGTTGGAGATTTGATGCACATAGCCAAGGGCTAACACAGTTGCAAATAGTATTATGTGTTCCTGCTCATCAGGTGCAATCACTTTAGACATACATAAGAGACAGATTGAAAGATACTGGTGGGCTTCTACTTCTATTGGGCATGTGTCAGTGTGCTAACAATACAACCTAAAGTATGTAAAAATACAGATTCGCATATCTACAAATAAAAAAAATTAAAAAAATGTAATCGTGGTTGCGATCAAATATTTCCAGCTGTGATGAAAAGCGCGGTTTCACCTTCAGTTAGTCATTGTAATTACCCGGAAGTATATGTGCTGGTCAGGATCTCCATCTAGGTGGACATGGCGAGGTCCCTCTTTAGCAAATAGGAGGTGCTGCTCGTTTGCCAGGTAAGTGTAGGATATGTACTTATGCTTACTCAATGTGGGGGTGGATGTGGTAGTTGGATTTGGTGTGGGTGGGGTTCATTGATTTGTTTGGCATCACCACACATTTGCTTCTGGCCCATGTGCACACATCATTTCCTGCATTTGTTCTGCTGAAGGTAATCAATAAGGACTATGCAAATATAAATGAGAGCTCCTTTCTATTAACCTCCCTGGCGGTACGATTATTTTGGATTTTAGGTGCTAAAAGCGGTACAATTATTTTGCATGAACATTTGGCGTTTTATATTGTAGTCCTGTAATTCTTAGCAATAACTCTCTTAAATCTGTCCAAACCAGAGTCTAGCAGACATCCCGGGTATGATAAAGTTTGAAAAACGAAATCATAAATTATAATATAATAAATAATTATAAATAATTGTACCAAATAATAATATAACAATAATACAAATTATTCAATAATGTAATCAAGTCAAAAACACTGAAATTTGCTCAGTTGCGGAATTGTCACTGTCATTACTTTTCAGTATTTGATGACGGATCTCCCCACAAATCGCTATCCCTCAATCCTGCGAGTGATTCTAATTTATTATTGCTGTTTTCTAGCTGGTCTAAAATAATTTTTGATGTAAAGGGACAGTTTTGGTTGCTATGGACAATCTCCAGTTTCCAGGCATAAAGAACAGTTTTTATAATATAAAACTGCATGCAGGACACTGGACAGAACACTAGGGACAAAGGGGATGTGAAATAATTACATACAGCAATGTAATCTGTAAGATTACATTATACTGTATGTATAGTGAGTGTTTCACTTTTTGAATTTGGCGCCGATCTCCGTCCCCGTGCGTCAAAACGCTCGCAGGGCACGGAGATCGGCTCCGTGATAGATCGATCGAGACACAGCTCGCTCGTACAGCGCGGAGACATCGCTGGATCCAAGGAAGAAGGTAAGTAAGCGTCCTTCTGGATCCAGCGATGCGGTCCAGAGTCTGGCTCGGGGTTACCGCTTTTGGTATAAAAATTCCACCCTGAGCCAGACTCGGAAATACTATCAGGGGGGTTAAAATATATATGACTTGTTTCACAGTTGGGCGACTTTTCCAGCAAATTTGGACCTCCGAGTTGCATGACAAGTTGTACCCCATGATTATCAATGATAACCATTCATATCTGTGCTACTTCAAGTTGCAACAACTTCAAAGTATCCCCTGTACTACTTTGGTGCGATTTTCATGTGACTTGAGGTACATAGGGCACACTATTACACAGGCATTTCCAGAAGTTGGGGCCAAGTTGCAGCAGCAAAATAGTGTGACTTTCAGGTCGCAGCAGTGTGAATGAGATTCATGAATAATACCTTTGAATTAGACACTATTCTCACTTGTGCACCCTGCAAGTGGGTCAAATTCATCCCTGCGCCACTTTGGTTGGACTTTGATGCAACTTGAGGTCCATATACCGCAAGATTACACAGGTATTGGTCACACAAGTGAGGCCTAATTCAAAGGTGTTATCAATGAATCTCATTAGGTTCCTTTCAAACTTGGCTGACTTTTCATACAACTTGAGATCCATAAGGCCCCTTCACACTTGTACAACCTGAAAGATCCACGATTTTGCAGCGCTTTTTGCCGCAAATTTTATGTGATTTTAAGCAATGCCTATGTAATCTTGAGGTCTACGGATGCAGGAGTCGCAGGACAAGTCGCACAAGTGTGAAAGGGGCCTTAGGGCCGGTTCACATTGCTGCGCTGTCCAACATCGGATGTGATTTGCCCTGCACTGCAAATCATATGCAATGTCTGTGAGATGCAAACTCAGCCATACAGATCTTATGGTTGAATTTGCATTGCATTCGGACCATACTCGCACAGTATCCTTTTTTTGGTCCGCAGCATAATTGGATCGAATGGTTATTGTTTGAATTTGTAGTTGGCTCTGCGATATGCAAACTGATTTAAGGGTGTCATTAGCTTTCTACTGACACTCCCAGCAGTTCACATATGGCAGTGTGAACTGCCTGCAAGTTGTATGTGATGCGGGAACCCACACTGGATTCACAGGGTTCCCGCATCACTCCAGAGTGAACTGACCCTGACCCCAGGTTCACACCTATGCATTTTTTGTGCGTTTTGCAGTTGGCAGAAATACTCCAGTCCATTTAACATGGTTTCCTATGGTACTATTTCACATATATGCATTTTGCGGCCAGTGCATTTTTGGAAATGGTCGGGGACTTTTTTCACACGATTTACGGGTAATAAATTTCAATGGAACTGCAGCAGAAATGCAACTGTTGTGTTTGTGATGCACTTTATGATGTGTTTTACACTTATTTTTACACTGTATATAGCTGGTTGCTAACCAGGGGCTGGGAAGCCAGCTGCCGCATCCTTAACAACCAATGAGTCATCAGGAGTCAGCGGCTTCCCCACTGAAAGTAAAAAAAAATGCCAGCTAAAAAAAACTTAAAAAAACTGCATGAGGTCCCCCGTCTGTACCAGGCCTTCGGGTCTAGTATGCATTTGGAGGGCACCCCCATCCCAAAATGTAACAAAAATGGCGTGGGGGTCCACCCAGGTCTATACTAGGCCCTTTGGGTCTAGTATGAACCCAGAGGGGACCCCCATTCCAAAAGTAAATATAAATGGCGTGGGGGCCCCCTAAATCCATACCAACCCTTATCTGAGCACGCAACCTGGCCGGCTGCAAGAAAAGAGGGGGGCTTCATCTCCACAAGCCTTGCTCGGTGGTTGTGGCAGTCTGTAGGTGGGGGCTTATTGGAATCTGGAATATCCCTTTAACAAGGGGACCCCCAGATCCTGGCCCACCCTAAGTGAATGGGTATCAGGTACATTGACCAGAGGAAGATGGAGGAAGAAGCGGGGGAAGAAGAAGCTGAAGGAAGAAGGAAAAAACCGAAGGAAGACCAGAGGAAAATGGAGGAAGAAGCGGGGAAAAGAAGAAGACATTTTTAAAATTGTCAAAAAACAGCTATTGTCTTTTGTCACATTTCACTGCTTTTTTTGGTGAATGTGTAGGGTTACAATGTACCTGATACCCATTCACATAAGGGGGGGGTCGGGATTTGGGGCCCCCCTTGTTAAAGGTGGCTTCCAGATTCCGATAAGCCCGCGCCCACAGACCCCCACAACCACTGGGCAAGGGTTGTGGGGATGAGGCTCTTGTCCCCATCAACATGAGGACAATGTGCTTTGGGAGGACCTCAAAGCACCCTCCCCATGTTGAGAGCATGTGGCACTCACTTGTCCCCTCCCTTTCCTGACCTGCCAGGCTGTTTGCTCAGATAAAGGTTTGGTATGGATTTTGTGCAGTTCCTCTTAATATCCATACCAGACTCGAAGGACCTGGTATGGACTGGTGGGGGGAATCTACGCATTTTTACATTCTACATTTTTTTCTTTGATTTTTACTCTGTATTGCCAGGAACTGGCATATCATTACAGCAGTGAGCAATTTTAAGTAAAATTTTTTGCTGCGGTACTGTAATAAACACGGGAAAGGTGCGTAGTTTACAGGCATACTGTAGACACAATAGTTAAAGGAATTTTTATTGTTTCACTTTAAGCAAAAAAAAAAAAAAGGCCATTTTGAAAACATTTTATCCAATTGATACATGTCCCCTGGGCCAGGACCAAGGTCCCCATACACTTTTTATGGCAAAGAACTTGTAAATAAGCCTTCAGTGAGAACTTTGGATTTTGCAGGTTTGAGCCCCATTGACTTCCACTATTCCCGCATATGTGATCTGACAGGCATGTTTGCCAACAATATCATTGCCTCCCATTTGCATTAGCGCTCAGTTTCTGAGAGTTGAAGTCTTAATTGGCCTTAATTGGGTGCTATTTTCTGGGACTGCAAGATCATTTTTCAGCGCTATAGTAAATGGCCCCCAAAGTGTATAGTTACAACATGTACTAATAGAGATACCTACAGATGAATGTTGCAGCAAAGTCCGGTTGCAGGAGTCCCTATAGGATGTTGTGTCTTCTGCCTTTGTGTCGGAGACCTGAAAACAAGATTAGCGGCTACGGGGATCATCCAACTATTGTCCAACCAGTCTGGAATGGAGCTTCTCACTGGCAGGAACTGTGGTGTGACACTGGAACTCAGAGTCATCATATCTACTGTTCATTTTAGTCCCAGCCTAACAGTTTCTAAACTGACAACTGGACCTCTAAGCCTATGATCCTGACATGGCCACCGACAGCCTAACCTGGCTCTAGTCTATGCTGGTTATTGAACCTTAACTTAAAACTAGCTTTAGAATCCCAGACCCGAATGGACAGGGTTAACTAGAATAACAGAAGCTGCATATAAACCATATTGCAATAAACAGGTTTACCTACCAATACGCTGGAAGTTGACCACTACTACGCATACAGTTGCACATACCTAGCAGTCTGGCACTGTGCATGAGAAATAATAACAAGGACAGGGCAGAAATACTCTGTCTATCACTAGGATTTATATATACACTTAGCATGACTAATTGGTGTCTCCGAGACCCTCTCTTTCTCTCTTCAATTCCTCTTCCCAGGTTCTCCAAGCCAATAACCCAGAAACAGGAAATGCATACATGATATATTTACAGACATCTACAAATTCAAACAGTAGAGGGCAGCAGAGCTCTACATATGAATTTAACTGTATTTTTACCTGGAATTCAACTTTACATTTCTATACTGTTCCTTTAAATGTATTATATTAGCTGCAAGCAGATCTTAATGTCACTTTTAATATAGTTCTTTTATCATTATGCATTCCATCATGTGCTGTATTTATGGCAAAAATATCCCCCTCGCCATAATTTATTGGAAAAATTTCATCCAATTCTATTCTTTTATTCCCACTGCAAACAAGCAGATTTATTCTTTAATAAAACCAGTGTTACTATCCTTATGCACCATTATACATTCTCTCGGGTAAATTCTAGTTCAAATATCATTATTCATTAAAGTTGTAAAATCTTAAGAGTCTACAGGTTTTGTTTTGAATGCATTCAATAAATATGTCTATGTATTTACTATAATATATTGCACTTAAAATATCCAACTATGGGCTT
Organism: Lithobates pipiens; assembly: GCF_037356315.1. Classification (NCBI taxonomy): domain Eukaryota; kingdom Metazoa; phylum Chordata; class Amphibia; order Anura; family Ranidae; genus Lithobates; species Lithobates pipiens. Next base: position 411,429,226 of record NW_027507748.1, read on the forward strand.
GATATAGAAGCTTATTTTTTGATTATCACAGGGCTATTCATCATATCAAATGGAATAGTAAAACCAGGGTAGTACTTCTATGGATCTGACTGATAGATTATTCATAAAACAGTCAAGAAATGAACAATTCTGTAGAGAATATATTACAATAAGAAAAGCTCTAGAGAATGTCAGTGATTTCACTGTGGAATCATATTTTAAGCAAGAATACATTCATAAAATGGTCAGGGAGAATATAATTCCTTGCTGTATATTGTGTCAGTGATGTGTTCCTCTATAACAGAGGTTATATATACCAGATGTGATTTATTTTTTCATATACCTGATTATCTCGATTGACATATCCTTTTATAGTGAAGCATGTTCCTTTTACGAGGTAACTGGTTAGAGCAAAATCCCATGCAATGGCCCTCCAATAAATTTTCACTGACTCAGTCTATCATTTTTATGCTTTTTACTGAGCAAACAAGCATATAATAATACAAAGTTGCATATTATAGGGATTGATTATGTTTTTTTATTTTCCTCCTCCAATATTAAATTCTATGTTTTCTTGTTACTGTAAACTTTCATAGAGCAGGGGCGTCCCAGGAGATAACATTGCTGCATTGCTGCCTTGTACTTAATCTCTAAAGCTCTTGTAAGGGCCAAGTTTCCTTGGTTACAACGTATAACATTATCTTAGATAATTGTACGCATTAGTCATTTTTACTGGAATATTTCTGAGCTGTAAGCATTGGAATTGGAGTCTGTATTCAGTAGATATAGATGATCTTGCAGGTGTCAAAGTCTAAATGCATTTAAAGATAATTATAGACCCCTATAGTGAGGCAGAGAGAAAATTAGTTAGCTGTTAATGTCACTACTAAGCCAAAATATTGGTGCCCATTCATATATGCACTGCGTTCCAAACAGAACAGATGTCTCATCAATAATTGCTAAGTGATTCCATTGACTTTTAAGCTTGTAGGAAGGCAATGTTATTTGTAAGTCTCACAAGTCTCATTTAATAATGAAAACGGCTTTAATAAAAACACTGTAGACTTTATTTATCAAATGACGAAAGATCGGAAACGTTTAAAACGTAGCATTTTCCAGTGCCTTTTATTGCCTTAAAGGGAAGTTACCAAAAAATGAGAGGTAATTGGTGGCAATGAGGCAGTAGGCTGTTCTATTCTTTTCTTTAAAATTCATTCATTTATGCTTTGCAATTCTAAGAAATACTCTTTAGCTGTGCTAGGAACATTTATGAATAATTTCACAGTTTTTCTTGTTAAACCGTGAGCGTATAATATATTTTTTTATGGGAAAAAAGGGTGTGTGTTCCTTATACCTAGGTTCACTTTTTTTTCAGAAAAAGCAGTTGTATAGTTCTCTCTGGATATTCCTGTATTAGTACCAACATTTGTTGTTCTGGATAAGAACTGTTGGAGGTAACTGCTTTATATAGGCGTGCACAGGGGATATGCTGGGTGTGCCTGGGCACACCCTAATCACCAGAGCTGCCAACGGTGTACTATCTGAAAAAATCCAGAGGTTAAAATTGCTCCATCTCTCTGCTGCCTCCTCAGCCAATAGGAACAGCACTGTACCACCCGCCACCTTCCCCAGCGCGCCTAATTGTGTATACTGTGTGTGTAAAAGCTGTGTATGTATATATATACTGTTTGTGTATGTGTATATGCCGTGTGGTTATATACGTGTGTGTGTCTATATATATATATATATATATATATATATATATATATATATATATATATATATATATATAAATAATTACATACATACAGTTGTGCTAAGGTAACATTCCCTGGCAGAATTTATGATTTCTTCGATATTTTTCAGAGAATATGAATAATAACACAAAACAGTTTCTTCCACTCATGGTTAGTGTTTGGTTGAAGCCATTTATTATCAATCAACTGTGTTTACTCTTTATAAATCATAATGACACCCAAAACTACCCAAATGACCCTGATCAAAAGTTTACCTACCCTGGTGATTTTGCCCTGATAACATGCACACAAGTTGACACAAAAGGGTTTGAATGGCAATTTAAGGTAACCATCCTCACCTGTGATCTGTTTGCTTGAAATTAGTGTGCGTATAAAAGGTCAATGAGTTTCTGCACTCCTGACAGACCCTTGCATCTGTCATCCAGTGCTGCACTGAATTTTCTGGATTCTGAGTCATGGGGAAAGCAAAAGAATTATCAAAGGATCTGCGGGAAAAGGTAGTTGAACTGTATAAAGCAGGAAACGGATATAAAAAGATATCCAAGGAATTGAGAATGCCATAACCATAAACACTACATTTGGAGAGGAGTCAACAAGGCCTATGATGAAAGGTATGGAGGTGGATGTTTTGGGGATTTGTGAGCTACAGAGGCACAGGAAATTTGGTCAAAATTGTTGGCAAGATGAATGCAGTATGTTATCAAAAAATACTGGAGGAAAATGTGCATTCATTAGCCAGGAAACTGCGCATGGGACATACTTGGACATTCTAACATGACAATGATCCAAAATACAAGGCCAAGTCAACCTGTCATTGGCTACAGCAGAATAAAGTGAAGGTTTTGGAGTGTCCATCTCAGTTGCCTGATCTCAATATCATTGAGCCACTCTGGGGAGATCTCAAATGTGCAGTTCATGCAAGACAGCCCAAAAATGTACAAGAACTGGGGGCTTTTTGCCAAGAGGAATGGGCATCTTTACCATCTGAGAAGATAAAGAGCCTCATTCACAAATACCACAAAAGACTTCAAGCTGTCATTGATGTTAAAGTGGGCAATAAACTTTTGATCAGGGTCATTTGGATAGTTTCTGTTGCCATTATGATTTAAAAACACAGTTGATTGATAATAAATGGCTTCAATCAAACAATAACCATAAGTGAAAGAAAAGTTTTTGTGTTATCATTCATATTCTCTGAAAAAATGGCCAAGAAATCATAAATTCTGCCAGGGTAGGTAAACTTATGAGCACAACTGTATATATATATTGCATGTGTGTTTTGAGCTTTGGGTTGCACGCCCTAATGCAATAGGCTGCACACACTTATTCTACTTTACTGATGAATACAGACAGAATACAGAATAATAGCATGAACACAAAACAGAAAACTTCTCCCCCATTTCCAAGCAAACCTTAGTACCCCAACTAAGGTACCACAAGGGCTGTCATCAGAAGCTTCCTGATGATGGCCCTTTCTGATTGGCTGAAACGCGTCTAGGATTTATTGCATCACTGCGACATCACTTCCGCCCACAAGACACCCGAAACCTAGTCGATCCACAGATTGTGGTGTACACTACATGCTGGCCAAAGCGAGCTGTAACAAAACTTGCTGCATTTACCGGATGCCAGGTTTTAGACATCTTAAAATGTGAGTGATTTTTACCTTTTTTTCCTACCAATTTTGAATATATTTATGGTTTTATGTGGTATTCCCCCCACTGTATTTTTTCTGCATAATACCATCTGAGCACCTATCCAGTCAGGTGTTTGCCATAGAGGATCCCATGTAGGGCTGGATCCCCTATGAATGCAAGACATCCCAATAGGATTAGGAGACCTAGAGATGAACCCCTTTGAGAGAGTTACCACACAGGACATTACCCAGGGGTGGATTCCCCACAGGCGCAAGTGACCATACTAGAAATAGTTGGTCCACATCTGGGGTGAGTGCACATTCATGTGGGGTACTTGAATTGAGCACTAGTGGAGCACGTATTTCATTCTGAAAATTTCAAGCATGAGCACATTAATCACTTTATGGGACTTATATACTTATTTATGTGGCTTGATTTTGATTTGATTTTTAGACTGAAGTCGTTTTATGTTATTCTAGCGCAGTGGTTCTCAACTCCTGTCCTCAGGACCCACTAGCAGGCCAAATTTTAAGTATTACCTTTGGGAGGTGCAGACTAGAATACTGCAATTACTGATCACCAAATAATAAGTTATCTTTCAAACCTGGCCTGTTAGTGGGTCCTGAGGACAGGAGTTGAGAACCAACGTTCTAGCGCGATGTATGATTATGTTCATTGTTGAGTTTTGCAATTAAGCTTACGTTAGCATTGCAGCTGGTGTGAACTTTACAACACTATCACTGGAGGTTTACTTAACATTTTTTTAGTTTATTTATTCACAAGATCTGTGGCGCTAAAGTAGAATATTTTTTTTTATGTCCAGTGACTTATGACCAGCCCTGCTTTCTGTTAATTCTGTGCTTTGTCACAGCTTTGCCTCCTGACTCGTTTGCTTAAGACCTCCCGCCAAGACCTGCAGATTAGCACATCACTGGATTGATAAAGGACTCTGGTAAATAGTGGGGGAGGGAGAGAAACAAGCACTGAAAGTTTTTTTTTTTACTTTAATGCATAGAATGCATTAAGGTAAAAAACCTTATGACTTTAGCACCACTTTAAGGCTGGGTTCACACTAGAGCACAGAGCGGCTCACAGCAGGCATCCGGTACATCTCCATTCTCCGGCTCAGGTCCGATTTCAGCCCGAATTTTCGGAATTCGGACCTGAAATGGACCAAAAAATGCACAGGACTCCTGTGCAATTCTCACCAGAGCCGCTCCGGAGATGTGTGAACTGGCTCCATAGAGAACTGGTCACAATCTCCTGCTATGTAAATTAGATGTGGGGAAACCCATTGACAATAGTGTGAACCCAGCCTAAGACCCTGCCTCTGCCTTCTGAATCTGTACCCCATCCGCTCGGTTGTTGCTGACTCTGATTTGTTGTAAATATGGCTCTGACTCCTGCGCCTGTGCTCCAGCTATGCGACAACATCCTGCACAAGCTCCAGTTCTGCAACCACAGTATCTCTGCAGTATCCAGCTGTCATCTGGCTAGGACCTACTGCTATACCCTTTCATTAACACCAGCGGAGAGTTGGGGAAGAAAGGAGTATGGGAAACCCTCATCTCAGCTTAGCCTCTATCAGGATTGTGACAGATGGTTCTTCACAGTTTTTGAGTTTTTATGGCATCCATCAGGTAAGCTTGGCACCCATCTAAAGGTTTGAGGATATGCCAGTATAGTGGATGACTGATGCAACCATGTTTACACAGTTTGCCCTGTTCCCAATAAAATGGTCCACAAGGACATCCCACCTGTCATTAAATCAAGCAATCCTCATCCTATAAACAGCCTTCACATTTCTGAAAGCTTCCTTTCTACCCACCTATAGACTTCATATTTATACTGATGCTTTTCAATAAAAACAACATGCAGTTAGAATGCTAGGTGTAGGGGACATACAACAAGCAATTAGCTATGTGAGGAAAGAAAATGGATAAGAGAAAAGGACCACTGAGTTAATTTTACAAGCAAGAAGGCCAGGATGGACTCTAAAAACGAAGCTAATATTTAACATGACAGCTCTTCCTGTTGAGTACCCATCATCCAACTCTAGCCTCATCATGGCGCATAACCAAAAGTGAAGCTCCAGCAAACCTAGATATGGTTACCAAGCTATAGCAGCCAATTATACTTAATATTTGGTCACTATGATTTAAACCACCAAAACCTACAATTTTATTGGCTATTCAATTGCTACCCTTTATTGCTCTTTACTCTTAATTCTCCTTGATTCTTATTAAAAAAAAAAACAAAATTGCACATTTCATTTTACTGGAACAGTTAATTATATGATAGTGAACTTTTGAAGAGACAGTAAAACTTTACATTTTTGAAAATACTTTAGACAGAGCAAGTTAGAGGCCTGTTGTGGAAATTATGACTTTAAACAGTTATGGTTATGAATCAAATGTGAATTATAAATGTACAGAGAGTCATTTCTGCCTCATCACTCCTGTGTCATTAAATTGACTTATGTATTATAACGAACAGCATACGTGCAGCTTCAAGATAACCAACTAATTAGCAGTCACCAGAGCTGCGACCTAAATAAATCATTTGTCCTGAGTCATTATTTTCTAGGTCTATAGAACTAGTGCCTCTCCAGGCAAAATTAAAAAATCATATGTAATGGTTCTATCACCTTTTCACTTTGTTAGTATTCATATTTGTATCGGTATTATTTAATATAAATCTCCAGACCTCGCCTGCTTCATTTGAACCTGATTTCCTATTCCAGGCAGATGATGCTACGCAGTTACTATTCAGAATGCTGATCCCTAAAGTGTTGTCACCAAAAAGTAATTGCGCTTCATTATTCCATTAAAAACTCTCTGCCCGTTGCATCTTTTTGTCTATCGCATATCCATCGGTATTCTAAGCTCCAACAATACTCCGCAAGAGAGAGAACCAGAAAAAAAGAAGTCAGCTCAAAGAGAAATATGCAAAGCACACATACAACAGCTAGTGGTCACATGACTGCATGTAAACAAACAAAAAAAGGATAATACAAATGTGATTTTTTATTTTTGATGACTAATATGAGAGTGGTAAATCTAGGGTAGAGGGATCAGTTGGTGCATTAAAGAGGTGTTTTAAAATTTACATTAAAGTATATATTACTGTATGACAAAAAGGCAATGGAGAAGGTTTTAAAGTGGGATTTGCATATTACTTATTGGAAAAATAAAGATCTTTTTTAATCACTTGACCTCTGGAAGATTTACCCCACTTCATGACAAGGCCATTTTTTTGCGTTATGGCACTGCGTTATTTTAACTGACAATTGCGGTCATGCAACGATGTACTCACATACAATTTATGTAATGTTTTTCCCCATAAATAAACCTTTGTTTTTGTGGTAGTTGATCACCATTTGTGGTTTTTATTTTCCGCGCTATAAACAAAAAAAGACTGAAAATGTAACCACTTCAGTACAGGGCACTTATACACGTTCCTGCCCAGACCAACTTTCAGCTTTCAGCGCTGTCACAATTTGAATGAAAATTGCGTGGTCATGCTATGCTGTACTCAAACAACATTTTTATATATTTTTTTTCCCCACACATAGAGCTTTCTTTTGGGGTTTTTATTTTTTGCGCTACAATTAAAAAGCCAGAAAAAAAAAGGTTTTCTTAGTTTCTGTTACAAAACTTTGTAAATGGGTAAGTTTTCTCCTTCACTAATGGGCACTGATGAGGCTACACTGATGGGCACTGATGAGGAAGTACTGATTGGCACAGATTAGGTGGCACTGATAGGCACTGATGATGAGGCACTTATAGGCATGATGGGCACAGTGACACCCCTTTTGGGCACTGAATGGCATACCTGGTGGTCCTGGGTGGGCATACCTGGTGGTCCTGGATGGGCATCCTGGGGGGGGGCTGCACTGATAATCAGTGCAGACCCCCCCTGTCAGGAGAGCAGCCGATGGGCTCTGCTCTACTTGCACCTGTCAGCAAGAGTGGAGGAAAATATGATATATGACTCTTTCTGTTTACACTGTGATCAGCTGTGATTGGACACAGCTGATCACGTGGTAAAGGGCCTCTGTCAGAGGCTCTTTATCTCGATCAGAGATGCGGTATGTCAGACTCACACACCACACCATAGATCGATGCGTGCCCCCCTGTGAGCGCACGCTAGCAGTTTATCCTGCTGGATGTCATATGACGTTTAGTCAGGATAACTGAACCACGTCATATTGCTATATGGCAGGTGGGAAGTGGTTAAAAAAAACAATATTTTTACTTTCTGCTCTAAAGCATATCCAATAAAAAAAATAAAAAATTTCTTCATAAATTTAGGCCAATATGTATTCTACATCTTTTTGGTAAAAAATCCCAATACGCATATATTGATTGGTTTATGTGAACGTTATAGCCTCTACAAACTTTGGGATATACTTATTACATTTATTTTTATACTAATAACGGTGGTGATCAGCGACTTATAGCAGGACTGCGATATTGCGGCAGACATCCGCACTAACTGACACTTTTGACACTTTTCAGGAATCAGTGACAGTAATACAGTTTTTAGTGATTAGTGCTAAAAATATGCACTGTCACTGTACTAATGACACTGGCTGGGAAGGGGCTAAACATCTAGAGCGATAAAAGGGTTAGCTGTGTGCCTAGCCAGTGTTTTTGTGTACTGTTTTTGGTGCTTTAACCAAGGGAAGAGATGGATTTTGTTCCCTGCTTTGCAGGAACACAAAAACCATCCCTTCTCCCCTGTCAGACTGGAGATCTGTCATGTTTACATAGTCAGATCTCAGTTCTGTGCAACTTACCAATGATTGGTCGGGTGCTGGCAGACATCTAATGCCTGGCACCCGTAGATTTTTCTTTTGCTGTAAATAATCACAGCAGAAGCGGCCCACTGGTGGGGCACACGTGCCCCTTGGAGGCGGAAGTGCAGAATCACATATATCTACGTGATTCTGAACAGGAGAGGCGCTCTGTAGCAGTAAAACTGCTATGGGGTGGTCTTGAAATGGTTAAAAGGGTTTTACATATTTCTTTCTTATATGTTATGCTGGAAACACATTTTTTGTTTCAGATTTTACCTGGCAGATATATAAAGTTTACCAATTGCTGCATAGTATGAGGGTTTACCCGAATGTATAGAATATTAATAGACTGTTTAATTGTGTTAGAATAAATAGGAAAAAAAAATCGAATGACCTGTGGCCAACATGTCTTTGTATTAAAGCTCAACAGCTGCAAATAAAATAAATCAACGTTGTGTGGACCAAATGGCTACAAAATAGTGGTGATAATATCACTATGCTACACATAGCTAATTGAAAAAACATAACTGTTGATAGAACACAGCAAATCCTCCCACTACAGGCTGCCTGCAGAATCTACAGAGGGGCATATACAAGACCAGTCAGAGGGGGGCATATACAAGACTAGTCATAGGGGGGCATATACAAGACCAGTCACAGGGGGGCATATACAAGACCAGTCACAGGGGGGCAAATACAAGACCAGTCAGAGGGGGGCATATACAAGACCAGTCACAGGGGGGCATATACAAGACCAGTCACAGGGGGACATATACAAGACCAGTCACAGGGAGCATATACAAGACCAGTCACAGGGAGCATATACAAGACCAGTCACAGGGAGCATATACAAGACCAGTCACGGGGGCAAATACAAGACCAGCCACAGGGGGGCATATACTGTACAACACCAATCACAGGGGATATACAAGACCAGTCATGGGATGACATATAGAAGACCAGTCAAAGGGGGGCATATACAAGACCAGTCACAGAAGAGAATATGCAAGATTGGTTATAGGTATACAGGAGCAGCAAGGACTGGTGCTTATTACAGGGAACCCTTGCACAGAGGTAAAGTACAGCAGTTGCTTCATGCTGGATTAGTGCTCAGATTTATGAGAATGTCACAAAGGACACCAATAGGCAAGCAAGAGTAAATGTAACCCTTTAGACAGCATTGGTTAAACCCAGTTTTTATCTTTAATATTTGGGTAAAACATTTGATTGCATAACTTTTGCATCATCTAGTGTTGGTCGGACATTTATGAGGCTGCAAAATTCTTGCATATGTGTAAAATAGAACTTAACTTTGTTAGACCAATTTACTAAAGTATTTTTACAATGTTCTCAACCCTATTCTCTTCCAAAATGTAATCATATTCTTTTATTCTTTTTAATTCTACTTATGAATGATCATTGAAAGCAAACACTGGTTTTCTGGACTTGAATAGTATATCTTCTCTTGTGAATATTTTAATAAAACCAGAGTTTGATTTAAATTATCTTCTTCAATTTTCAGAAACAAGCTTGATACTGACACAATACGTTGCCATACCAATGTGCAGCTTGTAAAATGAGCTTATGCTTTTTGTTCATTTGGCAAATGCCAGGTGTGGAAATGACAAACGCAATCATTTGTTCTGGCCTTCTCCATCACCAGGAAAGCGGCCAGTATTTAAATGGGCAAGGTAGAAAAATAATGACTTTATCTGCGTAGGCATTAATCACAATCACATTCTTGGTTGCATTCATTAAGCCAGTGATATTAATGTTCTAAAAAACACAAACGTGGGATCTGCTGATCATAACAAATGAAAGAAAATACAGAGACATGCCGCATTAAACTGTATTGTGTAAAAATGTTGAATGACGGATTAATGAATACTTTGTATATTTAACTATAGCTTCCACAATCACCTATCTGTAGCATACTATATTTGTATGATGATGCAGCACTAAAGATTGTTCATCTAAGACACTGAACATCACACATATTAATTATGTCTTTCCAGAACTTTACTCTACCCCTCCCCAAGTTCTTATGGGTGGCAAGCAGTGCTGGCAGCTCCATTAGGGGCACAGGGCACCTAATCCATCTGCGCGGCCCATAATCTCCATTTTTTTGAAGCACATTAATAGAGCCTGAGGCTCTAATTAACTTAAAAAAGGGAACACTGCGCGTACCCATTTGTGTGACATTAGCAAATTAATATTCACTAATGTCTTCCTGCTTCTCCTCCCACCCATTTAGGAAGCGAGTCCTGAGACCCGATTGGCCAGGGAATCTTAGGTCTCAGAACCCGCTTCCTGTTCGGCTGGAAGGAGAAGCAAAGGCCTCGGCTCTTCCCTCGGCAAGCTGCCGCAGATGTAGGAGGGATGGAGGTGCAGCAATGGCCTCTTCTAGCTTGCAGGAGCCTTACCCCTGATCCAGCACCACCTTGTCCTCCTAAGGTAAGGACATACTAGTGTGGGTGAGGGCCAAGGTTTGTTTGCTGCCCCCCCACCCCCCAAAAAAAAAATATTGAGCAACAAATGATATCACCTGTGATGTATTTCAGTTATGTTGCAAACCTGGCCTGTTACTCTGGCAGGAGTAAAAAAACACATAGGGAAAGGCAGTGTCATTCCATGGGGAGGGGGTTTGACTTCTTGGAAACTTCTTGAAAGAAACACAGTAAATGTCGCTAAAAGAACAGGCACTTATTAGTGTACAAGGAGATAGAAATCCAGCCAAGGAAGCTTACGTGTTAGACCTTAATCATAGCAGTGTTTGCCATTTGTGTGTGTGGTGAGATATTAGCAAAGTGCTTCATGTTAAAAGGACAGGTTGATCTGCTCATTATACTTCCTTTAGCTTCTGTTGGCTGTGTTGACACATGCACAAGGTAGCACGAGCATTAAATCTGACAAGATGTTGGAAGTTGGCATATTATCAGCTTTCCTAGATGCAGAAAATGCAAAAGATGCATAATAAGAATGCACTATAGATTATCATTTAGGCTAAAGTTCTTTAGGTTTTGTGGACTAAAGAGTGTCAGATTCATATAAACCAATTCATAGCGAAGCAGCAAGTTCAAGTCATTATTGGAGATCATTTTCCAAAAAAGGTTGCATGAGAAAATGAATATTAGCTCCATACAGTATGTTAATAAATATCTGCCTTCTCTGACTACCGTCCATTATTGTCACTTGCTTGTCCATAATTCTATTCCTCTTGTTTCCAAACTTTTAAAGTGTTTGATTTGAAACATGTACATAGTATGTAACTAAAGAACTCCTGATCTGCATGCTTGAACCCAGTAAGTGAAAGTATTAAATCATTTGATCACATTGGTAGTCAGACAGTTTTCCTTCTAGCTGACTCAACACAAAAATGGGTACTCTGCAGGCCACTTGAACTCTTGTTCATGTTATTGTTGCCATCACAGTTCAATAGTCTCTCCAGGTACCGCATTAAATACATTAAATGTGATGATCAAAGTACGTTGTGCATGTTTTCTTACGAATGAAGGATATGTGTGTATCTAGCAATTAGTAGCATAACTATAGCCAGGGCAGTCCATGTGATTGCTTTGGGGAGCTTGGAGGAAGAGCGGTCAGTTTTTCGGTGGATCAGCCTGGAGCAGTGGATTTTCTCTTTCTGATTGCTTTGGGGCCTAGACTGGATGGGGGGGGGGGGGGGGGGTAGACCTTATGAGGGAGACTACTGAGCCAAATTATACATGATTGTGCATTATACATAGAAAATCGGTGTGCATGTTAACAAAACACAGGTCAAGTACTGTATCATAAGTGTATCACCACCATGGGTCTTCTAGAGTCAAGATGAAACTTCCAGAGGCAGGGAGCGAGCTAGTATTTAACCCAGGGCTTAGTCCATGGCTTTAATGGGGAGTTCTGAACAGAAACTGGACACCAGTCACTTTTGATCTTTCCAATTTGAACTTGGAAAAAAGTAGTGGGAGAGAGGGTTAGGTGTCTCAGATACTGCAGCAGATCACTTTCAAACTTCTTGGATTCATAAAAAGTACAGTTTCACAGTGTCAGGACCTTTAAGCCAACCCAGCAACACTGCAAACACATTTTCAGATGTAGCACAAGATCCAGTAGACCCCAGATAGGTTTCTGGACCTACATGCATAGCTCACTTCAGCAGCACCTACTCAGGCCAAAGGCAAGAGACTGAGCACATGATCCATCTCATATATATATATATATATATATATATATATATATAGCACTGACTCCCGAAGGAGCTGCTGGTTTTATTGGGCTTACCGTTACCTTGTTGACCTCTTCTCCATCTAGGGGTTCCCGTGGAAGATGGCCCAAAGAAATGTGAAAACTGACACTGAGTCTTTAGATAAGGGTAGAGGGTTAGGATTAAGTTCAGGTACTTTAGACTGCAAAAAGTTTTTGTTTTAGGTTTTGTGGACTAAAGAGTGTCAGATTCATATAAACCAATTCATAGCGAAGCAGCAAGTTCAAGTCATTATTGGAGATCATTTTCCAAAAAAGGTTGCATGAGAAAATGAATATTAGCTCCATACAGTATGTTAATAAATATCTGCCTTCTCTGACTACCGTCCATTATTGTCACTTGCTTGTCCATAATTCTATTCCTCTTGTTTCCAAACTTTTAAAGTGTTTGATTTGAAACATGTACATAGTATGTAACTAAAGAACTCCTGATCTGCATGCTTGAACCCAGTAAGTGAAAGTATTAAATCATTTGATCACATTGGTAGTCAGACAGTTTTCCTTCTAGCTGACTCAACACAAAAATGGGTACTCTGCAGGCCACTTGAACTCTTGTTCATGTTATTGTTGCCATCACAGTTCAATAGTCTCTCCAGGTACCGCATTAAATACATTAAATGTGATGATCAAAGTACGTTGTGCATGTTTTCTTACGAATGAAGGATATGTGTGTATCTAGCAATTAGTAGCATAACTATAGCCAGGGCAGTCCATGTGATTGCTTTGGGGAGCTTGGAGGAAGAGCGGTCAGTTTTTCGGTGGATCAGCCTGGAGCGGTGGATTTTCTCTTTCTGATTGCTTTGGGGCCTAGACTGGATGGGGGGGGGGGGGGGGGTAGACCTTATGAGGGAGACTACTGAGCCAAATTATACATGATTGTGCATTATACATAGAAAATCGGTGTGCATGTTAACAAAACACAGGTCAAGTACTGTATCATAAGTGTATCACCACCATGGGTCTTCTAGAGTCAAGATGAAACTTCCAGAGGCAGGGAGCGAGCTAGTATTTAACCCAGGGCTTAGTCCATGGCTTTAATGGGGAGTTCTGAACAGAAACTGGACACCAGTCACTTTTGATCTTTCCAATTTGAACTTGGAAAAAAGTAGTGGGAGAGAGGGTTAGGTGTCTCAGATACTGCAGCAGATCACTTTCAAACTTCTTGGATTCATAAAAAGTACAGTTTCACAGTGTCAGGACCTTTAAGCCAACCCAGCAACACTGCAAACACATTTTCAGATGTAGCACAAGATCCAGTAGACCCCAGATAGGTTTCTGGACCTACATGCATAGCTCACTTCAGCAGCACCTACTCAGGCCAAAGGCAAGAGACTGAGCACATGATCCATCTCATATATATATATATATATATATATATATATATAGCACTGACTCCCGAAGGAGCTGCTGGTTTTATTGGGCTTACCGTTACCTTGTTGACCTCTTCTCCATCTAGGGGTTCCCGTGGAAGATGGCCCAAAGAAATGTGAAAACTGACACTGAGTCTTTAGATAAGGGTAGAGGGTTAGGATTAAGTTCAGGTACTTTAGACTGCAAAAAGTTTTTGTTTTAGGTTTTGTGGACTAAAGAGTGTCAGATTCATATAAACCAATTCATAGCGAAGCAGCAAGTTCAAGTCATTATTGGAGATCATTTTCCAAAAAAGGTTGCATGAGAAAATGAATATTAGCTCCATACAGTATGTTAATAAATATCTGCCTTCTCTGACTACCGTCCATTATTGTCACTTGCTTGTCCATAATTCTATTCCTCTTGTTTCCAAACTTTTAAAGTGTTTGATTTGAAACATGTACATAGTATGTAACTAAAGAACTCCTGATCTGCATGCTTGAACCCAGTAAGTGAAAGTATTAAATCATTTGATCACATTGGTAGTCAGACAGTTTTCCTTCTAGCTGACTCAACACAAAAATGGGTACTCTGCAGGCCACTTGAACTCTTGTTCATGTTATTGTTGCCATCACAGTTCAATAGTCTCTCCAGGTACCGCATTAAATACATTAAATGTGATGATCAAAGTACGTTGTGCATGTTTTCTTACGAATGAAGGATATGTGTGTATCTAGCAATTAGTAGCATAACTATAGCCAGGGCAGTCCATGTGATTGCTTTGGGGAGCTTGGAGGAAGAGCGGTCAGTTTTTCGGTGGATCAGCCTGGAGCAGTGGATTTTCTCTTTCTGATTGCTTTGGGGCCTAGACTGGATGGGGGGGGGGGGGGTAGACCTTATGAGGGAGACTACTGAGCCAAATTATACATGATTGTGCATTATACATAGAAAATCGGTGTGCATGTTAACAAAACACAGGTCAAGTACTGTATCATAAGTGTATCACCACCATGGGTCTTCTAGAGTCAAGATGAAACTTCCAGAGGCAGGGAGCGAGCTAGTATTTAACCCAGGGCTTAGTCCATGGCTTTAATGGGGAGTTCTGAACAGAAACTGGACACCAGTCACTTTTGATCTTTCCAATTTGAACTTGGAAAAAAGTAGTGGGAGAGAGGGTTAGGTGTCTCAGATACTGCAGCAGATCACTTTCAAACTTCTTGGATTCATAAAAAGTACAGTTTCACAGTGTCAGGACCTTTAAGCCAACCCAGCAACACTGCAAACACATTTTCAGATGTAGCACAAGATCCAGTAGACCCCAGATAGGTTTCTGGACCTACATGCATAGCTCACTTCAGCAGCACCTACTCAGGCCAAAGGCAAGAGACTGAGCACATGATCCATCTCATATATATATATATATATATATATATATATATATATATATAGCACTGACTCCCGAAGGAGCTGCTGGTTTTATTGGGCTTACCGTTACCTTGTTGACCTCTTCTCCATCTAGGGGTTCCCGTGGAAGATGGCCCAAAGAAATGTGAAAACTGACACTGAGTCTTTAGATAAGGGTAGAGGGTTAGGATTAAGTTCAGGTACTTTAGACTGCAAAAAGTTTTTGTTTTAGGTTTTGTGGACTAAAGAGTGTCAGATTCATATAAACCAATTCATAGCGAAGCAGCAAGTTCAAGTCATTATTGGAGATCATTTTCCAAAAAAGGTTGCATGAGAAAATGAATATTAGCTCCATACAGTATGTTAATAAATATCTGCCTTCTCTGACTACCGTCCATTATTGTCACTTGCTTGTCCATAATTCTATTCCTCTTGTTTCCAAACTTTTAAAGTGTTTGATTTGAAACATGTACATAGTATGTAACTAAAGAACTCCTGATCTGCATGCTTGAACCCAGTAAGTGAAAGTATTAAATCATTTGATCACATTGGTAGTCAGACAGTTTTCCTTCTAGCTGACTCAACACAAAAATGGGTACTCTGCAGGCCACTTGAACTCTTGTTCATGTTATTGTTGCCATCACAGTTCAATAGTCTCTCCAGGTACCGCATTAAATACATTAAATGTGATGATCAAAGTACGTTGTGCATGTTTTCTTACGAATGAAGGATATGTGTGTATCTAGCAATTAGTAGCATAACTATAGCCAGGGCAGTCCATGTGATTGCTTTGGGGAGCTTGGAGGAAGAGCGGTCAGTTTTTCGGTGGATCAGCCTGGAGCGGTGGATTTTCTCTTTCTGATTGCTTTGGGGCCTAGACTGGATGGGGGGGGGGGGGGGGGGTAGACCTTATGAGGGAGACTACTGAGCCAAATTATACATGATTGTGCATTATACATAGAAAATCGGTGTGCATGTTAACAAAACACAGGTCAAGTACTGTATCATAAGTGTATCACCACCATGGGTCTTCTAGAGTCAAGATGAAACTTCCAGAGGCAGGGAGCGAGCTAGTATTTAACCCAGGGCTTAGTCCATGGCTTTAATGGGGAGTTCTGAACAGAAACTGGACACCAGTCACTTTTGATCTTTCCAATTTGAACTTGGAAAAAAGTAGTGGGAGAGAGGGTTAGGTGTCTCAGATACTGCAGCAGATCACTTTCAAACTTCTTGGATTCATAAAAAGTACAGTTTCACAGTGTCAGGACCTTTAAGCCAACCCAGCAACACTGCAAACACATTTTCAGATGTAGCACAAGATCCAGTAGACCCCAGATAGGTTTCTGGACCTACATGCATAGCTCACTTCAGCAGCACCTACTCAGGCCAAAGGCAAGAGACTGAGCACATGATCCATCTCATATATATATATATATATATATATATATATATATAGCACTGACTCCCGAAGGAGCTGCTGGTTTTATTGGGCTTACCGTTACCTTGTTGACCTCTTCTCCATCTAGGGGTTCCCGTGGAAGATGGCCCAAAGAAATGTGAAAACTGACACTGAGTCTTTAGATAAGGGTAGAGGGTTAGGATTAAGTTCAGGTACTTTAGACTGCAAAAAGTTTTTGTTTTAGGTTTTGTGGACTAAAGAGTGTCAGATTCATATAAACCAATTCATAGCGAAGCAGCAAGTTCAAGTCATTATTGGAGATCATTTTCCAAAAAAGGTTGCATGAGAAAATGAATATTAGCTCCATACAGTATGTTAATAAATATCTGCCTTCTCTGACTACCGTCCATTATTGTCACTTGCTTGTCCATAATTCTATTCCTCTTGTTTCCAAACTTTTAAAGTGTTTGATTTGAAACATGTACATAGTATGTAACTAAAGAACTCCTGATCTGCATGCTTGAACCCAGTAAGTGAAAGTATTAAATCATTTGATCACATTGGTAGTCAGACAGTTTTCCTTCTAGCTGACTCAACACAAAAATGGGTACTCTGCAGGCCACTTGAACTCTTGTTCATGTTATTGTTGCCATCACAGTTCAATAGTCTCTCCAGGTACCGCATTAAATACATTAAATGTGATGATCAAAGTACGTTGTGCATGTTTTCTTACGAATGAAGGATATGTGTGTATCTAGCAATTAGTAGCATAACTATAGCCAGGGCAGTCCATGTGATTGCTTTGGGGAGCTTGGAGGAAGAGCGGTCAGTTTTTCGGTGGATCAGCCTGGAGCGGTGGATTTTCTCTTTCTGATTGCTTTGGGGCCTAGACTGGATGGGGGGGGGGGGGGGGGGGGTAGACCTTATGAGGGAGACTACTGAGCCAAATTATACATGATTGTGCATTATACATAGAAAATCGGTGTGCATGTTAACAAAACACAGGTCAAGTACTGTATCATAAGTGTATCACCACCATGGGTCTTCTAGAGTCAAGATGAAACTTCCAGAGGCAGGGAGCGAGCTAGTATTTAACCCAGGGCTTAGTCCATGGCTTTAATGGGGAGTTCTGAACAGAAACTGGACACCAGTCACTTTTGATCTTTCCAATTTGAACTTGGAAAAAAGTAGTGGGAGAGAGGGTTAGGTGTCTCAGATACTGCAGCAGATCACTTTCAAACTTCTTGGATTCATAAAAAGTACAGTTTCACAGTGTCAGGACCTTTAAGCCAACCCAGCAACACTGCAAACACATTTTCAGATGTAGCACAAGATCCAGTAGACCCCAGATAGGTTTCTGGACCTACATGCATAGCTCACTTCAGCAGCACCTACTCAGGCCAAAGGCAAGAGACTGAGCACATGATCCATCTCATATATATATATATATATATATATATATATATATATATATATATAGCACTGACTCCCGAAGGAGCTGCTGGTTTTATTGGGCTTACCGTTACCTTGTTGACCTCTTCTCCATCTAGGGGTTCCCGTGGAAGATGGCCCAAAGAAATGTGAAAACTGACACTGAGTCTTTAGATAAGGGTAGAGGGTTAGGATTAAGTTCAGGTACTTTAGACTGCAACAATGGAAAGTCTCTTATAGGAAAAATCCAGAGAATAGCAACCGTTTCACAGCTAAATTTTACAACCCCTGGATAGACCTTCTCTCACTAGGCCTAGCAGCTGGTAGGGTGTTAAGTAAAGTCTCTGCCACAGACTTGAGCATAGAATATTTGAGAAAGTCTCTGCCACAGACTTGAGTGTAGAATTTTTGAGAAAGTCTCTGCCTAAGACTTGAACGTAGAATATTTGAGAAAGTCTCTGCCACAGACTTGAGCATTACTGAGGGACATAGACAAATTTAAAGAGCTATCATATGGTACCAGTATCTCTCAGCGATACCGTATGAGTGTAGATCCATGTAATGCCCTTCAACTAAGCCTCCAGGCTCCTTCAGAAAAGCCAGCCTTGCGCATGGCCTTTTCCTGAAGAGTCCTTCCCTGGGGTTTCTCTAGTTGCTGGGCCTTTCCCTTAGATGAGACAGCACTGAACCACCTTTGGATCAATTGGCCCTGAAATCCATTCAGGCCCGCCCCTGCAGTTGTGTTGCCTCAGGCTAGCCAGCCCCTAGACTTAAAATGCATGGTTCTGCCCCCCAGGCCAGGAGGGCCATGGGGCTGGCCAGGAGGACCAGTATCAAACAGAAAGTATATATTCTCTGGAACAGAACCCCGAAGCACGTGATGTCCGTACCTTAAATACCACCTTCCAGAATGCACAGCAGGAGAACACTCCCCCTGGGCTGGTTCTGAAAGAACAGTGGTAGTCAATACACCCAGCTAGACTGCATTCTTA
Organism: Lithobates pipiens; assembly: GCF_037356315.1. Lineage (NCBI taxonomy): Eukaryota > Metazoa > Chordata > Amphibia > Anura > Ranidae > Lithobates > Lithobates pipiens. Next base: position 411,448,239 of record NW_027507748.1, read on the forward strand.
TTCCTGCCGGCGGTGACAGCGACACCTGCGGTCAAGGAGAACCCAGAGCAACCCAGCTGGACTGGTACTGAAACCATGAATTTAGAGAATTAGCCTCCAAACAAAACTGTGGTTTCAGGAAAGTTTAACTTTGAAAAACATATAGCGCCTGCACATCAGGAGCCAGCACTACATATATATATATATATATATATATTCTCCCAGAATGCACCAGTGGCATAAAACCAACTGCTGCACACTGTGGAGGGGGAGCAGAGAAAAGGAGCACATGGGCATTTATATACATATACAAAAGTGCATTTTATATACATCTATATAGATCAGACCAAAATGTGGGACAAATGAGGAGGAATGAGGGACAGAGGGACATAGCTCCAAATCAGGGACAGTCCCTCGAAATCGGGGACAGTTGGGAGCTATGCCATACACAGGATCTCACTTCCTGCAACAATCAGCCATCTGTTCCCACTGTCAGCACTCCTCCTGGCACCACCCTCACAAGTTCATAGTGGCTGGAACTATAGAGGAGGCACCAGATATCAATGCACAATGACAGTGTGCATTGAAAACAACATTGGTATCATGCTTTTTTTCTGAACAGAAATATGCAACACGTATGCATTTTTCTGCGGAGAAAGATGCTCAAATGACACCAACATTGTGGTGTGAACAGCTCTTACAAATCTGTTTTATTTATGTCTTTGCAAAGACCTACAGTATGTTAGGAAAATTAGTCTCCTGATGTGGACAAGACCAAAGTATTCTATGCAGGTCAAATCTGCACAATTTTTTCATCAATGCCATCAATTATGAATGTATTTTGTGAACAAGGCCCAACCCTTCCCATATTCTGCTGTTTTATTTATGGATCACAATATTTGGGAGTTTTGTTCAATTTCAGCAAGACCTCGTTAACAGCATATGTGCAAAAAAACTGATGAAAAATATGTGTAGATTTGACCTGCATAGAAAATTTTGGGCTTGTTCTAATCTAGGTCTCTGCAAGGACATGAATAAAACAATTGATTTCTACGTTTCCTGTTCACTCCATAATGTTGGTGAAGGCGAGTTCTAATATTCTAATATTTAAAGCTATTTCTACAATAATTGGGGTTATATCTACTAATCAGATCCAATGTTCCGCGATCTGCAATTTATTTATTTATTTTTTAGGGGTCCCCGAGATCTCAAACGTTTCCCCAAGGGTTCCTCCACAGTAAAAAGGTTGAGAAACACTGATCTATAGTATAACCTGAGGTACCAGTGACACCTACTGGTGACAGTGAGAAATGCACAGCCCAATTGAGTTTAGGGGAAAAGCCAGAAATAAACTGTACAATCAGTTTGAGCTGCCTACAGCCCAGCCAAAAACGAAATTTGCATTGTACCCTCAGTTTAGGACCAGGGGCTATATAACGTTTGGTGCTGACATTAAATCCCTGTAACATTTTCAGTCTTGAAGAGCTGTCATTAGATGCACAGGAGGAGTCTAGTCACAAATCCCCTCGCTTTTCTTTGCAGAAAACAGCTACCAGTGTAAATTTGTTTCAGATTTTCTACTGCAGCCTAGTCAACAGCTCTGTAAATAATCATGTGTGGTTTTCACAGTGTTTCTCTGGCTGTAAAAAATCCCAGAGTTACTTGTCAGCTAAAAACAAATCTTATAACTTATATCTGTAGTCCAGCAAAAAAAGGCACAGATTAAATAAATTTGTATTAGGATATATAGTAATTGTGATTTGTAATTTTAATTTGTGCAGCACTAACAATTATGTAAATATATAAAATAATGTGTTATTATTATTATTATTATTATATTATTATTGCTACTACAACTACTAGACTGCCTCTTTCAGCACTTGCTTACTGTGATGGTGTAAGGAGTTGGGTGGAGCTTAAATTCAACACTAAGAGCACTTTCACACTGGGGCGTTGGGGACGCTGGCGGTAAAGCGGCACTATTTTTGGGGACATCGGTGGTAAAGCGCCGCTATTTTTAGCGGCACTTTACCGTCGTTTTAGCTTTTTGGCCACTAGTAGGGCACTTTTAACCCCCGCTAGCGGCCATAAAAGGATTAAAAGCACCCACGAAGTGCAGATGCCAAGGTGCTTTTGCGGCGCTGTCCATTGATTTCAATGGGCAGTGGCGCTGTAGGAGTGGTGTATACACCACTCCTACAGCGCCTCAAAGATGCTGCTTGCTGGACTTTTTTTAACGTCCCGCAAGCACACCGCTCCAGTGTGAAAGCCCTCAGGCTTCCACACTGCAGTGACAGGAGAGCACTTTGCAGGCACTATTTTTAGCGCTATTGTGCCTCAGTGTGAAAGTGACCTAAGTTCCTGAGGTTGGTTTTATGGTAAGATCAATTACAGTATTGTCACACAATGACAGACGTTACAGACTGAAATCCCCAGGTGATGGGGAAATTGCATATTACAAATTTTCTTAGTTAAAGTTTACATAAGTATGGTTTTACCTTGGTTGACTCACACCAAAGGAATGTTACTGTAAATTGACCAAGTCCTTAAAAACTCATAGTGTTGCTTGTAGTGGTAGTTGACCATTTTCTTACGCAAATTCTATATAACACACAAACACCGCTTGTAATACCTGTCACATGTCAGAGGTGCATTATGAAATGCGTCTGTGGTCACCTGCGCCAGGCCATATAATTGGAGTGACCCGGGCAGAAACAGTATCTTTAGTTACATTATCTCACAAAAGTGAGTACATCCCTCACATTGTTGTAAATATAATATAATATCTGAGTTTTGAGTGTACCTGAGTATTGTGTGTACTTGAGTACTTGTGTGCTGGGGTAACTGTGTATTGTGAGCACCTGTGTATCGTGAGTACCTATGTAGTGTGTATTGTTAGTACCGGAGTATTGTGTGTTTTGTGAGTACACCTAGACTGTGAGTGCACATGTGTTTTGTGAGTGCTGTGAGTGCACAAGTGTTGTTAGTGCACTTGGACTGTGAGTGCACATGGGCTGTAAATGTATATGGACTGGGAGTGCACATGTGCTGTCAGTGCACGTGGATTGTGAGTGCATGTGGGCTGTGGGTGCAAGTGGACTGTGAGTGCATGTGGTCTGTGAGTGCGCGTGGGCTGTGAGTACCTGTGTATTGTATTGTTGAGTACCTGTGTATTGTATTGTTGAGTACCTGTGTATTGTATTGTTGAATATTAGTTTCAGGAAGCTAGTTGTTAGTTCATTTGGACAAGATATAATCCTCAATCCCCATCAAATTAGTAGGATCTGGTGGACAGATTACTGGGAGGGGCTGGTGAAGACCCGGCTGTCATGGTGCACGTTGGCACCAAAGACAAAGTCAGAGGAAGATGGAGTGTCCTAAAAAATGATTTTAGGGACTTAGGAGCAAAATTGAGGAAAAGGACCTCCAAGGTAGTATTCTCAGAAATACTACCTGTACCTCGAGCCACACCAGAAAGGCAGAGGGAGATTAGCAAAGTAAACAAGTGGCTGAGGAGCTAGTGTAGTAAGGAGGAGTTTGGGTTCTTGGAGAACTGGGTCGACTTCTCAGTCGGTCACCAGCTCTTTAGAAGGGATGGATTGCACCTAAATAAGGAGGGTACAGATCTGCTGGGAGTGAAGATGGTCGAAAAGTTGGGCTTTAAAATTGGGCGATGGGGGTCAGGGTCTAGAGATAGAGATAGTCAGCACGGAACATATTCCAGAGGGTAGTATTGGGGGCATTAGTGGTAATTGACTAAAGCACCTAAACCCGAGGTAAGTATAGTAACAAGTTCCATTTGCAACCTCAGAACACCCAATAAGGAGACAGTAGGCGACCGGTTTAAATTACGTGGCATGTCCACCAATGCTAGGAGTCTGGCTGACAATATGGGAGAACTAGAGCTACTGTTGTTCATGTTGTAGCAATTTCAGAGACTAGGTTCAACAGCTCTCATGATTGTCTGGCAACCATTCAAGGGTATTCCCTATATTGCAGGGATAGAGAGGGTAAAAAAGGAGGAGGGGTATGCCTGTATATCAAAAATTATATACAAGTGAATGTGAGAGATGACATCGCTAAGGTAGCAAGCAAGGAGGTGGAATTCTTATAGGTAGAGCTGAAAAGGGATGAAACTAAGGGGAAAGTAATACTGGGAGTATGTTATAGGCCCCCTAACCAGAGGGAGGAGGCAGAGGCAGACCTCTTATCACAATGTGGATTAGCTGCAAGGATGGGAAGTGTCATCATAATGGGGGATTTTGATTATTCAGACATGGGCAAAAGGAACAACACATTCATCCAAGGCAGTTCCAAAATGTCTTGCAGAACAATTTCATGGGTCAGATGATAAACACAGCAACTATCAAGAATCAAACCGATACTAGACCTACCTATTACCAACAATACAGACCTGATCAAGGATGTGGAAATACGGGACAATTTAGGAAACAACGATCACAGGTCAATTTGTTTTTCGGTATAAATCAAACTAATAGGAAACATAAGGGGACTACAAAAACACTGAATTTAAAAAGGGACAACTTTCCTAAACTACAAGCCTTGCTAGAAGATACAAATTGGGATAAAATCTTAGGAACAAAGAACAGGGAGGAGAAATGGATATGCTTTAAGAGCATATTAAATAAGAGGAATTAGCCAGTGCATCCAAACTATAAGCCCATCCTTGTATGCCAAGGTCCTAGGTGTATCCTGGACTCTGAACTCTCCTTTAAGCCTCACGTCCAATCACTGTCCAAATCTTGGTGCCTTAACCTCCACAACATCTCCAAAATATGCCCCTTTCTAACCAATGACACAACAAAGCTCTTAATTCACTCCCTGGCCATCTCTCGCCTTGACTACTGCAACTCCCTCCTCATTGGCTTAACTCTACATAGTCTATCCCCCCTTCAATCCATCATGAATGCTGCTGCCAGACTCATCCACCTTACCAGTCGCTCTGTGTCTGCCACTCCTCTCTGTCAATCCCTCCACTGGTTTTTGCTGACCCAACAAATTAAATTCAAAATACTAATGACTACTTATGCTGCGTACACACGATCGGACTATCCGGCGGACGTAGCCCGGCGGACGTAGCCCGGCGGACAAACCGCCGGACTTTAAAGCGGAGGTCCGCTGGACTTTCCGAACAAGCGGACCTGCCCACACATGACCGGACTTTTCTGGCAGACTAGGTGCGGCAGACAAACCGCCGGACTTTTGAAATGAACGGACTTGCTGTTCATTTTGAATGCAGCTCCAGGTAGACGGGACTGGCGAAGGAAGTCAATCAACTAACGGCCAATGGCCACGGTTGTCGGGAAGAGGCCCTTGTCCTCATCAACATGGCGACAAGGTGCTTTGGGGTGGGGGGCCGCAGGGCCTCCCTTCCCCAAAGCACCCCCCATGTTAAGAGCACGCGGCCTGGTACAGCTCAGGAGGGGGGGGTGCTCACTCGTCCACACCCCCCTGCCTGACCGGCTGGGCTGCGTGCTCGGATAAGGGTCTGATATGGACCTGGGGGGGGCCCACGCTGTTTTTTCGGCGTAGGGCTTCCCCTTTAAGTCCATACCAGGTGATGGGGCCAGCGACGTGTCACTCTCGGTGATGGAGGCGGCGACATTGACATTCTTTGCTAGTCCTGTCTACCTGGAGCCACGTTCAAAATGATTGGACTTTGCTCCGTGTGCGGGCAAGTCCATTCATTTCAAAAGTCCGGCGGAATAACACACAGGGGGCCGGATTGTCCGCCGGACTGCCGAGTCCGGAGGACAATTTTGAGTCAAAACTTCTTTCTAAGTCCACTGGACTTTTGGGAAAAAAAGTCAGCTGGAGCCCACACATGAGCGGATTGTCCGGCGGACCAAGTCCGCCGGATAGTCTTATCGTGTGTACGGGGCATTACAGATAGGGAGCATAAGTCCGGGTTGAACTTTTGTTATTCAGACATTTGGCAAACATCTGAACAAACGGGTAGTTTGACCATTTGTTTGGCCCCTGAACCGAACACAATGCATTGCGGCGCTGAACAGTGCCTTGCAAGCCCTGATTAGCCGAAAGCTTCAGCCAATCAGGGCACAGAGCAGTGTCAGAGTCATGACTGGACACTGTCATCATGATTTTATCCAATCATGGCTCATTCCACAGTATAAAAGTATTCTTTCAATGGCAGGCAATTTCAGTGGGATTTTGGCGTGGAGAGAGATAGAACAGGGCTCTGTTCAGTGCTATTAGTTGGTGTGCTATACTGTGCTATACTGTGCTATTTTGCATCAATTGTCAGTGGAGAATATTAGTTTAGTGCCAGTCTAGGGACAGTGTGAGTGTAATGAGGAGGACCATCATTCAGCTTTGCATAGTGTGCAGAGTAGGGACAGCTTAGATAGTTTTACTGTAGTGTAGTGAGACTGTGTCATTTATACATACATTATTGTACAGTAGGGACAGTTCAGATAGTTTCAGTGTAGTGTAGCGAAGTGAGAACGTGTCAGTAATATTGACATTAGTGTATATCTAGAGTAGAGACAGTTCAGATAGCATTAGTGTAGTGGCAGATGAACACCATCTATTTGATTGTGTTACTTCCATTTAACACCATTTAGTTCTGTGTGCGCTACTGCTAGTTTAACGCCATATAGTTTTGTGTGCGTTGCTGCCAATTTAACGCCATTTACTTCTGTGTGTGTTACGCCAGTTTAATACCATTCACTTCTGTGTGTGTTACTGCAAATTTAACGCCATATAGCTTTGTGCATTACTGCCAGTTTAATACCATTTGCTTCTGTGTGTGTTGCTGCCAGTTTAACGCCATATAGTTTTGTGCGTTACTGCCAGTTTAACCCCATATAGTTCTATGTGCGTTACTGCCAGTTTAAGGCCATATAGTTCTGTGTGCATTACTGCCAGTTTAACACCATATAGTTTTTTGCATTACTGCAAGTTTAACGCTATTTACTTCTGTGTGCGTTACTGCAAGTTTAATGCCATTTACTTATGTGTGCGTTACTGCAAGTTTAATGACACAGTTCTATAGTTATAGTGTGAGTACTCAAATTAAAGTGTATCAAACACCACTTTACATTGATTAAAGTGCATCTACGTACAGATTTTCACTTCTTCTTTACATTTGCTTATAAGCACCGCCCCCTCCCAATAATGTCTGGGAGAACAACAAGGACAGGCAGACGTTCCCTTGGCACTGTAAGGGGGCCAGCAACAAATGTGTTCACAGGCAACGGTTGGACCTGGTGGTCAGTCCTCAGGCAGGGCATCATTTCCTCTGTTTAGTGAGTTTGCCCATGCTATCCAGCTACAGCATGCAGAGGAGGTGGTCGACTGGCTTACTAAACCTTCCTCATCCTCCTCACCCTCTGTCACGCAAGCAGAGACAAGTGTGCAGTCCCCTGCAGTTCCCAACATCAGCCATGGAGGAGTCAGCTGAGTTATTTGACCATAGCATTAGCCACTTGCTCCTTGATGATGCCCAGCAATTGCTGGATTCAGAAGTTGGTTCTGAGGTTGAGGATGACAGGAACATGAGCCTAGAGAGAGGGGAGAACACTGGTAGACAAATTGGCATTCATGTTCCCCCAGCCGCAGCGTATTGCCAAGTTGTCTCCAGTGGTAATGATGATGATGAAGATGGAGGAGATGGAAATAATGATGATGATGATGATGATGAGGTCACTGATATGACTTGGGTGCCAGATAGAGCAGAGTAGGAAACTGAAGGTGAGGCGGCACAACCCCAAGGAGGCCGACATCAAGAAAGAGAGCAGCCACCCTATTCCATCACATTTTGCAGCTGTTATCTCCTGGCCCACTCCCCAAAAGCTCAGCTGCCTGGGCCTTTTTCAGCACATCTGCAGCAGATCGCACTGTTGCTATCTGCATACTGTGTCTCAGGGACATCAAACATGGCAAAAACACCAGCCATTTGGGTACCACATGCTTACCAAGGCATTTAACATCCTACCACTCAGCTCATTGGCAAGAGCACCTAAAAGCCACACAAAAGGGGCACAAATCTGTCCCTCCTCCTCCTTACCCACTTCAGTCTGTCCCTGCTATACCGAGTCATTACCTCTCAGCAGCCTTCAATGACAGGGATGATGGTATAGCACAGGGTGTCCCAGGTCCTGGCAGCACATCTGCCAGCAGCACACCACCAGCTGTAGACTGTAGCTGGCAAATTTCTCTGCCCTATCTGATGCAGTGGAAAAAAAATACAGTCCCTGCCACCCACATGCCCAGCATCTAAATGCAAGCTTGTCAAAGCTTTTGGCTCTCCAACTTCTACCTTTCAGCCTGGTGGATTCTGCCCCCTTCTGTGAATTTGCACAATGTGCTGTGCCACAATGGCAGGTTCCCAGTCGCTACTACTTTTCACGCAAGGCCATTCCATCTCTCTACCATTACGTGTAAAGGAATGTTCTGGCAGTCAGCCGTAAAAACCACCTTACTGCTGACACGTGGTCCAGCAAGCATGGGCAAGAATGAAATATTTAATTCACAGCACACTGGGTAACGCTGCTTGCAACTCAAAAGGATGCAGGACAGGGCTCGGTGCTGCAGCTGGCTGTGCCCCTGTGTCTCCATACAGCTGTTGGTGATGATGCTAGACCTGTGCCCATCTTCCTCCTCCTCTGCCACCACCATTCCTGCAGAATTGTCCTATGAACATCGGGTACCCTCTAAGCGTTCAAAGGGCTATCCCCAAAGTCAGGCTAAAAGGTGCCATTGAATGCTTCAGCTGGTGTGTTTAGTGGACAGGAACCACACCGGAGCAGAGATTCTTGCAGCTCTGCAGTGGCAGGCCCAGAGGTGGTTCACACCATGCCAGCTGGAGCAAGGAATGGTGGTGTGCGATAATGACTCAGACCTCCTGTCCACCCTTAGACAGGGAAAGATTACACATGTGCCATGCCTGACACATGTCCTCAATTTGGTGGTGCAGCATTTCCTAAATACGTACCCAGGGTTGCAAGATGTGCTAAAGCTGGCCAGAAGAGTCTGTAGCAAATTCAAACGGTCATACACAGCCAGTGCTGGGTTGGCTGAAATTCAGTAGGAATTCCACCTGCCCGTAAACCGCCTATTTGTAACATACCCACCAGGTGGAACTCAACTTTGGCAATGCTGTAGCGGATATACATGCAGCAGAGTACCTATGTAAGTATGGCAGGACAACAGGCTCAGGCCGCCTTCAGCTTTTTTCCCCCACGCCAATGGCTTATCATAAAGGGATGCATGCACTGTATTGTCACCATTTGAGGAGGCAACAAGGATGGTGAGCCATAACAGTTCATGCATCAGTGACACAATCCCTGTTGTATTCCTGCTGGAGCAGACTCTGCATGGCATTATGGACAGGGCACTGGAGGCAGAGCAACAGGAGGAAGAGGAGGACTTCCTTTCCTCTCAAGGCCCACTTTATCCAGACACTATCATTCCTATGTCACAGAACACACAGGAGGAGAGAGGGGAGGAGGATGGGGAGGAGGATTCTGGCACTTTCATAGGCTTTGAAGAAGAGGAAGACATGTGTCAATCTGTAAGCGATGGCTTTCCAACCCCAGGGCCCTTGGGAGTAGTACGTGGCTGGGAGGAGGAAGTTCCAGATGCGGTCATCTTGCGTGACCCCGAGGAGTATCATCCTGTCCCCACAGAGAGTGCAGAAGAAAAAATCTCTTGAGGACACATTCAAAGAGGATTTTATTGAACATTTTTCCTGACTCCAGTAGGTTACAGTGTCATGGAAAACGTAGTTTTGCGTCTTCTGTTGGTCAAGAGAGGAACGTTGGAGAAGGCGTCAGTCTAAGTGAGGCATTTTGGAATTTTTTTAGTCCTCACCGCCCAGGGAGGTCAGCTTCCACATCCCATCGGCAGCGTCTGCATTACATGGTGAAAAACAAGATATTTGGGGGGCACACCCTAAAAAAATGCATAAAGATGGTGCTGCCATAAGACCATACAACAGAACAAAAATATTACAGTGCACACATGCAAAACTAACATTTACCTCCAGCAAGGCTTTTTTTAAAACACCTAGACATTTTCAAAAAACATTATCAAAAAATATGGGGATTTGGTCACACCATATTGCTATATGTTGCTTAAGTCCTGTACTCCTGTAGCAAGAAATTCATTTACTTATAATATAACAATATTATTTTGAAGCACTTGTGTCTGTTCCTAGGTTAGCCTCTACATTAGAATACATTTAAAATAATTTCTATATGAATTTTTATATATAATATGTTCTATGTTCTGGACTAACTTGATTTAGCATATACAATAGTAAATCCCAATGTTGAGGACTCTAAGTGACTTGAAAATCAGTACAATCAGTACCTTATAATTTGAAGTGCCACTGGGAAATATATTTTTTTTTTGGATTAGCAAAATGGCAAGTACTTCTGTAATTAGACAGATAACCTTGACATGTAATCACTAGTGGGCATGTTACATATTCTAAATCCTTTCTTAAAATGAGAGAAAATGTATTCCAGAAATAAAGTTTTACTTGCTTGTACATTTATTAGTCTTGGTTTTGGCAGATTTCTTAAAGGACAATTCCAGTCCCCCAAAAAATGGGCCAAGCTAAATAAAATTTATACAAGCAACATAGAAGTTCTAAAAATATATATGTGTACAGTAAGCCTGCCACACTGATCATTTCCTCTGTCCTTACTTTCCTCTTCAATGCTCTGTAAGCTATTAGTAAATGAAGAAACCCTATAAGCATGCTTTGTACTTACCTCTTAAAGCTGAACTCTCGGATAAGTGAATATTGTCTAAATACAAGAAGCAGGTATATTTATTCCAAATGTATGCAGTATACCAGTGCAAATGTATGAGGACCACTGCTGTTCTGTGCATTGTTACTGGTCTTTTATCTGACCCCCTTCCCCATAGTTTTTGGTAAAAGGCAACCTATAGTAGGAGGACCTCCTGGGGCCCTCCCACAGCTCTGCTCTCGGCACTGTTGAGCACAGTGTTGATGTTACCAATAATTTTACAGGTTTATAAATGTGTTTGCAAAAGGTATTTGGTGCATACAAAAAGGATTTATATATTTTAGGATACTGCAAAATATATTTAAATAAAAGCTTTTGTGCCTAGCGTGCAGTTTTTGTGTTTTTTGGAGCTCCTGAAGCTAGAGGTGTTTTGATATGCAAATACAAACTTGGTAATTTGATGGCAGACCTACCCCCTACTGCATAACTATTGATTCTAATGTGGGAGAGATGGGCCAGCCATTGACCTCAATACAGTATATGTACAGTATATCAAAGTGATATACTCTACAGTGATATAGAAATGCTTGCTTTATCTGGGTTAAAGGGGAGAGAAAATCATATTTCTCAGCTGTTTCAGAGGCTATAGTATTTGTTACTTCATAATGGATGTGTCTGAATATATGTGCTGATTTTATAGCATATTTAACTGTAGGTGACTCTGCAGGTGAAATTGTTATCATGAATCTTAGTTCTTAGAAAACTAGAGAGCTCTTTAAAGGGAGACTTCATTGTTATTATTACATAGTATAAACCAACAGTTTCCAGAAGAAAACTGTAATCCCAAGCTGTAAAATAACCAGGGCAGTTCTGAAATAGAAGGAAGTGTTAGCAAAACTCCAAAAATCTATTCAAGTAAATTCAATAATTCAGGAATAAGCTTCAAGACATGGGGAGACCTTCATGAAGCTCCCAGGTATAGTATGGAAAGTCATCCTTAACTGACCACATACAGTGAATATATGTGCCGATTTTATAGCATATTTAACTGTAAGTGTCTCTGCAGGTGAAATTGTTATCATGAATCTTAGTTCTTAGAAAACTAGAAATCTCTTTAAAGGGAGCCTTCATTGTTATTATTACATATTATAAACCAACAGCTTCCAGAAGAAAACTGTAATCCCAAGATGTAAGATAACCAAGGCAGTTCTGAAATAGAAGGAAATGTTAGCAAAACTCAAAAAAATCTATTCATGTAAATTCAATAATTCTGGAATAAGCTTCAAGCCATAGGAGACCTTCATCAAGCTCCCAGGTATAGTATGGAAAGTCATCCTTAACTGACCACATACAGTGAATTTGTCAGGCCCACTTAAGTGTATAAACTAACCTAACTCTTAAAGTGCATATACCTTGTGGTTGCACTGTGGACCTTTGTTTGCCTTCATATTTGAGGTGGTTTTAGCTGTATTAGTGCACTTGCAAGAAAAATAATATAGTATGGTCGGTGATATTTTTTTATTTGCACTAATAATAACATTTTCAGAAGCTTTCAGGGTGCATCCCTTTCTTCTAAGACCCAGGCAGTACCGATACACATAATTTTAGCAAAATGATATGCAGGACAATCTCTAATGCAGGCTTTAAGGCAACCCAACCTCAGACATGAATTAATCAGCGGGAAACTTTATTCTGATTACAGAGATGAAAATAAAGGAAACAAAGCCTCTCAACAACAAAGGCTACAAACTGTGCAGCAAAATCAATTCATTAAAAAGTGTCATACATGCAAAAGGAACCTTCAATATTATAGAATCATACAGCTGTACCTTCAGTAATGTGATGTGTGTCATTTAATTTACAATGAATGCCACCAAGGATCCTGTATTGTGAAACAGAGAAGAAATGATTGTTATTATTATTATTATTATTATACACGATTTATATAGTGCCAACAGTTTACGCAGCGCTTTATAATGTAGAGGAGGGACAGCACAATTACAGTACAGTTCAATACAGAAGGGACAGGAGGGCCCTGCTGATAGAGCTTACATTCTAAAGGGAGGGGGTGGTTTTCTTAGTCACTATTGAACAGTTTTATGACCATTCTCACCTCTGTGATTCTTCCTCCTCCCAGTCCATAGACCTCTCCTCTCTTTATCACACCAGCTCTCCCAGTTGAATCCACTTTCATTCTACTTTGTTGTTGTGACAGGAGTCCCTTTGGGCAGGGGGCCCGTGGAACCCAGCTTACCCCTGTTTCATCTCCCCAGGCCCCTTTTATGTGTAAGTCAACCTGTGTCTATTAGGGATGTAGGGTGATGGAGAAACTGATGGACAAGTACTTAAAGAGGAAGTAAACCCTGATGAGTTTACTTCCTCTTTTTTTCCCTGCAAAGGTAAAGCATAATGGACTACTATGCATCGCATAGTAGCCCATTATGTGTCACTTACCTGACACAGGAGCCAGCGAAGTCGCCGCTGTCCCCTGTAGTCCGCCGCATCCATCTTGCTGGTGGCGTCTCGCAGCTCCGCCGCTGTCATTCGGCGAAGCCGCGATGACGTCACTCCCGCGCATGCGCACGGGAGTCGACAAATGCGGCAGCTCCATTCTTGGAACTGCCGCGCTCAGTGCGCCTGCGCGCCGCTGTCTACGTTTTCGGGCAAATATCTCCTAAACCATATAGGTTTAGGAGATATTGCTTGGACCTACAGGTAAGCCTTAATCTAGGCTTACCTGTAGGTCAAAGTGGTTTATAAGGGTTTACAACCACTTTAATGGACGCTGAGAATGTGGTTTGGATTACTTCAAATGTCACAGTAATAATTATCAACAATATCCCTCAAGAAATACATTAAGAGAAATTAATTTAACCTTTTCAGACTGAGAGAATCATAGCAGATGTTAATATAATCAGCAAGCCACCTGGTGCTGGTAGTCTCTTGCTATTGTCTGTTTGTTAAGGTGTTATGTGTTTTCTGCTAAGCATGACTGTCCCATGGTTAATTGTTGATTGGATCACCTATTGTCTGATTAATCACAACATTGTCTGGGTGGGCATTGAGTTACCTAGGCTGGTTTAAGTTACATAGTTACATAATAGGTGAGGTTGAAAAAATATACAAGTCCATCAATAGGGATGAGCCAAATACCCCCCGATTCGGTTCGCACCAGAACTTGAAAACTCAAAAGTGCTAATTTTAAAGGCTTATATGCAAGTTATTGCCATATAAAGTGTTTGGGGACTGGGTCCTGCCCCAGGGGACATGTATCAATGCGAAAAAAAGTTTTAAAAACGTCAGTTTTTTCAGAAGCAGTGGTTTTAATAATGCTTAAAGTGACACAATAAAAATGAAACATTCCTTTAAATATCATGCCTGGGGGTGTCCTTAGTCTGCCTGTAATGTAGTGCATATTTTCCTGTGTTTACAACAGTACCACAGAAAAATGACATTTATAAAGGAAAAAATGTAATTAAAAACTGCTTGCAGCTGTAATGTATTGTCGGATCCTGGCAATATAGATAAAAATATTAAGGGGAACCCTGCACCAAAATGTAAAAAAAAAATGTTGTGGGGTCCCTCCAAAAATCCATAGCAGGCCCTTTAGGTCTGGTATGGATTTTAAGGGGAACCCTGAGCCAAAATTAAAAAAATAATAACGTGGGGGGTACCCCTCAAAATCCAAAACAGACCCTTATCTGAGCATGCAACCTGGCAGGCTGCAGGAAAAGGGGTTGGGCGACGAGAGCATGCCCACTCCTGAACTGTACTAGGCCACTTGCCCTCAACATGGAGAGGGTGTTTTGGGGTCCCCCCCAAAACACCTTGCCCCCATGTTGATGGGGACAAGGGCCTCTTCTCCAAAAACCTTTGCCCAGTGGTTGTGGGGGTCTGCGGGCGGGAGACTTATCGGAATCTGGAAGTCCCCTTTAACAAGGGGACACTTATATCCCGCCCCCCATGTGAATAGGTATCGGGTACATTGTACCCCTACACATTCACCAAAGTAAAAATGAAAGTAGACAGTTTGGGACAAGTCTATTATTAAAAAAAGAAATGTCCCGCGATGTCCATTCATCTTCAATCTCAGCGCCGATGACCTGAGAAAAGAAAAACAAGAAAACAGAAAAACTCCACCTCAATGGGAGGCTCCCGCTGACTGGAGCCTTTTTGTGCTGACAGCTTTTATATAAATGAGGGTGGGGCCACCTGGTGATGTAAGCGAATGACCCCACCACATCTAACACGCTTCTTCCTTCCAAACGGACTATGCTGCTGTACAAAGAATTCTCTGTTGCTCCTTCATCCAGAGTGTAACCACTTTCAATTTGTATGCAATCAGGCAGGCCCAACTACATAGTTGAAGGTAAATTGAAAGGAAATTGAACAAAAACATTGTATGGCAAGTGATTGTAAAGTCTAATTTTTTTTTTCTATTGAAATAATAAACACGTTATACTTACCTGCTCGTGCAGTGGATTTGCACAGAGCAGCCCTGTTCCTCCCCTTCTCAGGTCCCTCTTCTGTGCTCCTGGCCCCTCTTTCCTGTTGAGTGCCCCCACAGCAAGCAGCTTGCTATGGGGGGACACCGAGCCAAGCTGCAGCTACCTGTGTTCATTCAGACACAGAGCTGTAGTTCGGCCTTGCCTCCTCTCTCTCCTGATTGGCTAACTGACTTTGAAAGCAGCGAGAGCCAATAGTGCCGCTTTTGTGTCTCAGCCAATCAGAAGGGAGAGTCCCGGACGGCCGAGACACTTGTGGACATTGCTGAGCAGAAACGGGGCTCAGGTAAGTATTAGAGGGGTGAAGATAGAATGCATTAAGATAAAAAAAAAACTTCTGACTTTACAACCACTTTAATACAGGAGGTGTGTTACTGGCGTGGTTACTTCACCAGGTGAAAACAGGGAAAAAGCCCCCCCAAAAAAACAAAAAAACCCCCCAAAAAAATGGAATGTAGCTACTACATCTAATGATTTGTAAGCTCAAATATATTATATTTGTTGTGGGTTTAATAACCCTTTAATCTATCTATCTATCTATCTATCTATCTATCTATCTATCTATCTATCTATCTATCTATCTATCTATCTATCTATCCATCTATCTATCTATAGATCTAGATATCTAGATATTGATATAGATATTGATATAGATATAGATATCTAGATCTAGATCTAGATATCTAGATATATATATATCTAGATATACTCAGTCTATTAATGCAAATAATTTTTTATTTTTATACACAATAATGTCTGAGAAGACTTGTTACATAAGTAAGAAATCAATAATAAGAAATCAACAAGCAAGAATCACATTATAATTTTGTATTTTCGATCATTTTTTATTGTTTTAGTGGCAATGTTCAGCGTTACCGCACCATAAATCTAAAATGCTATTTTAATATGCATATTAAAAACGACACCAGAATTTTTATCAGTTTTAATCTGTAATGGCATCATAGGTTAGCCATTAAGGTCAGAGATAGTTTGCTGTACACTTAACATTATCACATAATTTATATTACAGAACACATTGATAATGCAGAAAGTGACAAGACCGAATGCATACATTTATACGCCATTATAATGAAAGCAATGGCTGCATTAAAAAGGAGGAGCTTGTCTAGCTACCTCTTGCGTTCACTATCTGTGACATTCACACGTCTCCTGTATTGATTCAACACAAACCTGAGCCAGCTTCTGGCTGGCAGTATAAGCCTTCCAGACTTAATGATCTACATCAAATGTACCAACTTTGATAAACAAGCTCTCAGGAACCAAATCACAAATCTTGTCATGATGTATCACGCCAAAGAGTTTCACTTTGTGAGGTTGTCTGGTATGTTGCCAAAATGTATTTTCTAAGCCAAATTGTGCCTCAAGCTGTAAAGAGACCAGTGCAGACAAGTAAAATGCCCTTTGGAAATTCCTAGCAGAAAGGCCAGCGTTGATGCAAATAGCAACATTTTTTTTCGGAAGCGTACAGTTGTAATTTGATGTTTTTGAATGAAATGACAGCCAGAAGGACACTTCATTTTTCATGTAAATGGTTGGGCTTTTAATATGAGATGGCATTACTGTAAATCACTGTTTACAGGTTTATTTTTGTACAGGATATTCTACATTTTAAAGCTGAACTCCAAAATGAAAAAAATAAATAGCCTTGCAGTGGGTCTCTTCTGCAAGGGTTAAAGCGGTTGTAAAGTCACTAATTACAAACCCTGTAAGCCCCTCTTTTACATAAAGATATACTGTGCAGTATCTGTGTTTTTTAAAAATGATGCAGCAAAATACTGTACCCTATTTCAGAGCTCCACTATGCAGTCATGTGGCCACCCATCGCTCAGCTTCCCTGGTCCCAGGACTATAGTGGGGGGGTTGGGATTCCCCATTGATGTCAGCCGGGGGGGAGAGGAGGAGAGCGGCGGGAGGTCACGTGAGCGCACAGCAGTGCTCAGAAATAAGATATTTCGCTGCATATTTTTAAAAACACAGATATTGCACAGTATATCTTTCTGTAACAGAGGGGCTTCCAGGATTTGGGATTAGTGATTTTACAGCCATAGCAGGGGCGGGGAGGAGATCGCAGGCACACAGCCTCCCAAGCTGACATGCAGGGAAGGAGGGGGAAAAGTAGAGACTGTAGTACAGTAGATACTGCAGTCTAACTGAGGCATGTAAACTGACTACATTATCATGGATCAGCAGCCATGATTACCGTGGTCAGCACACTAAAGGGGACACAGGAACAAGCAGGATGAGCCAGGTATTTTACAACATAGAGAGGGACAAATGACACAGCACAAGCACTATGCTGTATATCCAGGAACAGGATCTTTTTTTTTTTTTTTTTTTTTTTTTTTTAGGGTTACAACCACTTTAAATATTTGTTTTTCAAAACAATATATACAGTATCTTACAAAAGCGAGCCCTCACATTTTTGTAAATATTTTATTATATTTTTTCATGTGACAACACTGAAGAAATTACACTTTGCTACAATGTAAAGTAGTGAGTGTACAGTTTTTATAACAGTGTCAATTTGCTGTCCCCTCAAAATAACTCAACACAGAACCATTAATGTCTAAACCGCTGACAACAAAAGCGAGTACACCCCTAAGTGAAAATATCCAAATTGGGCCCAAAGTGTCAATATTTTGTGTGGCCACCATTATTTTCCATCACTGCCTTAACCCTCTTGGGCATGGAGTTCACCAGAGCTTCACAGGTTGCCACTGGAGTCCTCTTCCACTCCTCCATGATGACATCACGGAGCTGTTGGATGTTAGAGATCAAGCGCTCCTCCACCTTCTGTTTGAGGATGCTCCACAGATGTTTAATAGGGTTTAGGTCTGGAGACATGCTTGGCCAGTCCATCATTTTACCCTCAGCTTCTTTAGCAAGGCAGTGGTCATCTTGGAGGTGTGTTTGGGGTGGTTATCATGTTGGAATACTGCCCTGCGGCCCAGTCTCCGAAGGGAGGGGATCATGCTCTGCTTCAGTATGTCACAGTACATGTTGGCATTCATGGTTCCCTCATTGAACTGTAGCTCCCCAGTGATGGCAGCACTCGTGTAGCCCCAGACCATGACACTCTCACCACCATGCTTGACTGTAGGCCAGACACACTTGTCTTTGTATTCCTCACCTGGTTGGCACCACACACACTTGACACCATGTGAACCAAATAAGTTTATTTTGGTCTCATCAGACCACAGGACATGGTTCCAGTAATCCATGTCCTTAGTCTGCTTGTCTTCAGCAAATCTGACTGGCTCCATATGCTGCTTCCCCTTCTGCCAGTCTGAGTTCTGTTGTACAGGGAACTGCGAGAGGCTGCTGCCAATTCAAATTCATGTGCTTGCACTGCGAGTAGCTAAAATAAAATAAAAATTTAATGATTAATTAATACAGAGCTGCAATAATGTGTGTCTTTTATATCTGTCTGGAGTTCAGCTTTAATGATGATACAAGCATTGCTTGCAAGAGTAGTTCTGAGATATGCTGAGTGATTATTATATGCAAACTCTTACTCTTGGCAATTATATGGCTAACAGTTAAGCTATTTTCATTTATCAGATTCTTATAACAGGTTATTACAATTATCTAAACCTGAGCCATGACACCTTTTTAAGACATTTTTCTAAAAGAGTGGAGTCGCACATTTCATACCTCTTCTTTATGGCTTAATTCCTAGCTATTACTTTTCACAAATATATACCGTATATGAATTGCAGATTGGAAAAAAAAAAATCTGAGGACAGAAATTGCTGTTTAATATATAAAAAGTAAGATAGTCAGTCTAGTGTAATACAAAAAAAAAGAAGGAAAAAATGAATTAAGTACATATTTTGCCAAAAAGGATGTAAAATACTTAGTGACACATCTAAGTGTGTTAAAGACGCCAGGCTGATTTATATTCATATACTTGTGTAACTGTAACAAATATGCATCCAGCAGCTCTTTTGCACTTATCAGATTCTATCACTAGTACCAAGAATTGGAATCACTCTTCTTATGTACTTTGAGAACAGTTATATTGGAAGTCTACAGTGTCTTGTAGTTCACATGGATCATCTGCAAACCTTTGTATGGATGGAGGTCTTTATAATCCTCTCTATAAAAGCTTTTATCTATTTTATCTGTGTGGACATCCTGGATCCTACAACGAAAATTATAATCAATTTAGCTTCTTGTTTTGTTCCTCTGCTATATCTGGCTGACTGTCTTGACACTTACCACATAAATCTTTCTTTTTTCTTCTGTTTCTATTTCATCTTTCTTTGTACTTGTATTCAGTTTTCTGATCAATTATGGGTTGTCACTTACGGGTGTACATTCTCTTGAACCAGCTTTACAAATTCTCATACATGTTTATTCCTAGCACTTTTATTCAATTCATTTTATGATATATATATATATATATATATATATATATATATATATATATATATATATATATATATATATATATATATATATATATAGAAAGGCCAGTATGGTGGCCTGAAATTATGGGAGGAGCCCGGTGGAGTATATAACCAGCCCGTTCGCCTATCCTCCTCGTCGGTTCCGGTGCGCGATATCTGATACGTCAGAAATCAAGGGCCGACTATCCTCGAGACCAAAACGTAGTGAGCCGTGTTCGTGAGTTCCCGCGTTGTCCATTCGCCTTCACATTTGACAAGTCGTCTTGTCATTCGTCAGCGTCCGTGTGTTTGCCGTCCGAGTGTCGCTATACTCAACGAAATTTTCTGTTGTCGTACAACACGTCTGGGCCGGCTGTCGCAGGTAGGGCTTCGGCACCCTTTTCAGTTCACGTGTTACAATGTCACGCAAACGAGATTCCCTGAACTCACGAACCTCTCACTTTCATTTTCACGAACGTTTTAAACTGTCGCACTCGTACTCGTTACCTCATGTCACTACCCCCTTTCTTTCGGAAGAAGTCGTTATCACCTTTTCGGGACATGTCGATCGTGCCACATCAGGCACTTCGTTTCGTAGGCACTACTGAGCCGAACGACTCCCCGATCATTTCTCTATATCCGAATCGATCGAATCGTTTCGAAATCACAGCCGACTGCTCATTACGTTAAATCAAGCAGTCCGGACAATGGCAATTTCACGTTGTTTTCAAGCCGTAAACCGGTCGGACCGTTCCACTTCGAATAATTTCATGCCATTTCAATCATTTCATGCCGTTTGAATTATGTCTGTCATTTCATCTCATTTCAAATCATTTCAGTCTGTTATATCAGATCGATTCATTTCTACCATTTCTAAATCATTTCATCATTTCTGTCACTTACCGCGCTCCGGTGCGAATCCTGTCGCATCTCCGATGCACCGATTCGCTTCGAAGTGCCCCAGGGTTCGGCCTCATTTCTGTACATGCTCCAGAGACTGAGTCACTCGCAGGATCAGGCACGGTCCCTGATTCTAGTCTTTGTCATGGCATACCATTTCTGTCACTTATTATGCTCCAATTCGAATCCTGTCGCATTCTTTTATGCACCGATTCGTTCTGGTGTGCCCAGCTGTTACGCCTCATTTCAGTACATGCTCCAGAGACGGATTCCTTGTTGTAACCATCAGTCCAGTCGTTGAATCTTGTCTCTGTCATGGCATATCATTTCTGTCACTTATTACGCTCCAATTCGAATCCTGTCGCATTCTTTTATGCACTGATCCGTTCTGGTGTGCCCAGCTGCTACGCCTCATTTCAGTACATGCTCCAGAGACGGATTCTTTGTTGTAACCATCAGTCCAGTCGTTGAATCTTGTCTCTGTCATGGCATATCATTGGTATGCTAGGCAGAACTTATATTTAGCCAATTTTAATATATCAAACATTAGTAATAAATAAACAATAAACCAATATGTGTGGAGTTAAACGGCCGCGGCCTTTTTATTATAGGTTTAAATATAAATCAATATATATCTATTTTATTCAGCATAAAATTGTCAAAAAACACAAATTAATATTTTAACAACATTAACATAGCTTAGCTATTAAAGCTCAAGCCATTTAAGCACACAGAATAAACAGTCCCTTTTCAAAGAAAAGGACAAATAACCTCATAATACAGGCCGCGACATGGGAAGGGGGGGCGGGAACGTCTTCTTCTCTTCTTGTCCTGGTAACTGCCACTTGTAACGCACTTTTCTCTACCCTTATAGGCAGCAACTCGTGCCAGGACCGTTGCTGCCTGATACCACCAATCATAGGCAAGCATTTCAACTGTTCAACGACAATTGGTCTGCCAGCATCCCATACATGGGGGGTGGGGACAATTCTTGCCCCTCCCACCATTTTCATGGTATGCTAGGCAGAACTTATATTTAGCCAATTTTAATATATCAAACATTAGTAATAAATAAACAATAAACCAATATGTGTGGAGTTAAACGGCCGCGGCCTTTTTATTATAGGTTTAAATATAAATCAATATATATCTATTTTATTCAGCATAAAATTGTCAAAAAACACAAATTAATATTTTAACAACATTAACATAGCTTAGCTATTAAAGCTCAAGCCATTTAAGCACACAGTATAAACAGTCCCATAAGCCGAGCTTATGAAACATAAGCAAGGCACCCCACCCGGCCCACGGCCAACTCCACACTAGATTGGACATTCATATTAAGAATATCCAAAGCAATATCCGACAGGTGAATGCCGTCATAGCGGTAAAAGCCCAGCACACCACCCTTCAGCTCCACGTGTCGGTAAGCAAAACTATCAATAACAGTCTTTAAATTAGAAAGAGATCAATTAATTTTCTTTCTCATTTTCTCAAAATGCCTACAAGGAGGCGAAAAACATTGTAAGCAAAGAATGACCTCGGAAAAAAACAAAAACGCAACCAGGCATAATATTATGAAAGCAAAGTAAATCAGCCTTCATATTAGCTAGTAAATCCAAAGTTCTAATACAACCGAGGTCATTCCCAGCCAAATGGAACACCACAATATGCGGAATAGGCCATCTGGAATGCAAGAAAGAAAATACCCCTTTCAAATGATGCCATCTCATACCCTTTTGTCCATACCAATGTAACAAAAATTTTGACGAAGAGAAATCCAAATTAACACCATAGCATCTGGAAGCCGCTCTTTCATGGGCCCAATAGACAAAGGAATGGCCGATGATCCACACGATGCATTGAGAATCTGAAATTTAAACAGAATTATTAAGACGAACATAATTACGAAAACATTGAGATCGCCATCTACCAATACATTTAATATCACCGGCAGAAAGACCTAATTTAGCCGCAGCAGTAGCTGCGCCAATACGAAAGGAATGGGAAAAAAAGGCCAGATGATCCAATTTCAGATAAACCAAACATCGTTTGAAAACAGCATTGAATTGAAAATTAGTCAATGGGGAACCATCGGAATGGATCAAAAACTGCTTGTTAAAAGAGGGCCTCAAGGTCAAATAAGAAAATGTTAGAGAAACTGCACAAATCTCTACATTCACATGACAGCGAATAGTGATCCAATGACCACGACCCAATTGATCAGATTTACTCTTGGTCAAAAATAAACGGAGAACCCCAGCATCAAGGTGAACCGAAGACATTGCCATGCCTAAACTAGAAGACTTATTTGGAGGAAGAAGCTCAGATATTCTCAAAGCTCCATAAAAACACAAACAAAAAGACACTTTAAACAATAAAGCTTTGAAAGAAGAAGAACACACTATGTCAGTGGCAGCGCAAAGCTTACCCAAAACATCAACAGATATAGGCAATCTTCTATCAGGAACCTTAAATCGTTTACGATACCCTTTAAGAGCCAATTGAACAGAAAAATATGAAGTGCATGAAGAACCACCATTTAATTTACGAAAAAAGGAGACACCAGCTAGAGTCTTAACAATATAAGAATATGAGTAATTTTTTAACATTAAAGAATTAACAAAAGCTAAAACTAAACCCTCTGAAATATAAGCACAATCAAGACCATAAAGGGACAAAAAAGAACACCAAAACCCCCACGCGGCTTCGTAACATGCCCACGTGGAAGGGGCCAAAGATTGTTTAATAGCAGATTGTACTTGCATCAGACCAACGTCCACAAAGGAGGAGGACAAGGTTCCCCAATCGCCTCTGCATCCGGAACCAACTCTCAAAATTTGCCGATCTGTAGGCGAGATAAAGCATCAGCCACAACATTGTGAACACCACGCACATATTTTGCTTTCAACCAAATATTAAATCGTAGACATTGCAAAACTAAACAACGTAAAAGAGAAATAACAGGTAAAGATTTAGATACTAAACAATTAAAAACAACCCCTTTATTATCAGAATGCAAAAGTATGCTTTTGTCCCGAAAATGAGAGCCCCACAATTCCAAAGCAACGACAACAGGAAAAAGCTCAAGAAGAACGATATTCTAAAGAAAACCTTGCTCAGACCAAGAAGGGTGCCACTTTTCAGCCGACCACTTACCACACCAAAAGGCACCATATCCAACACCACCCGATGCATCAGTATAAAGATTGAGTGCAGAAGCCTCACAAAATGACGATTGCCAAAGGGAATATCCAGTAAAAGAAACCAGGAACTCTTGCCAAACTAACAAATCCTCCCAAATATCATGAGTTATTCGAATATAGTGTTTTGGCGAGGAAACACCAGAAATAGCCCGATAAAGTCATCTAGAGAAAACCCTCCTTACAGGAATAACCCTAGCAGAAAAGGCCAACAAACCTAATAAAGATTGAATAGTCTTTAACTGTACTTTCCGCTTAGACAAAATAAAATCTAACAAAAATCTAGTTTTAAGAATTTTGTCCAGAGGAAGTCGGAACTCCATACGTACCGTATCTATTTGAACACCCAAAAATTCCAAACACGTACAAGGCAGCACCGATTTTTCATCAGCCAACGGTACTCCAAAAAGGTCACAAATAAATCGGAATTGATTAAAAAGATTCAGGCAATCAGAACTATTCGCACTCCCTACAAACAAAAATTCATCAAGGTAATGCAAGCAATTACTAGAATGAGAGCTGAAACGAAGTACCCAGTCTAAAAAAGAAGAAAAAAGTTCAAAATAAAAACAAGAAATTGAACAGCCCATAGGTAAACATTTATCAAAAAAGAACAAATCATCAAACACAAAACTAAGAGAATTAAAGGCAGCAGGACGAATAGGCAGAAGCCTAAAAGCTGACTTTATATCAGCTTTCGCCAACAAAGCTGATTGACCAACACCCCTGATCAAGATCAAAGCATCATCAAAAGAAGAATAAGATACCGCACACAATTCAGGGTCAATATCATCATTTAATGACATACCCTCAGGGTAAGATAAATGATGAATAAGTCAAAAAGTACCTTTCTCTTTTTTAGGAATAATTCCCAACGGAGAAATTCTAAAATTAATAAACGGAGGAGTTGAAAATGGACCAGAAACCCTCCCGGCCGCAATTTCTTTATAAATCTTGTTCCGAACAATCTCCGCATAAGTAGAAACAGATGCAAAATTCCTATGAATAGTACAACCTTCCCCAGAAAAAAACAGGCAAAAGGAAGCCCAAACGAAAACCATCAAGCAAAATGTCCACCTTCTTGCGATCTGGATACCGAAGCAGCCACGGGAGCATTCTTTCCAAAATCACCGGCATTACCGCTTTTAAGAAAGGAATCCTTCACATAGGAAGGTGCATTATGAACTTGTTTCTTGAAACAACGGACCGCAGGGTGTAAACCAGCACAATGAGCACATTCATGCTTGTATTTACAATTTTGGAGCCATTTACAATGACCTTCATTAAAATTAAAACATAAACCTTTACAAAAAGGTCCAATTACAGGTAGCAAAGGTTTAGCCGCAGGTTTATGGGGTAACAAAAGATTAAGCCAAAGACCCACATCCTTCATACCCCATTTCAAAGAGGTATGAATAGAAAGTTTTTGTCTAAATGCTTTGTCATAAAAAAAACAAGACAAACCCGGAAATTTTTTTATAGGCCTCCAAAATAATGTCAACGTGCTGGAACATACCGCAGCACAAATCTGAACGTCTTTCACCCCTTACACTTGCATATATACAAAAAGCTTGCAACCAATTTTGAAAATTGCGAGGGCTCGACCGATGTCTCTCAACATCCAATTTGTCAAATTCTCTTTTATCAGAACGATGATCTTTAAAGGACGGCAAAAGCGTCATTAAATCAATATATTCACATCTCCATATTTTTTCTTTAAGAGCCATAGGTAAATGAAAACCCAACGGTGACAGCTCACAAGAAAGCACCTCTTTTAAATACGGTTCAGGAACCGAACATACAGGAACATTGGAAGGAGACACAGACAAATCAACAGACGACAAATTGACATTATGTAATACAGTAGCATCTTTAACCGCATGCACATTATCCTTCCACACTGAAGCCAAATGAGACTGATCGTCAGACGCAGAAGAAGCCGGGTCATTTAAAAATTTGTTAAATAAAGCTGACATATTAAAAACAAATTCACGTAGAACAGAGGCATCCAAAGACTCACCTCTCGATACAGTAGCAGGGGTATGATCTATAGCAGTGCCAGCAGCACGGACAACATCCAAAGGGACAGCCTGTTCAGCAGCTGTAGCAGAGTGATGTGGAATAGTAACCATAGCAACATCCTTAACAACATCAACTGCAGTAGCCATAATAGGATTATGTGCCATCACAGAGTTGCTAGTCCCTGAAACACCTTTGTCCAGCATATTGCTATTTAAATGTTTCATTTTTTTCTTCTTTTTCAAAGAAACAGCATCTGTACCTGTTTCCGAACGAATCTGTATGTCAGAAGATTCAAATCTTCGCGGCAGTCTTCATAGTTAGTAAGGTTGAATAAAGACACCAGTCCATCCAGTTCAACCGGAGTGAGTGTCTACAATTGTCCCTATCCCTGTACATTGCACTCTCACATCAGTCCCTACCCTCAAGGAGCCCACAATCCAAGGTCCCCATTCATATACTAGGGCCAATTTTTGGACCGAAGCCCATTAACCTACCTGCATGTCTTTGGATAGTGGGAGGAAACCGGAGTACCCGGAGGAAACCCACGCAGGCACAGGGAGAACATGCAAACTCCAGGCAGGTAGTGTCGTGGTTGGGATTTGAACCAGCGACCCTTCTTACTGCTAGGTGAGAGTGCTAACCACTACACCACTGTGCCAGTCTTCTTGTTCTCTTTTTTCTAATAGCCGGATCCACTGCGCATGCGCCGTCTTCCGAGATCGGAGAATACGCCGATTCAGCGCGGAAATCTCCGAATGACGAACCTTGCATCACGGGGTCAATAGGAGGAGCCCATCGGGAGGAAAAGGAAGTCACAGGCGGCGGAACATCAGGTCAGGTTAGGAAGATGGCAGAAGATGGCAGAAAACCGGGGAATCGCTTCTAGGTACAGCCAAACAAGACCGTAACCATTGCTCGCCATCCTCAGTGCCAGCCCGCTCAAGCACTTGCCGCAGCAACGACTCCATAACGCTAGCACCGGAGAGCAACGTCTTCTTCTCTTCTTGTCCTGGTAACTGCCACTTGTAACGCACTTTTCTCTACCCTTATAGGCAGCAACTCGTGCCAGGACCGTTGCTGCCTGATACCACCAATCATAGGCAAGCATTTCAACTGTTCAACGACAATTGGTCTGCCAGCATCCCATACATGGGGGGTGGGGACAATTCTTGCCCCTCCCACCATTTTCATTCTGTCACTTATTACGCTCCAATTCGAATCCTGTCGCATTCTTTTATGCACCGATTCGTTCTGGTGTGCCCAGCTGCTACGCCTCATTTCAGTACATGCTCCAGAGACGGATTCTTTGTTGTAACCATCAGTCCAGTCGTTGAATCTTGTCTCTGTCATGGCATATCATTTCTGTCACTTATTACGCTCCAATTCGAATCCTGTCGCATTTTGTTTTTTATGCACTGATTCGTTCTGGTGTGCCCAGCTGCTACGCCTCATTTCAGTACATGCTCCAAAGACAGGATTCATCTGTTTGGTTCATGGGCTCGTCCTCTGATTCTTGTCTTTGTCATGGGTTTTCATTTCATTTTACCTATCACGTTCCGATACTAATAGTCACATCTGTGTACCAAATTCGTCTCGGCGTGCCCCAGGAATGGCCTCATTTCAGTACATGCTCCAGAATCCGTTTCGTGCTCGGTCGCAAGTTGTGGCATGGCGATCTGGATCTCTGTCATGGCAGGTTCTCTCATTTCACTGTCACATACCGCTTCCCGGTTTGGGTCCAGTTGATTCTTCAATGTTTGGACGCCTACCGGGGGCCTTGCTCCTCGGCTTCATTTCATTATAAGTTGCCTCGGAAGGGAAACACAGCTTCGTTTAGGCGTGTCTCGCTGTTTTCTCCACATACAAGCGTAGACTTCTTGCAATCGTTGCAAACACACATCCAGGCGTAGACTTCTTGCAATCATGGCAAGCACACATCCAGACATAGACTTCTCGCAATCATTGCAAGCACACATTCGAGCATAGACCTCTGGCACTCATTGCAAGCATGCATTCGAGCATAGACCTCTTGCAATCGTTGCAAGCACGCATTCGAGCATAGTCCTCTTGCGATCATCGCAAGCACGCATTTGAGCATAGACCTCTTGCACTCATTACAAGCACGCACTCGAGCATAGACCTCTTGGAATCATGGCAAGCACGCATTCGAGCATAGACCTCTTGCAATCGTTGCAAGCAGATGTCCAGGCACAACTTATGGCAATCGTTGTTGGCAGGCACTTCTGGCTGCTCGATAGATTGCTTTGGGGAAAGCCTGGATACCTTCTTAAAGGTACGTTGTATTACGGGGTACTTATATTTATAGGTATAGTTGATCCAGGGAAAAATCCGATTGCCTCTCGAGGGGTCAGGAAGGAATTTTTTCCCCTGCTGTAGCAAATTGGGCTATGCTCTGTTGGGGTTTTTTTTTTTTTTTTTGCCTTCCTCTGGATCAGCTGTGGGCGTAGAATTGGGTGTGTCGGGTTGTGTGATACCTTATTTATTTTGATTTGTGGTGGGACTGGATGGACTTCTGTCTTTCCGGCCTGGCTACCCATGTGACCTACCATAATTCCTTGCAATCGTTGCAAGCACGAGTCCTGGCATAACTCCTCGCATTAGTTGCAGGCACGCATCCTAGCATAACATCTTGCAATCATAGCAAGCACGCATCCTGGGTAACATCTTGCAATCATCGCAAGCACGCGTCCAAACATACATTCAAGCACAACTCCTGCAGTCTTCGCAGTGCACATGCGGTAACACGAATGGCTCACAGTCACTACGTACACATCTCCAGTGACAAATTCCCGGGCAATTGTCGCAAGCACACGTTTAACACACTTTTGGTCATGCCAAGGCTCGCGACTTAGCATAACTTCTTGCAATCATTCGTTGGCAAGCACGTTCTCAGTGGCACACGAACTGGCTACACGTCATTTTCAGCAGCACTTAATTGGCCACTCGTCTCCTGTGGCTTTTCTTACAAACCACTCACTGTTGTCTGCCTACCCGTCTCTTCCTTAGGACAGTTGAGTTCAACTTCCGTCCCGCACCAGGATCATGTTGACACACGCAACTGGCTTCTTCCTGTAGCTCGCCCAGGCTATTTCTAGCCAGCGTTCAGCATTTCTTATCCTTACAGTGCACGGAGAGCCATCTGTCATTCGGCCCATACAGCAAGATCCCCACTACGAGGCATCCAGAGGCATCAGCCCATAGCCAATGGCAAACGCTCGCCCATCACAACTACCATCTTTAGGGGCATATAATATCCTCGCATATTCCCTAGTCTAGTCATCCAAAAGACACCTACAGTCCCTACACGGCATGTCGAGTTTCGCTATGCGCATCATCCCTCAGGGGCGCGCCTTTGTGTCACGCCTATTGGTCTTACTGTCCCTCTCACAGGATCCAGAGCAAGTCCTCAGCCTGGATCCCGCGGCAATAGCAGTCCTTGCTATGCGGGAGGAATTCCTATCGTCTGGGAATGGTGTCTCCCTGTTCATTCCCTCCGTGTCTTCCCTTTCTCCCCAGGTGATGACCGACGCAGCGGCCTCCATGGGCTTGCGGCTGTTTTTGGCCACCTCTGGCTCGCAGCTCCCTGGCCTCCCCAGTTACTGGCAATTCCTGGCTGCGCCAAGGCGTCCTCTCTGTTGATTATGTCCTTCCTACGTCGACTGGTCCAGCTCTTGTTGTTGTTTCAGTTCAACATCCGTTGTTCCTTTATCCCCGGTAAATTCAATCAGGCAGCGGACGCCCTCTCCCGCTTTAACCTCGTCTCGTTTTCCGATCAGGTACCCGGAGCCGGACCAACATCAGCAGCTATCCCGGACTGGTCTCAACTGACCCTGGATTAGCCCCTCACCTCCTAGCGGCTACCCAACTCATTGATCACTCCCTTTTCCCGCAATACCCTCAAGGCCTATCAATCAGCCTGGAGGGCCTTTAACCGCTTCATCACGTATCACAGCACAGAGACGTCCCGTGTCAAGCAAGTCATAGCCTTCTTTTCCTACTGCCACTCGCAGTTGGCGTTATCCTTTAATACGATCCAGCTATACCTGACCGGTGTATAACATTTCACCTCCCTCCAGGACCCTACCGTACCCTCCTTATTTTTACCACGCCGTTCAGGCTGTTATGCGCGGTATCCAGAAGCGCCAGCCGATGGCCGGCACCAAACGACTGCCTATCACAGGAGACGTTTTAGAAATATGTCAGATATCCTGGCCACTTCACCTTTTCGGTCTCCACATTAGTGTCATTTACAAGCAGCCATACACCCGGCCTTCTTCGGCTTCTTACGGCCAAGTGAGTTTACTTGTAGTAGCCTCACAGCACGCATGCTGTGCAAGCACCACCTGGTCCGATACAAAGACCATTTCGTCTTACACTTAGCAGTCTCCAAGACACAGCAGCTTGGCTCGGGTACGGACATACACTTCTATAAGTCCAACAACCGCTGGTACCCGGTCGCCATTCTCACCCGCTTGTTGACCCTTTTGGCTGATCAACCAGGAACTAGTCCGCTTCTGCCATTTCACACTAAGCCTCTGAACGCTGCCCGCTTTATGGAACATCTCAGGATACTCCTGGGTATCCTTCACCTCTATCCTACTCACTACTCCGGACATTCATTCCGTATCGGAGCAGCTTCGGCTGCATCCCGCCAGGGGGTCCCGGACCACGTTATCGAGAGGTTGGGCAGATGGAGGTCCACCTGTTTCGCCCGCTACATACCCAATCCGCTAGTGGAGATGGCCCAGGCCTTTGTCGAGCTCACCCAGTAACAAACTTGAATCAATAAAATGCAACCCCTACCTGAATGTTTTGCCCCCTTATTTTGGTATACCGTACGTCAGACCAGGGCACACTTTCAGGTCCATTTCAAGTAAGCGAGTTTATGTTAACCTTGTTTGTCATCCTTATCCGTATCGGTCAGAGGGCTCTGGACCATAAATAGAAAGGCCAGTTATGGGAGGAGCCCGGTGGAGTATATAACCAGCCCGTTCACCTATCCTCCTCGTCGGTTCCGGTGCGCGATACCCACCCACCCATCCCCTTTTTCAGGGCATTTCTCAAGCATTATACTCCTCATGAGAGTACTCATTTCACTCCATTCATATTCATTTCATTTATCACCCACTTCTCTATCTAAGGTATGCCCCCTTATTTTGGTATACCGTACGTCAGACCAGGGCACACTTTCAGGTCCATTTCAAGTAAGCGAGTTTATGTTAACCTTGTTTGTCATCCTTATCCGTATCGGTCAGAGGGCTCTGGACCATAAATATATATATATGTTATAATATATATATATTATAATATATTACAATATATATTATAATATATATATATATATATATATATATATATATATATATATATGTAGCACTGACCCTCGAAGGAGCGTCTGAGATTAATGGGCTTACTGTTACCTCCTTCACCTCAATTTGCGTCTAGGGGTTTCCCGAGGTAGATGGCCCAAGAACTATAGAGACTGACGACAGATCCGCTTGAAGGGATTTTTATTTGCAAAAAGTAGTTAACAAACAGTCACTCAGTATAGGATCAGAGGGTTTAGGTGAAAAGTCCAGGTGCTCTTATGCCGCGTACACACGATCAAACAAGCGGGTGGAAAAGTCCGGCAAACTCAAGTCCACCAAACAATCCCCCCGTGTGTAGCCTCCGGCATACTTTTTTGACCCGAAAGTACGGCGGACTTAGAATGTAGTTTTACACTCCAATCTTCCCGCCGGACTTGCATTTCGGCGGACAATCCAGCCGTGTGTATGCCAGTACGCCGTACTTTTGAAATGAACAGACTTTTCGCGCCCGGAGAAAAGTCCGCTCATTTCGAGCGGGTCTCCAGGTAGGCGGGGCCCGCGAAGGAGACGCGGCTGGCCCCGCCACCTGGTATGGACTTAAAGGGGAACCCCAACGCCGAAAAAAATCGGCGTGGGGGTCCCCCAAAGTCCACAACAGACCCTTGTCCGAGCACGCTACCCGGCCGGCCAGGAAAGGAGGGGCGAGCGAGCGCCCCCCCCTCCTGAGCCGTACCAGGCCGCGTGCCCTCAACATGGGGGGTGCCTTGTCCCCATGTTGATGAGGACAAGGGCCTCTTCCCGACAACCCTGGCCGTTGGTTGTCGGGGTCTACGGGCGGGGGGCTTATCGGAATCCGGGAGCCCCCTTTAATAAGGGGGCCCCCGGATACCGGCCCCCCACCCTATGTGAATGAGTATGGGGTACAATGTACCCCTACCCATTCACCTGTAACATAAAGTACAAAAAAAAACACAACACACAAGATAAAATTATTTATTGCACAGCTCCGGGGGTCTTCCGTCTTCGGGGGTCTTCTCGCCGGACTCCTCCGCTATCTTCTTGTAGCTCTTTTACCAGCGGAGGAGCCCGGCATTCTTCTTCGTCGCCGCGGCCTCTTCTTCCGACTTCGGGGAGAAGACCCCCGAAGACGGAAGACCCCCGGAGCTGTGCAATAAATTATTTTATCTTGTGTGTTGTGTTTTTTTTGTACTTTATTTTACAGGTGAATGGGTAGGGGTACATTGTACCCCATACTCATTCACATAGGGTGGGGGGCCGGTATCCGGGGGCCCCCTTATTAAAGGGGGCTCCCGGATTCCGATAAGCCCCCCGCCCGCAGACCCCGACAACCAACGGCCAGGGTTGTCGGGAAGAGGCCCTTGTCCTCATCAACATGGGGACAAGGTGCTTTGGGGTGGGGGGGCCGCGCGGCCCCCCCTTCCCCAAGGCACCCCCCATGTTGAGGGCACGCGGCCTGGTACGGCTCAGGAGGGGGGGGGGGGCGCTCGCTCGCCCCTCCTTTCCTGGCCGGCTGGGTAGCGTGCTCGGACAAGGGTCTGTTGTGGACTTTGGGGGGACGTTTTTTTCGGCGTTGGGGTTCCCCTTTAAGTCCATACCAGGCGGCGGGGCCAGCAACGTCTCCTTCGCGGGCCCCGCCTACCTGGAGACACGCTCGAAATGAGCGGACTTTCCTCCGCGTGTGTGGGCGAGTCCGTTCATTTCAAAAGTAGGGCGGATAGTACGGCGGACTTAGTACGCCGTATTAGTCCGCTGAAAAAGTGCCGTGTGTGAGCAAGTAGCCCGTTCAGAAAATCCGACGGACAGTCTGGCGGGAAGTCCGCCAGACTAAGTACGTCGGACAGACGGCTACGTGTGTACGCGGCTTTAGTATCAAAGTCAGTATGAAAAGATCTCTCTGACTTTGAAAAAATCCAGAGAATAGCCATTCACAGCTTGATCCTCACCCTAGTTCGATAGTCCTTCTCTCACCAGGCCTAGCAGCCAGTAGGGTGCTTGAGTCAGGAACAAGTCTTTGCCACAGACTTTGTTATAGAACAATGTAGAAATAAGTCTCTGCCACAGACTTTGTTATAGAACATGAACAAGGAAACTTGAAAACTTGTAGAACACTCGTGTGGTACCAGTATCTTGCAGCCGGTTCTGGCGATACCACACAAGATTGGATTCACTTAGGTTCTTCAGTTTTACCAGGCTCTTGTTGAGAAGCCAACCCTTCCGTGGCCTTCTACCGAAGAGTCCTCCCCTTTATAACTTCACAGTTGCTGGGCCTCGCTACAACCTGAGACAGCACCGGACCACCTCCAAATCCTTTGTTTTGTTTTCTCGCCTCGGGCCAGCCAGCCCTGAGATGTAAAGTCGGGTGGATCCGCACCCTAGGCCATGGAAGTCCTGGGGGCTGATTAGGAGGACCCAGACCATGCAGTCAGAACATACTTCTGGACCGGAACCCCGAAAACACGTGACATCCGTACCACCTCCCAGAAGGCACAGCAAGACTAACACTCCATCTGGGCTGGTTCTGAGAGAATCTAACCTTAAAGCACCCCACCAGACTGTGTTTCCATACCTGCCAAAAGGGACAGCACCCCCATTGGCCAGGCAGAAAACCCTGTAGTCTAGTCAGACTGATGCTGAGGTAAAAATTTGGAGTAATTAAACCCAAACCAAACTGCGGTTCAGAGGTAACATGAAATAAAAAAAAACATAGCGGGTGCTCTTCAGGAGCCGGTGCTACATATATATATATCATTTATACTCATATTTTTTAATGATAAAACACAATTCATGACATTTGCTTGGAGTAGTCAATGTATGTTCGTAGTGTGATCTTACAGTCGCTGGAGTGATTCTAGTGGAAAGAGATCATAAAAAAGCATATTATTTTAAAAGAAGCAATATGTAGTGAAACATAATCCTATGCATAAAAGCTACATTTTTTAAATCGTATAACATGAACCACCAGACTTAAAGCGTTTGTTACCCCAAAACTTCATATTGCTGATATGTGCCTGCTTGCTTCCTTTGTGTGAAATCCCTGGTGTTACAGCCAGTCTCTCAGTCTCTGCTTTCCTATTTTAAACTGACCATACTAAGCAGGAGAACATGGTCAGTTCAGACTCATCCTGACACGCCCCCATTGCACAGCCATTCACTGGAAAGCTCAGTGTGCTGCTGCTTCTCCTCCACCCCCAAGCTCTTATGCAGCTGAGAACAGAGGAAATGTGATCATTTATATATAAAAAAGGAATTTATAATGCTTTTTTGCAATACTATATTTTTCTATACAACAATGTTTTGCCTTTAATTTCTATTTTAAACTGATTGGGTCGTTTTACAAAGTGATCGTTTACAGTCACTTTAATTGTTAATTTTCTTCTATGAAATATTTATGCAACGATTTGCATTCTAGTAACAAGGAAACAACTAGGTGATATATATAATCATATTTCCATAATAGAAGTTTATATGTAGTCTCTGTTTATCTTTGAACGGGGTAACCATTTTCTTATGAAACTTACAGAAAATATATAGAGGATGGAAAATGATAAGGGCTATATTAAGCAAGGGTCACATGTAGCTCTGTTCATTTCTGACAAAATGATCTGCAATCAAATGTTTGATCCGAAGTCTGAAGCTCTGGGTGACATGACCTTGGGAGGAGAATATCATAGGTCAGCTAGAAATACTTTGTCTTTTGTGATTATTCGAGATTTATACGTAGCATGAAGGTTTGTTAAAAATGTTCTGGCTATTCATCAGCATATACTGCAGTGTGTGACCAGCTTAATATATTGCTTGGCATGAAGATTATAGCATTATCAATACCATGGATGCAATGTCAGCTAGTGTATTACAATTTTATTTTTAACTGCCTCTGCCTATGCAGGGAATCAATAATAAAACAGTGTGTGGAATATAGTTGTTTAAATGTCCTTGTTGTGCAGCATTTCACACTCCTTAATAAATCAAATCCAATCTGCTATCCTGTCTGCAAAAATTCTTCCGTTCAATTGGCCCTGACAAACAGGCAGCAAGTGACAGCTTGGTATAAATCAGGAAACCTGATGAATTGACATGAATGAGGATTGCCCCTGGAACAATATCTTCTCTTCATTGGTAACATAAGAATGTGTGACTTCCTCCAAAGTCAATGACACTTTCAGTACTTCTGTGGACTCATTTGTAATACAGTAATCACATTGCCTTACATGATAAACATCTGGGATCACTAATTCTACATTCACCTTTATCTCAGCTACTATATGAGAAACAGCCATCAGGGAGAAAACAAGGCTGAGTGGTTAAGTGTTCTGCCTTATAATAAGGATGAGAGATTTATAACATCTTGAGGTTTGCTAAGAGCCTTTTTTTTTATCTATTCTCGTTGTGCTTACAAGTCATGATATATACATACCATAAGGAACAAATACACATTAGACGAATCAAATAGGAATTGATAGGAGTAATTAATATACTGTATAGGATTATAAATATAATAAATACTTGGAATACTTAAATGAAGATGTACTACACAAGTGCACATTTGCTGCCAAGCAGTACAGTAGGTTGAACAAAACCTGTATAATAATATAATAATAATAATAATAATAATAATATATATATATATATATATATTGTGGCAGCATGCAGGTAAAGTCACCTGGTTGTATCCAGGATGGGAAATATGTGTGCCCTAGATTCAGGCTTTATGCAGACTTTTACAATTAGAGGGGAAGAGTTAATGAGCCCAGCTGAAGTAAGTGGGCTCATTAAGACCTCTACAAAAAAAAACAGCATGCTCAGGGAGATGCTCCATCCTGGAACCAGTTTTGTGTTGTATAGACTGGGGAGTGTGAGATCTGTTCTGTGCGGTGAGTTAATGCCTGTGTGGCAAACCCCTACAACATAGACAGGGACTGGGGCAGCACAAGGCTGCACCCAGGTGTTGGACAGGGAATCTAAGTGTGTAGTTAGAGGTCAAGCTGACCAGGATTTATTTTCATGTTTTATTTTTGTTTGGCTGTTATATGTATCACTGCATGTAGCATAAATAAACCGCACCTTTTGTTTTTTTGCACCTACAACGCTGTCTGCTGTGCCTGATTTTGTGTTGTGTACCCATCCAGGGGGTCACACACACCCGCTGCCGAGCTAACCCCTCACAGTTGGTGGAGAATGCGGGCAGTTTTTTTTTCAATTTTTTTAAAAGGCCAGCATGGAGGAGATACTGAGACAGCTGGCTCTAGCAAATGCAAACCAGCAGCAAGCAAATGCAAATCAGCAGCAAACAAATGCAGCTTTACAAAAGAGCCTTGCAGCTCAACAACAGAGCCTTGCAGCCCAGCAGAAAGCTCACCAGCAGAGCCTGGAAGCTCAGCAACAAGCACAGCAGCAATCTGAAGCCCGCTTTATAGACCTATTGCAGAAACAAGAGCAGAATTTTCAACAGAAAATAGAGACATTAATACAGCAACGTCCGCAGACCAATGAAGCAAGTGGTTACAATAATACCGCATCCTTTGGTGTGAGCCGTTTATTGACAAAAATGACTGGAGAGGATGATCCGGAGGTGTTTTTGACCACATTTGAAAGGACTGCTGAAAGGGAAAAGTGGCCTAAGGAGCAATGGGCTGGACTGGTGGCCCCTCTGTTAACTGGGGAATCGCAGAAAGCTTATTATGACCTAGAGCCTGACCAAGCAAAAGACTATGTGGTGCTAAAAACAGAAATATTGGCACGGCTGGGTGTCACCCTGGCCGTCCGGGCTCAGCGTGTGCATAATTGGACTTTTCAGGTTGGAAAACCCCCCAGGTCTCAAATGTATGATCTCATTCACCTGAGCAGGAAGTGGCTGCAGCCAGAGACTTTGACCGCACCAAACATTGTGGAACGTGTTGTTATGGATCGTTTCCTGAGAGCTCTTCCTACTGCCATCCAAAAATGGGTAAGCCATGGAGACCCAGAAAATGCAGATAAACTTGTGGATCTGGTTGAGAGGTACTTGGCTACAGAGAACCTGACCACCTCTTCCAGGGACTCACGGACTTTCCACCCTAAGACCAGATCATTTCCAGTGGCGGGTAAGATTACTCCAAGGGGTGAGGGTGGAGAGAGTGAGAGGGTGGGAGTTCTACCTAAGGTCTGGCGGGAGCAGCCCAGGAAGCCCATGCTGCAAGAGACAGCGAAAAAGATTATTTGCTACCGCTGCCGGCAAGAGGGACATATTGCAGCCAATTGCCCCGTTGTGGATGAGCCTATGCAATGTGACTTTGTAAGGGAGAGACGTCAGTCGCTGTTTGCGACAGTTGCATGCACTGCCATTCGGGGACCTGAGAAACATTTATGTAAAATGTGTATTAATGGTAGAAATGTTGATGTGTTGCTGGATTCAGGTAGCCTGGTAACATTGATAAAAGCTGAATTAGTTACTACAGAGGTCTCTGGGAAGAACAGGGTGGCTGTTATTTGTGTGCATGGGGACACCCGAGAGTATCCTGTAACTTCAGTGTTTTTTGAGACCCCCAAAGGTAACCTCTCTCATCAGGTGGGGTTGGTGTCTCACTTACCACATGATGCTATTGTGGGAAGGGATTTTCCAAAATTCTGGGAACTCTGGGATTGTCCTGAGCCCCCCACTGGTGCCCCTATAAACCAGGAAGATGACCAGAATTCCTCTGGGAGTGGTGAGGACTCTCCTGAATTTCCCTTGTCGGTATTGGCGGGGGAAACTCGAGAAACTGGGGAGGAGCCAACATCCTCAGATGAAAACATGCCGTCTGTGGAGTTTTCGGATCTTGAGGTTCACAGGGAAAATTTTGCCACAGAACAGTTAAAAGACCCCGCCCTAATAAAGGCACGGGAAAATGTGGTGAAAATAGATGGCGAGTTAGTGAACCCGGATAAGACTTGCACTTATCCTTACTTCACTATGGAAAGGGACCTGCTGTATCGAGTGGCTCAAAGGGCAGAAGAAACCATTGAGCAACAGGAAGTTGGTGTTAGAATTGGCCCATGGGCACATTCTGGGAGGTCATCTGGGGACAGAGAAAACCAGAGAGAGGATATTGCAGAGATTCTATTGGCCTGGGGTCATGAAGGAAATAGAAAATTATTGTTCCTCCTGCCCGGTGTGTCAGAAGTCGGCACCTATGCCACATTTCCGTAACCCGCTGGTACCTCTTCCTATCATTGAGGTCCCCTTTGAAAGGATCGCAATGGATTTGGTAGGTCCGATAATGAAGTCCGCCAGGGGGCATCAGTACATTTTGGTTATATTGGACTATGCCACCCGTTATCCGGAAGCAATTCCTCTTCGAAATACCTCGGCCAAAACCATAGCCAAAGAGCTATCTCTTGTTTTTAGCCGCCTGGGTATTTGTAAGGAACTGCTTACGGACCAAGGTACACCCTTTATGTACCGGGTTATGAAAGAATTATGCAAGTTGTACAAAGTGACACAATTGCGTACATCTGTGTATCACCCCCAAACAGATGGGTTGGTTGAAAGATTCAACAAAACCCTAAAACAAATGTTAAAGAAGGTGGTGGATAGAGATGGAAAGAATTGGGACTGTCTAATACCCTATCTGATGTTTGCCATTAGGGAGGTACCGCAATCCTCTACGGGTTTCTCACCCTTCGAGTTGCTCTATGGGAGACACCCAAGAGGGCTGCTGGATATCGCCAAGGAAACTTGGGAAAATGAGAGTTCTCCTCACAGGAGTGTGATTGAGCATGTCGCCCTGATGCAAGATAGAATTGCACAGGTAATGCCAATTGTAAAGGAACATCTAACCCAAGCGCAGTTAGCACAGCAGAGAGTGTACAACCGTGGGGCCAAGACCCGTACTTTTTCCCCGGGGGATAGGGTCTTGGTGCTAGTCCCTACGGTTGAAAGCAAATTTCTGGCCAAATGGCAAGGTCCATATGAAGTAATTGAAAAAATTAGTGAGGTGAACTACAGGGTTAGACAGCCAGGAAGGCGAAAGCCGGAGCAGATCTATCACGTCAATCTGCTGAAAGCCTGGAGGGATAGGGAATCCCTAGTCGCAGAGACTTTG
The DNA here is from genome assembly GCF_037356315.1 of Lithobates pipiens. Taxonomy (NCBI): domain Eukaryota; kingdom Metazoa; phylum Chordata; class Amphibia; order Anura; family Ranidae; genus Lithobates; species Lithobates pipiens. Next base: position 411,487,413 of record NW_027507748.1, read on the forward strand.
TCACAAGTACAGCCTGATTGCTTAGTTCCTGAGGTTGGAATAGCAGACACCTTATCGAAAGCCCAACAACAGGAGGTTAAAGAGTTTGTACTTCGTAACAAAGAGATTTTCTCTGAGCTTCTGGGACAAACATCTGGCGTAGAGCATGACATTATCACCCCGCCAGGAGAAAGGGTAAAACTAAAACCTTATAGAATACCAGAGGCCCGACGGGAGGCAATACGTGGGGAGGTTCAGAGGATGCTGGAATTGGGTGTGATAGAGGAGTCCCAGAGTGACTGGTCCAGTCCTATCGTACTAGTGCCCAAACCTGATGGGAGCTGGCGGTTTTGTAACGATTTTCGACAATTAAATAAAGTTACAAAATTTGACACCTACCCCATGCCGCGTATAGATGAGTTGATTGACCGGCTGGGAACAGCCCGATATATGACAACTCTTGATCTCACCAAAGGGTATTGGCAAATTCCCCTGGCCGAGTCGGCCAAGGAGAAAACTGCGTTTGTAACCCCAGATGGGGCATTCCAATATAAGAGAATGCCGTTTGGGTTACAGAATGCACCGGCAACATTTCAGCGGAAAATGGATAAGATTCTGAGGCCCCATCAGAAATATGCTGCAGCTTACCTGGATGATGTGATTATCCATAGCACAGACTGGGTCTCACATTTGCCAAAAGTACAAGCAGTCCTAGACTCTATCCGGGAAGCTGGGTTTACGGCCAATCCAAAGAAGTGTACCATTGGACAGGAGGAGGCCAAATATCTTGGGTACACTATTGGGAGGGGGGTGATAAAACCCCAAGTAAATAAAGTTGAGGCCATACAGAGTTGGCCACGTCCCAACAGCAAGAAACAGGTACGAGCCTTTCTGGGGATCGCTGGCTATTATCGACGATTCATTCCCCATTTTGCTTCTCAGGCGGTGCCTCTCACCAACCTGACAAAAGGGAAAGAGTCTGTCATGGTTAAATGGTCCCCAGAGGCTGAAGAAGCATTTCAGTCCTTAAAAACAGCCTTATGTAGCCAGCCAGTGTTGTACTCGCCAGACTTCTCTAAGGACTTTGTTGTACAAACTGATGCATCAGACGTTGGGTTAGGAGCAGTGTTATCCCAGGTCTGGAACGGGGAAGAGCACCCAGTCATTTACCTCAGCAGGAAGTTGAAGTCCCATGAGGTAAATTACGCCACGATTGAGAAGGAATGTTTAGCAGTGAAGTGGGCTCTAGATTCCCTTCGGTACTATCTGCTAGGTAGGCACTTTGACCTGGTGACTGATCACGCTCCTTTAAAGTGGATGGCTCAGAACAAGGAGACCAATAGAAGGGTAAATAGGTGGTTCCTGGCCCTACAAGAATTTAACTTTACAGTTAAGCATCGCCCTGGTGTTAAAATGGGGAATGTGGATGCTTTGTCTCGGATACATGCGTATCTGACTGCTTGTGTTACAACCCCAAGGTTGAAACAAGAGGGGGGGGGGGGGGTATGTGGCAGCATGCAGGTAAAGTCACCTGGTTGTATCCAGGATGGGAAATATGTGTGCCCTAGATTCATTTTATGCAGACTTTTACAATTAGAGGGGAAGAGTTAATGAGCCCAGCTGAAGTAAGTGGGCTCATTAAGACCTCTACAAAAAAAACCAGCATGCTCAGGGAGATGCTCCATCCTGGAACCAGTTTTGTGTTGTATAGACTGGGGAGTGTGAGATCTGTTCTGTGCGGTGAGTTAATGCCTGTGTGGCAAACCCCTACAACATAGACAGGGACTGGGGCAGCACAAGGCTGCACCCAGGTGTTAGACAGGGAATCTAAGTGTGTAGTTAGAGGTCAAGCTGACCAGGATTTATTTTCATGTTTTATTTTTGTTTGGCTGTTATATGTATCACTGCATGTAGCATAAATAAACCGCACCTTTTGTTTTTTTGCACCTACAACGCTGTCTGCTGTGCCTGATTTTGTGTTGTGTACCCATCCAGGGGGTCACACACACCCGCTGCCGAGCTAACCCCTCACAATATATATATATATATATATATATAATTATACAGGTTTTATATAGCGCCAACAGTTTGCTCAGCGCTTTACAACATGACAGTTACATTACAATTTGGTACAAGAGGAATCAGAGGACCCTGCTCGTTAAAGCTTACAATCTAAAAAAATAATAAAAAATAATAATATATATAAATATATATATATATATATAAAAAAAAATATATATATATATATATATATATATATATATATATATATATATACAGTATATATATATATATATATATATATATATATATAATTTTATCTCTATCTGTATTTACCAACTCCTACCAATTATTAACAAACTTTCGTATTGCTACAACACTTTTTGACCCCATTCAATTCAAAGTAACATTATTTAAAACAACATACATAACAGAAAAAATAATAAAAAGGGACGAAAGACCTTACTTCTTACCGGAAAAGAGAGAATTGGCAGTTCCTTTATTCCCAGGCTACCTACAAATCTCGCTTTGGGACCTACAAACCTAATATTTCAAAAACTCATAACAAGGGCTTAAAATCATCACATATAGGATTCATGACAGCCAATTTGTTCTAAAAGCTTTATGTCTATCATGGTGTTGTGCTACTATCTCTTCCATCCTCATTAAATGTCACCACCCTCCACTCTCCAATCTCAGAGGATTTGGTCAATTGCCTGTATCTGGAAATCAAACCTCTAGCTACACAAAGGAAAAACCTAAGTAATGACTTTTTAACTGAAGAAAAAGATCCTGGTAGTATCTAGAGCAATTAAGTGTCAATTCCAGGTGTTTTTATGTCATAATATTGTATATCTTGCCATCCCATTCCAGAAATGTTTTGATTAGCGCATGATTCCACCAGAAAACAGTATAACAGTGTTCCAACCTCTGAGAAACAATACAAGCGTTTATTTGAATTTGTGGCCAATATCTAATGTATTTTACGAGGGGACATGTACCAACAGGTTACCAATTTATTCTTTCGTTCCTGAACTATACTAACCAAACTTAACTTATGTGTATGTAGAAGCTGAAACTGCTGGTATGTTGCCCTGGTCTTCCCCACTTTTTGCTCCGCAGCTAGCCACAAGGTAGGTTCACACAGCCAGGTGCACACTCACTTCAGCTCTTTACTCCAATGACCAGTCTAGGGTTTTGTTTTTTGTTTTATTGGAGAACTTGGATAGGGTAAGGGATATAGTGGGATACTTCTAAATAACTATTAATGCCAAGCTTTCTAAAGTCTTTTCCTAGTGAAACTTGGCTGAAGTCCTTGCAGAAGGCAGATCCAGACTTCTTCACAGTAGCAGCAAACTGATTGCAGAACTGAGCAATATCCATTAGTAAAGTAATGGACAGTACTGGACAAAGCTCTAAGAACACTAGCCAATGTTCTCCTTGTTTGGACCCTCAGCTGACTTAGAGCACAAGAGGGGGATTAACTGTCTAAGCATCTTTAGGGTTTATGTAATCACAAAGTTTCTCAAGCACCACAGACAACCTCCTCTCTCCGTGACACCAGACCAGATGCACTGTAGGCTCTCCCTCTGTCAACTATGGTAGGACCAGGGTCAGACTTCAGGCCCTCAGGTCGTCCACCTGAGGCCACGTGGCAGCAACTGCTGGGAGGAGGCAGCTCATCTTCCCCAGCCTGTTGCATTCCTCTGCTAAGAAAGACTAAGAGCCCATAGTTACATAGTAGGTGAGGTCGAAGGTGAGGTTGAAAAAAAGTCCATCAAGTCCAACCTATGTGTGTGATTATGGGGGTTATTTACTAAAGGAAATGCCACTTTGCACTGCAAGTGCACTTGGAAGTAAAGTCGCTGTAGATCCAAGGGGGACATGCAAGGAAAAAAAAAACAGCATTTTAGCTTGTACATGATTGGATGATAAAATCAGCAGAGCTTTCACTCATTTAAGATCTACCCCTTAAATTTAGAGCGACTACACTTCCAAGTGCACTTGCAGTGCAAAGTGGATTTTCCTTTAGTAAATAACCCCCTATATTTCAGTATTACCTTGTATATCTCTGTATGTTGTGGTTCAGAGTGTGCTCCTAGATTATAAATGCAGTCACCCAGCATGCATTGAGGCATCTCCTCTGTTGTTTTTTGTACTGGGGATTGTATTTCCTGGGATGTCTGATGAAAAGCCTATTATGTATCTGTGTTTTTATATACACTGTTTTCCTATTTAATATGTATATGGATCAGTCTTGGTATCATTGTCTCCTGCTCGCTGATTCACCAGAATATTGTAGTCATAGCTTCTACTGGAGGCTCCTCCCACTCTGAACAATGACATGCACAGTAAGCTTGCCAGGTACACGTCCCTATGAACATAGAAGTGGACATCTATGTGTTTCTATGTGTTTCTCTAGCAGTAGCACACTTTCGGCTTCCGATGAATGGGAAGTTATCATGACAACCATGATGCTGGTGAGGTTTGGCTTGACATCTCTTGAGATTTGACCTGTTTTTTGAGCTGGATTTGTACTCCATCAGTATATATTAACAGTAAATATAGGCCTAAATAACTGCATACATGTTTATTTTTTTAGATCATTCCCCAAGCAGATGTGGGTGTTTCATGGGATGTGGGATCCTAATTGTCCCATATAATAACAGTCATGAGTAGATAATAGTGCCCAAAAAGAGATAAAAGAGGGGCCTAATAGTGAAATACTGCTTGGCAAATAGTTTATTACGCAGGTTAAAAATGCATACTTACAAAAGGTAGGCAAAATCAAGCATGTAATGGCCAGAGATTACAAAAGCAAATGCTGCTGGTGGCATGCGTTCCACTGACACCGGAAATTACGTTGTTTGGTCTCGAAACCATAAATTGCATCAAACACATTCCGCCCTCCCACAGGGCATCATCAAGGACTTTGGGGATGACGCCCTGTGGAATGGTGAAACACGTTGATGTAATTTCCAGTTTTGAGTCCAAACTACATCATTCTGGTGTCGGTGGAATGCACGCAACCAGTGGATTTTCCTATTGTAAACCAGCTCCATGTCATCATGGAGGGGTGAAAGAGGACTCCAGTGGCGACCTATGAAGCTCTGGTGAGCTCCATGCGCAAGAGGGATAAGGCAGTGCTGGAAAATAATAGTGGCTACACAAAATATTGACACTTTGGACCCAATTTGGACATTTTCACTTGGGGTGTACTCATTTTTGTTGCCAGCGGTTTAGATATTAATGGCTGTGTGTTGAGTTATTTTGAGGGGACAACAAATTTACACTGTTATACAAGCTGTACACTCACTACTTTACATTGTAGCAAAGTGACATTTCTTCAGTGTTGTCACATGAAAGGATATTATACAATATTTACAAAAATGTGAGGGGTGTATTCACTTTTGTGAGATACTGTATGTGAAGATTTATCTTATCTAGTTATCTAGATTTATCTTTGCATAGGTTTGTCTTGCTGGAAAAATGTTTTTATTTAAAATTTTATAATGTGCACTAGACTTATTGATATTTTATAAGGCAAATACAACCCTGTGGCTAAGAAGATCATGAATGGCACAATAAAAATGACCTCTCTCAAAGCAGCTACATTGTTTTCAGCTCAGATACCATCAAACGTCGATACAGTCTGAGTTTGAATGACCCTTATTGTTCACCGCTGTATGGTTTACCTTTGCAGGATCAGATTTTCACATGCAGAAACACCAACGTACACAAAAGGCATTCATGAACAATGATATCTAAGTTATATTTGATAGCTGCCAGAGGGCTGATGGTGTGTCCTAAATTTCATTGGCCATTTACTGTATATAATGTATACACCTGTAGTTTAGTTTAAAGGATAACTGTGAACTATGGAAGGGGTTCGCTGGTAAATATACATTTCTGCTATGCTTACTCTTGGTGCAGAAATTTCCAGCAGCAAATTTGGAAGTTAGAATATCTGTTTATATCACAAAGGGAGAAAAGCAGCAGCATTGCTACACAACAAAAGGAAATCAAACAGTGCAGGTTTATAAAACACAATACTGAGCTTTACCAATATTCTCTACTGGCTTTGGGACTCTGAACCCAGTGGAGTGCTTTGAAAATGAGTGATGGAAGAGAAAAAAATACCAGGAGGAAAGCTTGACCTGTCCAAATCACTCAATCAGCTCCCCAACCACTGAACTCTCTCTGCTTCATTGAATGAAGTAAACTCCATAGGGCTTCTCCAGCTACACATGAATGGGTGAGTCAGTGTTAAAGATATCTAACATATCTGGCAACCAGGGCCCATCATTTTTTACCCCCCCCCCCCCCCCCCAATACACTCACATGCCTCCAAAAGAAATACCTAAAAGAATGAAGCAGCATGCTGACTTGGGGGTGGGGCTATGTGACCAAATTGCGCTAACAATGGGAGGGATTTAAAGGGCCATGGTTAGTACCAGCCTGTGATACCCCTTCATTACTAGGTCAGTTTTTTGTGCTGTGATAGTTTACTGACAATTACTCTGTCATGCAACACTGTATTCAAATGAGTTTCATATACATATTTTTTTTAGATAGAACTTTCTTTCGTTTGTATTTAATAACCACAGTTTTTTTTTTTTTTACTATAAAAATGGAAAAAAAGACCTAAAAGGGTAAGGGTTACTATGCAAAGCTAGCAGACAGGAGTGTAAATGTGCTTTGGCAAAAATGTATCCCACTGTTGTGTTTAGCAAGTGGTGGGGTGGCTTTTAGGGGGTTAAAACAGATGGTGAGCAGGTCACATGTGACCTTCTGAGACACAATCCACTGTATTAAATTTTTCAGAGGGATACCACTAGTGTTAACTAGCCCCTAGAACCAAACAGGACCCCATAGTTAAATGAACCCCTACAGAGCCCCCACCCTCCCAGCTCCCCTTCCCCCTTCATACCATTGTCCAATCAGCTTTGCTGATACCACCTATACAAGGACATTTTTCCTTTTATGTGCCACCACTGACTCAAGGATATTTCCTTTCTTCTAGTGACACTACTGACATAGTCCGTATTTTCTTTCCAGTGACACCAAAGACCCAGACCCTTTGAAAAACAAGCTTTATTTTGCTGGCCATGTGATTGTACATCTCAAGGTGATACAAGGAATTTGAGATTGACCTTGGTCAACCATACTTGTACTATCCAGTATAAGTGTACTAGACCGAAGACTGTCTAGTCAGCTGGCTGTCAAACATTGGCTGTCCAAAATTAAGGGCTATACAAGCTTTAATAGCTCGCCTGTACATACACATAGGGGTATATTTGTACTTTTTTTTTTCATCCAAGATTCACACAATTTTCACCCAAGACATTTTTATGATTAGATTTATTTGCAAAACATGTCAATCCTGGGTGAGCGTTGTAGAAATTTTGTTTGAAAACATTCATAAATAGGCCCCTAAAAGTACATGTATGTTTGTACAATGCTTAAACTGCTTTAATGGACACAGATGAAATTAGTAAAAAATGTATCAATAATGCAAGGATTGGCAGTGTGTGCAGAAAGGTAATTTATAGCATGGACTTCTGCTAACCTAACCTGCTTATGAGGCAGCTAAGTTCCATGCTTATTTTTGTGCACTCAGTACCGTATTTTTCGGACTATAAGGCGCACGTAAAAGCCTAAATTTTCTCCCAAAAACGACCGTGCGCCTTATAATCCGGTGCGCCTTATATATGACCTGTTGACATCGCTGGAGTGCTTTGTTAACAGTATCTGTCAGATGGGCGCGCATGGAGTCACAGATCAAGTCTCTTGACGTTAACCTTCGGACTATAAGGCGCACGTAAAAGCCTAAATTTTCTCACAAAATCGACCGTGCGCCTTATAGTCCGATGCGCCTTATATATATGGAAATATCCATTTTATCAGCCGGTCGTTGCTAGTGCGCCTTATAATCCGGTGCGCCTTATAGTCCGATGCGCCTTATATATGGAAATATCCATTTTATCAGCCGGTCGTTGCTAGTACGCCTTATAATCCGGTGCGCCTTATAGTCCGAAAAATACGGTATATTTTGTTACCTAGATTTCTATATGACAATTCTTTGGATGCTGTATGTCAATTTAATCAATTGTGATTACCAAATAAATACATTTTTACTCTACACTTGGTCTGTCATTCAAAATCTTGAGGGGTTATACCATGCACTAGGTTTTCTTTTGTCTTAGTAAAAAAATTATTGCACCTTTTATTTTTTCCCACCAATTCAAATCTCTATTTGATTTCATCCATCTACACAGGAAATTATGTGTGAAGGACGACATGCTTGGCATTCTTTTAGATGAGCAATGCTTAGATTCACCATTGGTAGGGAGAACATCTTAAGGAATAGACCCCAAAGGATCATCCTAACACTTAAAGAATAAGGAAAAATATTAATGTGCAATATTTCATAACTACAAAAAGAAAAACATTTATTTTTGTATTTTTTATTTTTTAGTCCTTTACTATACATAATAAACAAATTGGAAAGAAAGAAAATATATGCAAGTCCAAAACTGTATATAGTCTCTTTAAAATCATGTGTCATCCTTAGGGCTGCTGGGGTTAAATCCCGGCAATAGGAGGGCAATATTTTTAGAAGATTATATAGGATTTTTTTTTTTTTATAACAAAGTGGCAGTTATTATTTGAAATCACGTTGTATTGTTGAATGCATTGAGCTAAGGTGTGTGCATTGTTGACCTCTGTATAATTGTTTAATTCTCTGTTGTTTTGGTTTTTTAGAGTATAGTACTACAGAAAACCAAAGATTTTCCTTCTTTGAAAGGAACACATAATTAAATGTACACATACAGATATGTTGAGATATGTCAGAAACAGGCCTTACCTTTTGACAGGTCTGCCTGACTGATGTTGTAAGTTTTCTAGTGTCGATTTTTACATTTTTATTACATGATTTAATTCTAGACATTTCTTAACCAAATGGAAAAAATGATAAGTAAAGGATTTCTAAACTGACAGCTAATGTCATTTTAATACTGACAGTGTTACCAGATTTGTGCATGTGGGATGCCTGGATAAATATGTTCACTTGTCTACTTTCTTCTGACAAGACCGTTGCTAGACATAATGGCATCGTTTTATTAGCCCACATAATTTTAAGGTGGGTCTGTGCATGAAGGATAAATTATGTGCTGCAGCATTCAAGTACCATAATGATGCTGAAGATTCCTAATAGTGCATATTGAAAATAGTTTGTCACCTGCATGGTGTCTGCACTTCACACTTAAAGCAAGTTTTATTTGGTTTCCTGTACCTCCCAGTGAACCAGGTGGCATTCATCTCAACATGAAGCAAAAGTTTTCCAAATGTGCTTAAAAAGCTTTTAGGATGTCAGGATTGACTTTTACTACATTTTTTCTAGGTTTAGAAAAAAAATTCTAGTTATCCTGACCTGAAACAGTATGGCAAAGGAAAATGATTTGTTTTTAATTTCTAGTTACTTATATATATTTCAGGGCTTTTGTCCTACTGTTGTTGGTTCAAAAAGCTGTAAAGCCGAGTACACACGATCAGACTTTCCGACGGGAAATGTTCGATGACAGGCTGTTGGCGGAAAATCTGACCATGTGTATGCTCCATGGGACAATTGTCGGATTTTCTGTGGACAAATGTTGGCTAGCAGGTTTTCAACTTTTCCGCAGCAAATGTGTGTAGTCAGATTTTCCCAGTGTGTGTACACAAGTCCATTGGACAAAAGTCCAAAGTACATACAGGCATGCTCGGAAGCAAGGACGAGCCGGAAGCGGTCGCTCTTGTAAAACTAGCGTTCATAATGGAGATATCACATTCGTGACGCGGAAAATTATGAAATCTGTCAATGCAGTGCACATTCTCTTCTTCTTTATAATGGGATAATAATGAATCTGTTTTGCTGGCGATATTGACAGAGTTTTGTTAAACGTATTTCAAATTGTTTTTTTTTTTCTAGTGATATCCAGAATAATAATATATTATATAATATAATTATATAATAATAATAATTTTTTTATTTTTATTTTGGGTTAAGTTACCACAACACCATCATTATCATGTAGTTGTTAAGCTCAAAGATACAACTATGTTGGTGTCCCTTGTTAATTTGACATTATATTTTTGAAATGTACCTGTCTACTCACAAACAAACTGTCCTTTTTTAAAGTAAAACACACAGCCAAGTATTTTTCAAACTAAATATTTTTTATTCAATAGGGAGCACAAGTTCATATAAAAATCAAGAGGAAGGCAGCGATGGAGAAATAGTTGGAATTGGTGAAGCGTTTGTACCCCAGGGCAAACATCAATTATGTGAAGTGCAAAATTGGTAACCTGAGGAGCCCATTTAATAGGGAGCACAATACAGTCCTGGACTCTGAGAGATTGGGAGCTACAGCAGATGACATATATGTCCCTAGGCCAGGCATGTCCAAAGTCCGGCCCGCGGGCCAATCACGGCCCGGTTTTGAATGACCCGCCTGGTTATTTGGACATACATATCTTTTGTGGCCCCCGGCGATCTCCCAGCGCCAGGGCCACAAAAGATATATATGCTTCGGAAGGTACAGGGAGGACAGGACCGAACACCGTACACAGGAGAATTTCCTGTTTACAGGCGGCTTCTGTAATAGGAAGTCCGTCTCCGGCACTGCCATTGGACGACTGTTCTGTCCATCAAAGGAGGCGGGACTTTCTATTAAAGAGGCTGCCGTGTAAACAGGAGATTCTCCTTTGGCGCTCATCAGTGCATTCCTGGCAATGGTGAGGCATTCCTGGTAATGGCGAGGCATTCCTGGCAATGGTGCTGCATTCCTGGCAATGGTGCTGCATTCCTGGCAATGGTGAGGCATTCCTGGCAATGGCGAGGCATTCCTGGTAATGGCGAGGCATTCCTGGCAATGGTGCTGCATTCCTGGCAATGGTGCTGCATTCCTGGCAATGGTGCTGCATCCCTAGCAATGGTGAGGCATTCCTGGCAATGGTGAGGCATTCCTGGCTATTGTGGTACATTCCTGGCTATGGTTATGTATTCCTGGCTATGGTGGGGGCATTCCTGGCAATGGGGGGGGGCATTCCTGGCTATGGTGAGTGCATTCCTGGCTATGGTGGGTGCATTCTTGGCTGTGGTGGGTGTGTTCCTGGAAATGGTGAGGCTACATTCTTGGCAATGGTGGGTCTGCAGATGTGCACTGATTAGGCTGCATTGGTGGGCACTGACCATTATTTTGCTTCACAGTTCTTTATTTAAAAGATTTTTTTTTTCCTGAAACTTCCCTCTTAAAGTGATTTTAATGAAATTAATACAGTATGTACAAATACGCCCAAGCTCATCTCTTCCCACACACAGCCACAAAGGCAAGAGAATTCTTGTTGGGCAGTGTATTAGAGCTCGAACGAACACACTTAGACCGAATTTTAACGGTTCAAAGAATGTCAGGCAAAATGGTCGGCCCTCGCACATGTTCACTTCATCAAATCCGGCCCTCTTTGAAAAAAGTTTGGACACCCCTGCCCTAGGCTGTGGTCTTACAACAGCCTGCGTTTTTTACCAGACCTAACCCAGGCCATCGTTCTAAATGCTTCCTTCCACACAAATAAACTATATTAAATAAAAAATGTATTCTCTGTACCCAAAAAAAGTAGAACAACTCAAATCATAATTTTAAAAATAAACAAAATGGGGTGAAAATACCAAGCCCAGCGGGCTTGTTGGAGTGTTGGGGCTGCATTTGCAATGGTCCGCCATGGTGCTGTGGTGAGTGGGGTGGCTGTGGAGTCTGTGGAGGTGGTGGAGGATTGTCATCTAAACTGCAGATGTGGGTTTTCTGTGTAATTTGGCCCCTCCTCCCCTTGTTGAGGAGCTTCAGGATCAGCTCCTCACACATACTGCTTTGGTCCTCCTCCATATCCTTCAGCTTATTGGCGATCATGCAGCCAAAAGCCTCCTGAGCACATGGGGCCATGCTAATGGCACTTGTTGCATGCCTGAGGAAGGCATCATCCAGCTTCCTGATTCTTTTAGTAGGAGGGTGTAGGGGAGGAATCTGTGACTCCGTCTGGTTGCTGTGCATGGGCTCGTCCTGACTAAGACTTTCCTGTGTATGAAAATCGGACATATTTGTGTTTTTTTGATCAGCAATCACACACAATTTTGAGCTCATGACTGTTGCAAATTGAATGTTGACAAATAGAAAAGACTATCATTCTGACCCCAGAATTTTTCATTCTGGTCCCAATCATTTTTGGCCACTACTGTCTATTGATATGTAAACCACTTTGTTAAGGCAGAAATTTGGGACTCTATAATGTCTAATTAACATAATTACATTTTTGTCTACGAATATGTTCAACAATGCCATACCTGGGTCAAGGTGGGCTCCTCCACATCTTCTTCCTGTGTAGAAGGACCAGGGTGGACCTCAGGAGCTGTGGCCTCAGCTGGTGTGGAAGAAAGCATTGAGAATGATGGGCGTGGTTCTGTTTGGTCTGACAAAAAACACAGGCTGTTGTAGTACCACAGCCTGGGGACATATATGTCATCTGCTGATGCTCCCCATCTCTGAGATTCCATGACCTTCTTGCACTCCCTATTATATGTACTACGCAGAGTACCAATTTTGACCTTCAAATAATTGATGTCTGCCGTTGGATACAGAGGCTTCACCAATTCCAACAGTTTATTCATCGCTGCCTTCCTCTTGATTTTATTGCAGTAATCCCTACTTTTGACTTGCCATAGATATGGCAGCTCCTGGTACTACTGTATAAAATCTGGCAAAAAATCTGGCGCTATGAATTTATCCACCATTGTGCCTGCAAGACACAACACAAGACAAACCCTAATGTCAGGCTAAACTCATAAATAATCTGGTCCCAAGATAGACCTCAATCTATAAGCAGTATTGGTCACTAACCACTGATGCCCCAATCTACAATTGTACCTTTGTTTTATCTTTCCTTTTGATCGTTCTTCCTCCACTCCCAGATCGTTCCTATGGCCATTACATTGACTGCGCGTTATGGCTTTATATACACTGCGCATGCGTGAAACTCCACCCCAATCCTTCTTTCTAGTGTATTCCCTGCCCTTTCTCTTTCTGGGCAGCGGGAGAGCAAATGGCGGTGAGACAGCATTGAGGAAAACCCAGAGAGAGACACTTCCAGATCCAGGATGAGTCCTAAAATATGTTGTTTTGAAGAAATGGTGGAGATGGTGGACATCTTAGTGAGGACAGACTATGATGGGAATCATGGACCTTACAGAAACCCAAATGCCAGAGAAAAAAAAAAGTATTTGTCCTGTGTTCCTATTATTATTACTTTTGTGCTGGTCTATGTTCTTTTCTTTACTGTTCTACAGTTTAAAATGCCAAGAATGCCAGGAATCGTTCGCGGGACAATACACATTGTTTGATCGACCACTAATACTTAGTTTTTGGGAGATGCACGTTAAGTTAATTTGTTATGGCCTATTTTGATTAAAATAAGTTCATTAGATTGTTGTCTAGATGTGTTTGTATCTATAATGAAATGTCAACTTTATTCAGTGTCAGTAGAGGACACTCAACAGCTGTTTACGCATCTGGATGCAGGAGCATCAGTGTGGGACACCATAACAACCTTGTTATGGTGTCCCACGCGGGTGCTCCAGTGAATACTAGGGGTATTTTCATGTGTGAAACAGGTAAAACAGGTAAGTATTCCTGCTTTGAAAAGGGAAAAAAAATCATGTATTCAGCTTGTAACTCTGCCAAAACAGACAATTGGAAGACACTTCCAAACAATGTTTGATATTACTATTTCTAGCCTAACATATCTGTCTGCTAAGTATACCTTTTTTGATTTCACATAGGGGAGAAACAAAGAGGGACATCAGAGCTGTGTGTGGACACCAGTAACCCAGCACCTCCTGAAGATACAGAAAGTCAACTCACCAGACACCCTGAAGAAGATGTTGATGCTGATGTGCAGGAAGTACTGTGTGAAGTTCTCGAAACTGTGTCGATCACAGGTCAGTGTCTGAGACCAAAGCTTAGATGAAGGCCAGCATATTTCTAATACATGGTGTGTTTTTTATTTTTTTAGGTGATGTGGATGTTGTGGAAGACCAAAATCACTTCAGCAGTGCAAGTGCACAAATACTTATCAGTGCACAATCAGTACAAATCACTGCAATGTGAACCTAAGCTTTATAGTGTCTGAGGTTAGTGTTTAGCCACTCTACTTCTCTAGGTGCACCATCAGGTCCTGTTTTCTTTATTTTCGGCCGGGCTAAAAATGACTGTGTGAATTACTGTGTGAATAGAAAACAGCTTCAGTTCAATCCGCTGGCTAGCTCATAACTATTCACAGACAGGAACATCTTTATAAAACAGTAATTCTTGCTGCATTGCAACACCAGGTAGGAAAATACAGTAGGGAATGGGAGCCAGGGAGCCAATCCTTACTCTTACTGGATGGCTTTCAAGGCTCAAAGGAGGCAAACCTCCCTTGTAGCCACAATACCATGCCCCAGACTAAACCCTTGACAGTCCTTGGCTGTTTGTGAGAATGTATATATTAAAAGTTTAGCATTACATATCCCACCTACTAAGCATAGTTTTCAGGTTTACGTAATCTTATTTACAACAAACAGAAACTTTTATCACACAAAGGTGTGGAAATGAAATTAACAGAAGGATCAACAAAGGAGCCATCTGAGGCCAGTTCTCTCCAGAGTCTCTAAAGCTACAGCTTCTGTTTAAAATACCTAACTTTATATAGGTGGAGTGCAGGCATGAAGCAGTGGAAAGGGACTTTCATGTTCCCTTACCAGACTCCTGAACCCCAAATAACCAGGATCCTGTCAATGGTGTTAACTCCGTAATGCTTCAGTAAACAGCTTGCAGACTGTGCATAAAGTTAATACATTTAAAGGGAAAAATGTTGCAACATTTTTATTATGTTAACCCCTTAACAATGAGTGCATGCATATACAGGGCCTCGCGGAAGTAAGCCTTCTTCTATGGGACCTCATGTATGTGCCACTGTATTTGTACTGTAGTCCATAGCCTCCTAGGTGCAAGGCCTAGCCAGTGCACCTGCACCGACATTATTAATTTAATTTATTTTTCTCACTGTTTTGTCACTTGCAATTTTGTCTGTGTTTCTTTCTCCCTAGGATGGAGAGTGTGAGGAGTGAGAGAGTGTGACTGCTGTTCGTCTGTGTGCTAGTCCGACGGACCAAATACGACGCAAGGGCAGCTATTGGCTACTGGCTATTGAACTTCCTTGTTTAGTCCCATTTACGTCATCACGTTCAAAATGAACGGACTTTCGAACGGACTTAGTCCGGTCATGTGTGGCCAAGTCTGCTCGTTCAGAAAATCCTCCGCCAAAAGTCAGTCGGAAAACCGTCGGACCTGGTCTGTTGCAAGGTCTGGTCGTGTGTACGCGGCATAAGAATTAATATTACTATATCTTGGGCATTTTCACTGACCAGAGGAACTAGGCAGGCATGCCCTCTGTCCCCATTACTATTTGCTATGGCTGTTGGGCCTCTAGCTCTCTCTGTTAGACACTCAGCAGAAATAACTGGGTTTCCCTGTGCAGGTAGAGAGGACAAAATAGCCCTATATGCGGATGATGCTTTTATTTTCCTGTGGGATACTTCAAAGTCATTAATTTCAGCCTTATCAGCCTTATTTCTGCATTCAGGCTATTTTCAGGCTTTCAGATTATTGGAATAAGTCGATACTCTTACCATTAGGTGAGCTAAAGACCACTTTACCAGATCAAGCCTCTTAAATTCAAATTAAACATACAGTGAAATATTTAGGGATAGAGATATCTCAAAATATAAAAGATTATATTAACTTAAATCTTAAACCATTGTTAGCTAAATTTAGGGATAAATGCCAGAGCTGGTGTGAACTTCCACTGACAGTGATTGGTAGAGCAAACCTTATTAAAATGATTTGGACCCCGCAATTACTATAAGTTTTCCACAATTCTCCTGTAAGGATTACATCTTTTTGGTTTAGAAAGATAGAATCTCTTTTCAGAGAACTTATTTGGAGGAAAAAACAATCCCGTATTAAACTAACTACACTGATGTTAACTAAAGAAGCTGGGGGGTTTGCCATCCCTCATGCTAAGAATAATTTTTTAGCTTCACAGTTACAGCACTTTTGTTGATGGACAGTAATGTCAGACTCTGATTCTATACAGGGCCTGTTGCTATCGCTATATGATGAATATCCATTAATATCCTTACTGGAGATGTGAAATCAGCTATGGGATAAAAGCTTTTTAACGTGGAAAACTGTTTGACAAAGTATGGCAGGAAATGGAAAACATTACATGTATTAAGGGCTCTACAATATTCGCTCCAATATGGAATAATAGTAGCTATGGAGAATTGATGAAACTGGAAGGGTTTTACATATGGAAGCATAAAGGGCTGAGGTACCGTATTTTTCGCTCCATAAGACGCACCTGACCATAAGACGGACCTAGGTTTTAGAGGTTGAAAACAAGAAAAAAAATAATGTGGATAATGACAGAACTCTGGACAGCCGTACTCCAATGCTAAAACGATGCTTTATTCAAATAATATTTAGGACACAGCAAATTACATCACAGTGAAAGATGCTAACAGTTGACGCGTTTCGCACTAAGGCTAGTGCTTACTCATATCTGGTTAACATGGTGGCAGACAACAAATACATATATAGAGTGTTGCAATATGACAGTGGGCAGGGCCAGGCGATGAATCAATCAAACAAAAGAGACATCACCTGATGCCTGTCCACCTGAACCTCTTAATCTTAATACAAGACGATGAAAGCTCTCAGTGTAAGTCCAATGTGAACTATGGTGCATTGCAAACACAAAAATTATTTATATGAAGTGACAAACCAAATCATTGGATGTGAATGGATAGGCCTCAATATAAATGTATGTGAAAAAATGTGTACGTGGTCATAATAAACGCTGAATTGTAAAAACTAAATAAAATTATGGGATTGTAAGTTTAACCCTTTCATGACTAAGCCTATTTTTGGAATTTGGTGTTTACAAGTTAAAATCCATATTTTTTGCTAGAAAATTACTTGGAACCCCCAAACATTATATATACAGTGGTGTGAAAAAGTGTTTGCCCCCTTCCTCATTTCCTGTTCCTTTGCATGTTTGTCACACTTAAGTGTTTCGGAACATCAAACCAATTTAAACAATAGTCAAGGACAACACAAGTAAACACAAAATGCAATTTGTAAATGAAGGTGTTTATTATTAAAGGTGAAAAAAAATCCAAACCATCATGGCCCTGTGTGAAAAAGTGATTGCCCCCCTTGTTAAAACATACTATAACTGTGGTTGTCCACACCTGAGTTCAATTTCTCTAGCCACACCCAGGCCTGATTATTGCCACACCTGTTCACAATCAAGGCATCACTTAAATAGGAGCTGCTTGACACAGTAAGGTCCACCAGAAGATCCTTAAAAGCTACACATCATGCCGAGACCCAAAGAAATTCAGGAACAATTGAGAAAGAAAGTAATTGAGATCTATCAGTCTGGAAAGGGTTATAAAGCCATTTCCAAAGCTTTGGGAATCCAGCGAACCACAGTGAGAGCCATTATCCACAAATGGCGAAGACATGGAACAGTGGTGAACCTTTCAAAGAGTGGCCGGCCGCCCAAAATTACCCCAAGAGAGCAGCGACGACTCATCCAAGAGGTCACAAAAGACCCCACAACAACGTCCAAGGAACTGCAGGCCTCACTTGCCTCAGTTAAGGTCAGCGTTCATGCCTCCACCATCAGGAAAAGACTGGGCAAAAATGGCCTGCATGGCAGAGTTCCAAGGAGAAAACCACTGCTGAGCAAAAAGAACATCAAAGCTCGTCTCAATTTCTCCACAACACATCTTGATGATCCCCAAGACTTTTGGGACAACATTCTGTGGACCGATGAGACAAAAGTGGAACTCTTTGGAAGGTGTGTGTCCAAGTATATCTGGCGTAGAAGGAACACTGCATTTCATAAAAAGAACATTATACCAACAGTAAAATATGGTGGTGGTAGTGTGATGGTCTGGGGCTGTTTTGCTGCTTCAGGACCTGGAAGACTTGCCGTGATAAAAGGAACTATGAATTCTGCTGTCTACCAAGAGATCCTGAAGGAGAATGTCCGACCATCTGTTCGTGTACTCAAGCTGAAACCAACTTGGGTTCTGCAGCAGGACAATGATCCTAAACACACCAGCAAGTCCACCACCGAATGGCTGAAGAAAAACAAAATGAAGACTTTGGAGTGGCCTAGCCAAAGTCCTGACCTGAATCCTATTGAGATGTTGTGGTATGACCTTAAAAAGGCCGTTCATGCTCGAAAACCCTCTAATGTAACTGAATTAGGACAATTCTGCAAAGATGAGTGGGCCAAAATTCCTCCAGGACGCTGTAAAAGCCTCATTGCACGTTATCGCAAACGCTTGGTTGCAGTTGTTGCTGCTAAGGGTGGCCCAACCAGTTATTAGGTTTAGGGGGCAATCACTTTTTCACACAGGGCCATGATGGTTTGGATTTTTTTTCACCTTTAATAATAAACACCTTCATTTACAAATTGCATTTTGTGTTTACTTGTGTTGTCCTTGACTATTGTTTAAATTGGTTTGATGTTCCGAAACACTTAAGTGTGACAAACATGCAAAGGAACAGGAAATGAGGAAGGGGGCAAACACTTTTTCACACCACTGTATATATATTTTTTAGCAGAGACTCTATAGAATAAAACGGCGATTGTTGCAATATTTTATGTCACACGGTATTTGCGCAGCGGTGTTTTAAACACAACTTTTTGGGAAAAGGGACACTTTCATGAATTAAAAAAAAAAAAAACAGTAAAATTAGCCCAATTTTTTTGCGTAATGTGAAAGATAATGTTACGCCAAGTAAATAGATACCAAACATGTCACACTTTATAATTGCGCGCACTTGTGGATTGACGACAAAGTACGGTACCTAAAAATCTCAATAAGTGACGCTTTAAAAATTTTTTACGGTTACCAGGTTAGTGTTACAGAGGAGGTTTAGTGCTAGAATTATCGCTCTCACTCTGACGATCGCGGCGATACCTCACATGTGTGATTTGAACACCGTTTACATACGCGGGTGCGACTTCCGTATGCGTTTTCTTTGCTTCGCGAGCTCGCGGGGATGGCGGGCGCTTTAAAACTTTTTTTTTTTTTTTATTTATTTTATTTATTTTAAAATGACTAAATTGTTTAAAAAAAATAAATAAATGTGATCACTTTTATTGCTGTCACAAGGAATGTAAACATCCCTTGACAGTAATAGGTGGTGACAGGTACTCTTTATGGAGGGATCAGGGGTCTAAAAGACCCCCCACCCCTCCTTTACACTTCAATGTATTCAGATCACCGAAAACGGCAATTCTGAATACCGTATATCTTTTTAAAACCGGCGCCATTGGCAGCTGAGTAAACGGGAAGTGACGTCATGACGTCGCTTCCGTGTTTACTATGAGGAGACTGGAACGAAGCCGATTACGGCTTCGTTCCAGTTCCTCCCCAGCAGCCGGAGGCAGCGGAATTTGAATCGGTGCTCCCGATCGAGCGGGAGCACTGGTGACAGCGGCGGGAGGCGGCAGGAGGGGGGACGTCCCCTCCCGCTCCTCCGGCATAACAGCCGAGGGGCTTTTATGTATCTAAGCGCATCCAAATGCCCACCGCAGCCCATGTACATATGTAGTGATGTGCGGTATGTGGACCTGTGCATTGTACATTGTAATGTGGCTATATATAACCCCATAATAAGCTTATAAAAATGACAATGCTGGGATCCCACACAAACCAATCAAGAAAGAGGGGCATACAATTAAGGTCTGGTGAAGACCATACACATAGCAATCTCCCTGCGTACACCTAAAAGATTAAAAAAGAAGTCTAAAGCAGCAAAGAGTGCTGATTAGATGAGCACCTGGCGCAGGGACAAAATAAGTCAGTCTCAGTCAGAATCAGTCTCAAGATCAAGAAAAAAAAAATTCTGAACCAAATGGTGTACTAAAATATTTTCCAGTGCCCATGAAATGCAGAGTGATCATTACCATAGAAAATGCAGAGTGACCATTACCATAGAAAGTATTGGCAGGGTATTGCAGAGTATTGGCAGGGTATGGCAGAGTATTGGCAGAGTCCGGCGAGAAGACCCCCGAAGATGGAAGAAGACCCCCGGAGCTGTGCAATAAACTATTTTAACCCTTGTGTGTTGTGTTTTTATTTTTTTATTTTTTCACAGGTGAATGGGTAGGGGTACATTGTACCCCATACTCATTCACATAGGGTGGGGGACCGGCATCCGGGGCCCCCCTTATTAAAGGGGGCTCACGGATTCCAATAAGCCCCCCGCCCGCAGACCCCGACAACCAACGGCCAGGATTGTCGGGAAGAGGCCCTTGTCCTCATCAACATGGGGACAAGGTGCTTTGGGGTGGGGGGCTGCGTGGCCCCCCTTCCCCAAGGCACCCCCCATGTTGAGGGCACGCGGCCTGGTACGGCTCGGGGGGGGGGGGCGCTCGCTCGTCCCCACCCCCTTTCCTGGCCGGCCGGGTAGAGTGCTTGGATAAGGGTCTGATATGGACCTAGGGGGGGACCCCCACGCCGATAGGGATTCCCCTTTAAGTCCATACCAGGTGACGGGGGCATGCGACGCTTACTTCGCTGGTCCCGGCTACCTGGAGCCGCTCTCAAAATGAGCGGACTTTTCTCCGGGCGGGAAAAGTCTGTTCATTTCAAAAATACGGCGGACTGGCATACACACGGCCGTACTGTCCGCCGAAATGCGAGTCCGGCGGACAGATTGATGTGCAAAACTCCAATCTTAGTCTGCCGGACTTTTGGGTAAAAAAAGTCAGCCGGAGCCTACAAACGGGCGGATTGTCCGGCGGATTTGAGTCCGCCGGACTTTTCCACCAGATTGTTTGATCGTGTATACGCAGCATTAGAGCTACAGGTTAGGAACAAATAAAAAAGATTAGCAATATATACAACGAAGCGAACATCTAAAAAAGACAAAAAGCTTTACTAAAAAGAAATGTCTTCAGATCTTTGTTAAAACAGTCAGTGGAGTGAGGAGCTCTCAAGGTGTCGGGTAGGGCATTACACAGGCGCGGGGCAGCTGCACAAAAAGCCCCGTCTCCCATTGTCTTCAGTCTAGTTCTAAAGAAAAAAGGGGATATTTGGGACTTTAAATGAGACGCAAAGGGGAATATTACGCCTCCATCCCTGGTTGCTTTTCCAAAATAAGGGAGGGGGGGATGGTGGGACTTTAGATGAGGTGCGTGGGGTTGAGCCAGACACAACCATATACATATGTAAAAAAATTATATTCTTTATTAAACCAAAGATAGGGCATGGATCAACCCATATAAATGCATAATAGCACATTGGTATATAAAATACAAAGTATCAACATACATATTGAGGATAGTCGCCAACATGACACACAAAGTAAATATTGTATATCACAGTCCCCCAAATGGAGTAGGCATAACATTATATCAGGATGGTAGAGCAATAAAAAACCATCTAGAATCATAAATATGAGAGGGATGCATCAAAATAAGCTCAACAAAGTTTTGTGGACTTCTATCCACTCATCAAGAGCAAGTGCATCCATATACTAAAAAGAGGATAGAAAAAAAAAAACACCATTATAGTTTGATATAACCACAGACTGGAGGGGTAGAGGGATTGAGGATGATGATGAACAGATAAACGGCCATAACTGAAAGTACATACATAAGAGCTGATACTAGGTCATGCGATACCACCTGCCGGAGGTCAGCCAGATAAATATTCCAGCACGGGAGCTGAGGAAAAGACCCATTCATTAACCAGGAGCACACACGCAGTCCCCAAAAAAAGTGTGTAGTTCTAGGTATTTGAAGAAGGTTTGAGTGAGTAGAGCGGAGGGAATGTGATGTGTTTTGTAATTTGAGAAGTTCTTTAAGATAAGGGAGGGCAATCCTGACAAAGTGTCCTTGCCCCCCTGTGCTTGAATGTACATGTGGTGCTGCACGCATATGTAAATGATGGTCATGGGAGGTATCACCACAAACGTTAGACTGGGGGCAATAATTCCAACTCCAGACCCCCTGTGTAACTGTAAAGGTTTTAAAGTGTCGCCTATGAAGATGTTTCTGTAGCGTAGTTTGCCACGCATGCAATTTTAAAGTGTGTAAAGTGTGTTTGGTATCTTTTTACTTGGTGTAATGTCATCTTTTAATATTTACCAAAAAGTTTTTATTATATTGTGTTTTTGTGCATTAAAATTAATTTAAATTGCCTTTGAAGAAACAAAAATATTGCGTGACATAAAAATATGCAACACCCACCATTTTTTTCTCTAGGTCCTCTACTTACAAATTATAGAATGTTAGGGGGTTCTAAGTAGTTTTCTAGCAAAAATAAAATTATGTTTTTTACATGTAGGAAAGAGATTTCATAATTGGCCCAGACTGGAAGTGGTTTCAATTTGTGGTGCTCAGAAAAGTTAAAGTGGTTCTAAAGGCTCAAGTTTTTTTTTACCTTCATGATATGCATGAAGGTAAAAATACCTTCCGTGTTCAGCAGCCCCCCGTAATACTTACCTCAGCCACATCTTGATCCAGCTATCTGCAGGAGACCCTTGACTCTCTCCCTCCTCATTGGCTGGGACAGCAGCGGAAGCCACTGAGGAGAAAGAGGGGGCGGGGCAGAGCCACAGCTCTGGGTGTGAATGGATGCACAAAGCCGCTATGAGTATGACATGTTTTTTTTTTAAAGAAAGCCTTTGGAATCACTTTAAAGTGGTTGTAAAGCCTGGCTCTCTCCTCTCCCAGGCTGATAGATATAGTGGGAGGGACTCCTGCTGACCTCAGATGGGAGCAGGAGAGGAGAGGAGGACTGAGCCAGGTGGTCACGTGAGCGCCAATCGGCGCTATGGAATAAGGTAAACAGCAGCTTTTTTTTTTAACTCACACACACTGGGGAACATAGCATTATCTAACAGAGGGGATTTGAGAGACTTTACACTGTTATTCTATCATCAGGAGGGGAGGACCGGGGAGCTAACAGACAGGGGGGGGGGGGACACAGGTGAGCTGCAAATGACAGGGACACATAAACTGCCCTCGGTGTCAGGGCTCAGCAGCCATGATAAACTGAGGCCAGTTTACAGGGCGGACAGAAGAACCAGGCAGGATCAGCTAGATATTTCAGGTGTTAGAGGGGGCCAAATCACACAGCACAAGCACTGTATAACATGCTTTAAAGGTACAGGATTCATTTTAATTTTTTTTAGGGTTACAAACACTTTAAAGGGATCGTAAAGGGAATTTTTTTATTTATTTAAAATAACAAACATGTTATACTTACCTCCACTGTGCAGCTCGTTTTGCACAGAGTGGCCCTGAACCTGCTCTTCTGGGGTCCCTCGACGGCTGTCTCAGCTTCCTCCCGCAGATGCTTCTCACGTTCATGCGAGCCTCCTCGCATGGTGAGAAGCATCTGCGGGCGCGCTCCCGTGATACAGCCGACGGCTATAGCCGCTCGCTGTATCACACGGCCCTGCCCCCGGCGCTCCGCATCAGTGGATGTGATTGACAGCAGCGCGAACCAATGGCTGCGCTGCTTTCCATCCATCCACTCCAGCCAATCAACGGCCAGGCTGAACGGTGGAAAGGACGTCAGGGGTCAGGTAATTAAAACAGGGGGGCTGGGGGCACCGGGACTGTCAGATGTTTTTTCACCTTAATGCATAGAATGCATTAAGGTGAAAAAACATTTACCTTTACAACCCCTTTAAGTCCTGTTTCAATAGGTATGCCTTGCTTCAGTAATTTTTTATAGCAACATGGCTGATTTACAGCCAATTGATTGAAAAGCATACAGGATTCAAAACAATAGGGGTCAATTCCCTTTACCTAAACTTGAGGTTTATGTTTATAAATGTTATTATTGAGATTATATATATATATATATATATATATATATATATATATATACACATACAGTATAAATGTTATATTTTTCAATCACATTTAGGTTTGCTCAGGCAACATGTCTACCAGTCAAGCATGTTGTCAGCAGGGTGGCAGGTTGTGTACTGATAAGTCTTTAGAGGCTTCTGAATACTAATTATTTGTATAAACCCAAAAGAACTAACTTGTCAGTCCACAGAGTTCAGCTAACCACTTTTTTTTTTAGATCTCCTTGCAAACAGCTTTGTCATTACCTGACAGCCATGTGATGTGAAGCCAATTAGGCAGAAAAAAGGCAGTTGTTCACTTTGCATAAGAATAGGCTGTGATTTAGTGTCTCCAAAAAATAGCTGTTGATTGACGCAAAGTAAAATTATTTGTGCCATCCTCCGATTACCATGGATAGTAAATACGTTTGACTAGTTTGACTATGGTAATACTGAATGTTTAACAACATACATTGTAGAAAAATTTTGACTATAGGAACAAACTTTATATCTAATCTACCTCCCTCTTTTTCAGTATACTATTTATGGTGTTTGGCAGCTTAGATATATTTAGGCAATTAACTGAAACTCCATCTTTACTACATATATTGCAAATAATTTAACAACATATCTGCTTCTGTTTTGAATATATTAAACACCCCTTTCTTATGAACTAAATTTTTTAAAAAGAGAGGGTGGAAAAAATAAATTCGGAGCTTGTCAATAAGTGTAGTAAACCAGCCAAATGTTTTTCTTTTTTTTTTCTCAGGCTGATTTCATATCTGTGTAGCACATGACAAAGTCAAGAAAATGTAACTAACAGTTTGGAAGTTACCAGACACATCCCAAAGCAATGAAAAGTATTTTGTAAAGATTTTATTGGCTGGCAGCTAATATAAATAATTTACATTCCAGGGAAGAGAGATTAAAGTGTTACTAAACCCAGGACCCTGCATTCACTATATCTCGTCTCTCACAGTACACAGAACATGGAAATGCAATTATTTTAGTAAATATAAACTGCTAAATACCTTTTTTTTTATCAGCAGTATATAGCAGTCCTATGACTTCTATGAGTGCCTGATTAAAGCTTGTAGGAGGAGTCTACATTCTACTCCGATTATCCTATGAGGCTGCAGGACCCTTGACCCTGTGTCTGGACAGTGCTGATTGGCCCTTTGCTGGCCACATGCAGCTTCTGAAGAAAGAAAAAAAACTCTCTAGCAATACACACCAAGCTGAGCATGTGCAGAGTCATAAGGTTCTGTTCTATCAGCAGATATGCAGCATGATTTACTGTATATACAGACTGTTTATACCGTTGTGGGTTTAGTAACACTTTAAGACACTTATTTACATACCAATTTTTAATATATTTTTTTTTAGTCCACCCAAAATCTATAGGTATCCCTGCCATAGTTCCCAGCTCTGTTCCACCATGTTTTGGAAAAAAAATTCTGGGTATTAATAGATCTCCTGTTGCATTACCCATGATATACAAGAGCGATATCTCATAGTAATAGGATAACCACGGGGCACATTGGAAAATACACCTCAGAGAATAGTAATGAGAGAGTAACAAGAAAAGACAGGTAGAAAACGTGGGAAGGGGAAAGATGAAGAGGGGAAATATGAAAGGAAATGGGGGGTACTTCTTATTCATGCCAATGTCAAGCATCTTATTCATGCCAATGTCAAGCATCTTATTCATGCCAATGTCAAGTACATTCATTATGTACCCAACACTAAATCAAAAATAACCGAATGTTTAAAAATATCAATCATTAACCACTTGCTTACTGGGCACTTAAACCCCCCTCCTGCCCAGACCAATTTTCAGCTTTCAGTGCTCTCACACTTTGAATGACAATTACTCAGTCATGCAACACTGTAACCAAATGATTTTTTTGTCCTTTTCTTCATACCAATAGAGCTTTCTTTTGGTGGTATTTGATCACCTCTCGTTTTTTTATTTTCTGCGCTATAAATGAAAAAAGACCGAAAATTTTGAAAAAAAATGAATTTTTCTTTGTTTCTGTGATAAAATTTTGCAAATTAGCAATTTTTCTTCATAAATTTTGGCCACAATTTATACTACTACACATCTTTGGTAAAAATAACCCAAATTATTGCATATTATATGATCTGTGTGAAATTTATAGAGTCTACAAGCTATGGTGCAAATCATAAAGATTTGCAAAAAAAGATCACATCTGATGTACTAAGGCCTATCTCCATTCTTGAGACCCTAACAAGCCAGGAAAGTACAAATGCCCCCCAAATGGCCCCTTTTTGGAAAGTAGACATTCCAATGTATTTAGTAGGAGGCATGGTGAGTTATTTTAAGTTGTCATTTTTTCCCACAATTCTTTGCAAAACTAAGATTTTTTTTTTTCACAAAATTTTCATTGTAATAGCTTATTTCTCCCACACGGAATGTGCATACCACAAATAACACCCCAAAATACATACTCCTACTCCTCCTGAGTATACCGATACCACATGTGTGAGACTTTTACACAGCCTGACCACATACAGAGGCCTAATTTTGAAGTAGCACCTTCAGGCATTCTAGGAGCATAAATTACACATTTCATTTCTCAACCACCTATTACAGTTTTGAAGGCCCTGGAACACCAGGGCAATGGAAACGTCCAGAAAATGACCCCATTTTGGAAAGCTAACACCCCAATGTATAATCTATGAGGCATAATGTGTCTTTTCAATGGTTCATTTTTTTCCAGAAGTTTTTGGAAAATGTGGAAAAAAATGAAAACGCATTTTTATTTACACAAAGTTGTCCGTTTATAAGATATTTCCAACACATAGCATATACATAGCAAAAATGGCACCCCAAAATACATTCTCCTACTCCTCCTGAGTATAATGATACCACATGTGTGAGACTTTTACACAGCCTGACCACATACAGAGGCCTAATTTTGAAGTAGCACCTTCAGGCATTCTAGGAGCATAAATTACACATTTCATTTCTCAACCACCTATTACAGTTTTGAAGGCCCTGGAACACCAGGACAATAGAAATGCCCACAAAGTGACCCCATTTTGGAAAGCTAACACCCCAACGTATAATCTATGAGGCATAATGAGTCTTTTCAATGGTTCATTTTTTTCCAGAAGTTTTTGGAAAATGTGGAAAAAAATGAAAACGCATTTTTTTTTTACACAAAGTTGTCCGTTTATAAGATATTTCCAACGCATAGCATTTACATAGCAAAAATAACACCCCAAAATACATTCTACTACTCCTCCTGAGTATGGCAATACCACATGTGTGAGACGTTTACACAGCCTGGCCACATACAGAGGCGCAACATGCAAGGAACACCGTCAGCGTTCCAGGGACACATAGCCTGCACATACCAAGAATTACACCCCCAAATACATTATGCTGAGCAAAGGGTAAAGAAAAGATTACCTGTGGTTTTAGAAGCGCAGTTGTCCACAGGAGGATATCACTGGTCCAGGCAGCAGGCAGGGACTTGGTCAGCAACAGCGAACACAATTTTTCAGGCAGCAGGCAGGGATACTGTCCATATACAGTCCAGGGTCAGTGCAGAGATATTGTCAGCAGTGCCAAAAATATTGGTCCTGGTAGTAGGCAGGTCCTTGTGGTGTGGTCAGTGCGGCATGACGGCAGTAAGTCCTACAGGCAGCAGACAGAAGTAGAGCCTCGTTCAGGACAGAATGGGGATAGGGGTAGAGGCTTCTCCCTCCCAAATCTCTTTGAAGCCTCCGAGTCTCCAGACCCTAATCTAGGAATAAGAAAACAAAGAAAATTGTTTTCTTCATCCAGAAAAACTATGCTGGAGCCCCTCACATATGTGAGACCCCGTGTTGAATCCCACTAGTCCAGTTGCAGAATACAAGATCAGTCCAAGAGGCAGGCAAATATCGTGGTCAAACAGTCCAAGGTCAGTTCCAGATCAGGCAGAGGTATGTACAGAATTGTTAGGCAGAAGCATGGTCGAATAACAGTCCAGGGTCAGTTCCAGATCAGGCAGAGGTATGTACAGAATCGGCAGGCATAAGAGTGGTCAAATAACAAGCCAGGGTCAGTTACAGAGCAGGCAGTGGCATAAGGGGTGTGAAGGTGTATGAAGGCAGGAACTGAGGATTATGTTTACCATACTTCACTAAAATTTTATTGAAGTTTGGTAACGCCAAAAACAGTCACCTATGCAGAGGCCTGGTTGAGAAGGACATTGTGCACAATAATAAGATGTGTCTCTTCTGACTCCTGCTCTGGTACACACCTTACATCTTTTTTGACGTCTTTGGCCTGTTGGTTTGGGAGGGATTTTATCGGGGAAGTGGCGCTCGGAGAGTCGACTAACAACATCTGATCGGATATTTTCTGGTGGGCCGTTTGGGAAAATAAGGGCAGTGAAAACTTCCTCCTGGTAGCCAAAGAAACGTTTGGGGTTTTGGGTGGAGTTGCGGTAAATGGCATAGGAATTGTAAATGGGCAATTGAAAAAAAAAAATTGCTACTTTTTTGTACCAATGGTATGTCCGTCTTGTGGCAAGATATGGTTCCATCATTTGGTCGTTGAAGTCGACTCCCCCCATGAACAAATTGTATTCATAAATGCATTTTTTTTTTTACGGGGCCATTCCTTCTGGGGATTTCCACGAACGTATCATTGTGGATAGAAGACAACATATATACATCCCTTCTGTCTCTCCACTTCACTGCCAGAACCTCCTTGTTTCTCAGACTTGCGGTTTCTCCTTTTCACAGCTTCTTATTCACAAGACTTTGAGGAAAGCCCTTCCGATTCCTTTTTACGGTGCCACATGCTGGCGTCTTCTTCCGGTGAAGGTTGTGGAACAGGGGCAGAGATGTGTAGAAGTTGTCTACATACAGGTGGTAGCCTTTATCCAATAGGGGGTATATGAGGTCCCAAACAACTTTCCCGCTGGATCCCAAGTAGTCCGGACAATTAGGGGGCTGCAGCTGGGTGTCCTTCCCTTCATACACTATGAAGGAATATGTGTACCCTGTGGCTCGGTCGCATAATTTGTAGATCTTCACCCCATAGCGGGCACTTTTGCTGGGCATAAATTGCTTCATTTTAAGCCTACCACTAAATTTAATAAGGGACTCATCCACACATATGTGTTGGTCCGGGGTAAACAATTTGGGGAATGTTTGTGAAAAATAATGAAGTATTGGTCGAATTTTGTAAAGCCTGTCGTAATTTGGGTCATTTCGTGGAAGGCACTGGGTATTGTCGCTGAAATTTAAGAACCTCATGATCATCTGATACCTGGTTCGGGGCATTACCGCGGAGAAGAGCGGTGTGTGGTGGAGGGGGTGGGTTGACCAATAGGTACGAAATTGTTTTTTTTTGTTGAGTCCCATGTTAAATGTGAGGCCTAAAAAAACCTTGAACTCCTCCACCGTTAGGTCTCTCCATTCGTAGGGACGGGCATAATAAGATGTCGGATTTTTCAAAATAAATTGTTGTGCATACAGGTTGCACTGGGCCACAATTGACGCCAACATATCCTCCATAAAAATTAAATTAAAAAAAATCTATTGGGGTAAAATTCTCCGTGTCCACCTGGACTCCTGGCTGGGCAGTGAAAGGGGGAACATTGGCCTCTCCTGAATTAGGAGGAAGCCACAAGGGGTTCTGAAGGGCATAGGGAAGGCCGGCATGGCTCCTAACCCTTTGGGGCTGAGATGACACCCCACTGGTACTTGGCCTTTCTTGCCGGGGCACTTCGGTGCTGGTGGACGGCACTGCCCCACTAGAACGCCTTCGTTTGATGGGCCGGATATCTTCCTCCTCGGATTCAGTCAGTGTTTCACTGCTGAGGACTGGCTCATAATTTATGTCGGCTTCAGAATCGGGTACTGGTGGGGTACAGATGGGCACTGGTGGGCACAGATGGCACTAATAACACTTGCTATATCAACTCACAGAATCTCTCTCCTCACACGCTGTCTCTGTGTGAGGAGACAGATTCGGCAATGGGAGATGATCTAATTTATTTACATTTGAGATCATCACCCATTGGAGGCGGCGATCGCGCTGTTAATGGCCGCTGTGATTGGCCGTTTACAGCGATCTGTGATTGGCTGTGTCCAGGGGACACGGCGAACACAGATTTTCCCCGATGCGCGCTCCCAGTAGCGCGGGGAGCCATTAAAGGGGACGACATCAATAGACGTAGTCCCGGCAATCGAGATCCGCGCTGTAGCCGTCATTTGACTATAGCGCGGATCTCAAGTGGTTAAAACACGTAAATCAAACACTATAATTAGACATTATTATGATACCCCCAAGGGATAAAAATGAGAAAGGAAAAAGATAGAGAGGAAGAGTGAAAAGCTACAAGAGGAATTAGAAAGAAGAAGAAGAAAGAAAAGGGCAAGGGACAGGGATGAATGTAGAAGGTGAAAGAATGGAATGGAAAGAAGAAAATAAACTATAAAGGGATAATGGAAAATCCTGGAAGCAACTATTCCAAATAGTGTGTCACATCCCACTCATAAAAATCCAAAACACTTCTCGTCTACTCATAAAGGAAAATTTGATTTCAATATGGACTCTGAAAGAGTCTATATACCAGACCCTATGTTGTTCTACAAAGTGTCTCACTGCATTGGTGGTTTTTTTTTTGCCTATAGATTGTAGAGGCAGTCTTGGACTTGATCATCCAGTCATTTTGTTTTCCTATCAACATATTGGGGGTTATTTACGAAAGGCAAATCCACTTTGCACTACAAGTGCAAACTTCAAGTGCAAAGTGCATTTGAAATTGCACTGAAACTGCACTTGGAAGTGCAGTTGCTGTAAATCTGAGGCCGCGTACACACGCGGGGACTGTTCGCCCAACTTTGTCCGTCAAACAGTTTCAGCGGACAGTCCGCTCAAAATTAGCATGGACGGACTTGCCCACACACGACGAACGAACAGTCTGCTGAAACCGTGCGCGATGACGTGAACGGCACGTACGACGGGACTAGAAAACGACGTCCTATACACTGCAATGCAAACTTCGGCGTGTAAATCCTTTCTGAGCATGCGCGGAACTTAGTTTGACGAACAACCCTACACACGAGGGGACTGTTCGCTGAAACAAAGTTTCAGCGGACAGTTTTTCGGAATTTCCGAAAAACTTTGTTCAGCAGACTGTCCGCTGAAACTGTCCGCTGAAAGCCCACACACGAGCGGACTGTCCGCCGAAACACTGTTCAGCGGACAAAGTTGAGCGAACAGTCCCCGCGTGTGTACGCGGCCTTAGGGGTAAATCTGAAATGAGGGGAAGCTCTGCTGATTTTATTATCCAATCATGTGCAAGCTAAAATGCTGTTTTTTATTTTCCTTGCATGTCCCCCTCGGATCTACAGTGACTGTACTTCCAAGTCGAGTGCACTTTGCACTTGTAGTTTGCACTTGTAGTGCAAAGCGGATTTGCCTTTGTATATAAACAACATTGTTTCCTGCATGATAAACATAAGATCACATGCATAACATATTTAGTTGACAGGAAATTTGTTATGTTGATAATTTGGCAGAATGAAGCCTGTTTTGTGCTCTGCTGCTGGGTGAACGATTGTAACCTCAACTCTTGGGCAAATAAGCATATTAGTTCACTAGGAGTTCTATGCAGAGTACCAAGTATATCCTCCTTTAGTGCAGGCTCCCCGTCATCTAGCTCACCAATGGCATGAGTGAAAACAAATGGGGATTCCCCTTACAACCTTGCTCAGGGTTATGGGGTGGACATCTTCATTAGCCACCATATCACTGCCCTACTTTACTAGTACACACATCAAACCGGTCCAGATAAATTGCAAACTAGCTTAACTTGCTAGTACGTATTTTAGAACTTGCCAGTCACTGCTAGTTTCAATACAAAATTTCCAGAAAAAGTCAAATAGGAAGAAAACGAATGTATTGTTTTAAATGATGGGAATTTTAAAACTGCACTAAATGAAGGTGGTACATTGGAATTTATTTTGATATTAATATTGCAGAACACCATGACACATTAAGTATAAAATCCACAGCATCCAATACTTGTTATCCTTCCCCCATTTCCTATGTGTGAATACCAAGGATATATGAGATATATAGAACAATGTAGGTAACTGTTGATGTGGACATATTGATGTAAGTGACTATTTAAAATTATATGTACCGTTATGTATTACATTATGTATAACATAAGTATATTGTTGGATTCTGAGGTTTATATCTGATCTTAATAATGTAGAATGTTCCTCTCCATATTCTTCCGATGAAGCTTTATTTGTGAAACACGACGAAAAAGAAGACTTCCTTGAAATTGAAATATATGGAACCCCTTGAGAAAGCGATACATACTTTGCATACAGTAAAAGGGGGGTGACCACTTATGTGGCATTCCCTTGAAGGAGAGGAATTATTTGTGACATGATTCTATTGTACCTTGATAAAAGGAGGATGGATCTGTATAGTTTCTAAATGATATTTGAATAAACATTGTAATTTTCTATTTACGTTTTGGGGGTTTATGAAGTAGTTACAGTATAAGCACCTTCAAATGGTTGTAAACCCCAGACATAAAATATGAACAAAGCATATTTTCCTGACACCAAGAGAAAAATGGTGATAGGTGAGGGTACTCCAGCTTATTGACAGCCTCAGCTCTGTTCCTGTGTGCAGTGTGAAGGGGATGTGTCTCTTTCCTCCAATCAGCTCTCAAAGCTCTTCTTGCTGAGCACTGTAGATGGTACTTTCAGCTTTCTGTTCCCTTTTTTTTGAACTATCGTACAAGCTTTAAAAAACAGAACAAATTTGGAGAAGAGAAGACTGCAGATAAACAGGTACAACTTATAAATTATTTGTTTAATCTCCATGTATCACCTAAGGACAGTCGCTTCACTGGGTATATGTAAGGGCTTACAAACACTTTAAAAGCCCAACAAAACCAGTTTTTAAAAAGAAATACATTTGTAGTACTAAATGCAGCACACAAAACATGAAAGTGTGCAGCAGAGAACATACTGTATAGTGCAGCTTACAGAGTGGTGAAGTATATAACACGAAGTGTACAGCACAGAGTACAGTGAAGGGAGATGTGGAGCAAAAACACACACACAATGCAGTGTACATAATAGGAAGGTATAGAGCACCAATAGAAGACTTCATTGTAAGTACTGTGCAAGTAGGCTCCACTCCTCTAACAGCAAACTAAGTAGAAGAGTAGTTAAAGAAGACCAGCCATGCTGCTGGAGCAGAATGAGGCCAGCTGAAATCTGGGATTGTTTTTGTTGTAGCAACAGTAATCCTGCATCTGCTCCTACTTATGCCGCATACATACGATCAGAATTTTGGTTGGAAAAAGCTCTGATGGTTTTTCCCACAGAATTCTGATGGGATTCCATTCAAGCTGTCTTGCATACACATGGTCACACAAAAGATCTCTGAACTGAACTCTGAACTCGAATTGTTTTCGAGCATGCGTAGGAATTTTGCGTGTCGGAATTTGTACAGACGATCGGAATTTCAGAGCGGAACTTTTTCTGACCGAAAAATTGAGAACATGCTCTCAATCTTTTGCTGGCCGAAATTCCGCCAGCAAAAGTCCGATGGAGCATAGACTCGATCGCATTTTCCGACCAAAAGCTCTCATCTGACTTTTCCTGGCGGAATTTCCAGTCGTGTGTACGCGGCATTAGGCTGATGTTTTCTGTATACACTTGCAATTTACAGGTGTCTATGCTTACGCAACTCATCTTCACATGCACAGTTTCTGGCCAATCCTGTATGCCAGTGATGTACCAAGGATATCTGGCATCCAGGGCCTATAATTTGTTGAACACCCCCAGCCACCGCCAAAATGTTCAAAAGTAATAAAGTGACCTCCTCAATACAGATAACACTCCACAGTGCAGACATCCCAAGTACAGGTACAGACACCCCTTGCTGATACAGACCCCTCAGCACAGACACCCCTCCCTGGTTTTGACTTCACAGCACAGATGTCCCTCCTTGATACAGATCACAGACCCCTCAATACAGATCTCTCTCCCAAGTACAAACAGTCCTCCACTGTGCGGACCCCTCAGTTCATACTCACCTTCCCTAGTACGGACCAGAACACTCCCCCCTCCTAACTTTATCCTTAGTACAGATCCCCCAATACAGACATTCTGCCCCAGGAAAGATCCCTCAGTACAGGCACTCTTCCAATTCAAGACAGACACCCCCCCAGTACAGAAGCCCTTCCCCAGTATAGACACCCTCAGTAGAGAACCCACTCCCCACCCCCCCTCAGTACAGGTTCTTCAGTACAGACCCCTCAGGATAGTCAACACCCATTACAGACCCCCCCTCGCCAGAAGAGACCCCTCAGTGCAGACCTCCCTCCTCGGTACAGACCCCTCAGTTACAGAGGCCCCACAATACCCCCTTTCCTTCCCAGTACTGGCTTCCAGGAAAGGACTCCCTCTTCCCCTCTCAGCTCTGTCATAGGAGCAAAGAAGGAGGTCCCCCCTCATTCTGAACTGCTGCTTTTAGGGAGGCAGTGGATACCGACTCACAGGGGGTGCTATGTCCACCCGATATTCTTTTGTTTTTCTGTTGTACTGTGCTGTGCAAGACAAAAAAAAGAATGTCAGGTGAACACAAACGTCTTGCTGCCAGCACCTGGTAGAGATGAACTTTACACACACCTTTTAGTAAACCAATGGCCAGTATGATGGATTTGCAGGAAATGCGGGAAATGCCAGAAACCTGCTTTGATGTCTAGGATTTTGTATATAGAGTTTTACTACCTATGTTCATTAATAACTGCTACACTTTGACCTCAGTATCTGACTGATTCTAATAATGCAGCATTTGCGGTTAATGATTTCTTCATTTAGATTATACTGAAGTTAGATAACAATCTAATTCTCTCTCATTCTAAATGAAGATTTTTGAAATCACTCCATTAGCTTTTGGTTAGCATGATCTGCAACAATTAAGCTGTAACTTAATTAGAAAACATTAGACTAAACCTTATTTTTCTTTTTGAACAGTAGAGGACACTGAGGTGAAGTATATCAATCTTTTTTTAATGAGCCCTGAATATAAACACATTGAGAAATAACCACTTTCAGACACAGCAGGTAGCCAAAGTTACTTAGGCCTCATTTAAATATTCCTTTGTTGAAACCAGAGCAGTAGGCAGAGCTGTATTTGCATACTGTTTCTGTTGACATTGCAGAGCATACATTTGCTCAGATTGACTTTAATTTGTACCCATATGAGTTAAATGAATTTTGCAAATGATACAGTTATTATCTTATCTAACATACATTATAAATTGGCCTCAATCATTATCAAAACTATGTTAAAATGTTAAAGGGTACTATCATCCAAAACAGTAAATATGGAAAAGGAGCAGGGGAATAGGGACAGTTGCTTAAGCTGTCTACTATGGCCTCCAAAAGTTTGATTATCATAAAATAAATTTATTACATATAAAAACATAAATCACAACATTGATTTATCAAAACAATAATGGAAAGTCAATACAGCAATTCAATACTTGTAGACTTCCAGACTGATAACCGGTTAAGGAGTATGTTCACAGATTTATACAGTCCTCAACAGTTGCGCTATCATAAGACCGCTTCTTCAGGAGGATAAATCAATGACTCTATGACCAAGCAAATACATCTGGCAGACATGGGGGATCTATGGAGAGGGTGATTAATCTATCTTATCACACTAAGGATTAGGGATGAGCTTCGTGTTCGAGTCGAACGTACGTTCGACTCGAACATTGGCTGTTCGTGCGTTCGGCGAATTCCGAACGTTTTGGCCGTTCGCGTCAAAATTCGAGTGACGCGCGCGCGGACCACAATGCACTGCGTTGGCGCAGTGCATTGCTGTCCGATGATTGGCCAAGCATGCACTGTGACCCCGCATGCTTGGCCAATCGCAGCGCCGGCAGCGAGGAGAGCCATGATTGGCCACAGGCATCCTGCCTGTGGCCAATCATAGCTCAGACTGTGTAGTGCACGCCCCACACTATATAAGGCCGCCTTTAAGGCGGCCTCCTGTAGTGTGTTACTTTGCATCTGAAGCAGTGGGTGTTCTGTGTACCTTCAACACAGTACACACCAATCGTTTTTGGCTGATTTCCTATCTTGCTGCTGTGTAGTGGTTGTTGTCTGTGCCCTGACTGCAGTATACACCACTATATTCACCTCACCTATATAGCTAGTGATCTAGCTTTAACCACTTAACAACTGCCCATTGCCGATTAACGGCTTCAGGGCGGTTGTTTAACTCAGAGAGGCCGTTAATTAACGGCCTCCCAGAATTCTGCTCTCGCGTGCCCCGAGGTGTGCGCACTCGAGAGCATCCGTGACCGCCGGGTCCATAGGACCCGGCGCATCACGGTAAACGGCCGCTCATAGCGGCCGTTTACCACGTGATTGCTCCGTCAAATGACGGAGTGATCACTTGGAAACAAACCGGTGTCATGTTATGACGCCTGTTCCTCCCTCCCCTTTCTGTACCGATCGGTACAGCGGAGGGGAAAGAGATCGGTGTCAGCAGCGATGTGGGCTGCATCTGCAGTGCCCACATCGCTGCTCACCGAATTTAACCCCTCAATTCCCTGCCAATACTCTGCAATACCAGTGCATACTCTGCATTACCCCGCCATTACTCTGCAGTACCCCGCCATTACTCTGCAGTGCAGTACCCCGCCATTACTCTGCAGTGCAGTACCCCGCCATTACTCTGCAGTGCAGTACCCTGCCATTACTCTGCAGTACCCCGCCATTACTCTGCAGTACCCCGCCATTACTCTGCAGTGCAGTACCCCGCCATTACTCTGCAGTGCAGTACCCTGCCATTACTCTGCAGTACCCCGCCATTACTCTGCAGTACCCCGCCATTACTCTGCAGTGCAGTACCCCGCCATTACTCTGCAGTGCAGTACCCCGCCATTACTCTGCAGTGCAGTACCCTGCCATTACTCTGCAGTGCAGTACCCTGCCATTACTCTGCAGTACCCTGCCATTACTCTTCAGTACCCCCATTACTCTGCAGTAACCCCCATTACTCTGCAGTACCCCCCAATACTCTGCAGTACCCTGCCATTACTCTGCAGTACCCCGCCATTACTCTGCAGTACCCCCCATTACTCTGCAGTAACCCCCATTACTCTGCAGTACCCCCCAATACTCTGCAGTACCCGCCATTACTCTGCAGTACCCCCAATACTCTGCAGTACCCTGCTATTACTCTGTAGTACCCCGCCAATACCCCGCCAATACTCTGTAATACCCTGCCATAAATTGCCATACCCAGCCATACTCAGAGATACCCAGCCATACACGGTGATACCCTGAAGTACCCAGCCATAGACGACCCCCACCCCTCACCGCCCTCTGGTGCTTCTACCAACTCGCCAGTACGATCAAAGCCAGAATCTTTTTTTTAATTTTTTATTTCAGGCTTCCCAGCCTAGAGGTGAGATGTGGGGTCATATTGACCCCCCAGATTTCACTGTAAAGAGGACCTGTCATCCCATATTCCTATTACAAGGGATGTTTACATTTCTTGTAATAGAAATAAAAGTGATCAAAAATATATTTTTGGGAAAAAAAATGTCAAACTAAAATAAAGTAAAATGAACAATAAAAAAATAAAATAAAAATTAAAGCGCCCATGTCCCCATGTGCTCGCATGTGCCACACATGTGAGGTATCACCGAGAATGTTAGAGCGAGAGCAATAATTCTAGTCCTAGACCTCCTCTGCAACTCAAAACATGTAACCAGTAAAAAAATATTTAAAGCGTCGCCTATGGGGATTTTTTAAGTAGCGACGTTTGGCGCCATTCCACGGGCATGTGCAATTTTGAAGAGTGACATGTTTGATATCTATTTACTCAGCATAACTTCATCTTTCACTTTATGCAAACATTGGGCTAACAAGTGGTTAATAATAGAGCTTGCAGTCAGTAGTGTTAGGAGATAGTGCGTGCTGTCTGCGTGCTCTGTACCCAGTACATACCGCTATAATATAGGGCAGGCCCCTACTTTCAAACATCCAACTTACAAACATCTCCTACTTGCAAACGCAAGGAGACAGCAGCAAGTGAGATGAAAAAAGATGGACGACAAAACAAAATTATACAGGGGTGATAACCCTTCCCTATGTTTTCCAAAAAGCTTAAAGATATTTTTTTTGACTGGAGCTACACTTTAAAAATGTACCGGTTGAAAATGACAAACAGATTCAACTTAACACAACAAACCTACACAGTCCCTGTCTTGTTTGCACCGCCTGTATACTGCTGTTCTGAGTATATAGGGCCTGGGGGCCACACGCATTTCCTTTTTTTAATATGGGTACGGGGTTCCCCTTAATATGTGTACAAGACCCAAATAGGCTGGTAATGGGCAGGGAGGGCTACCCATGCCATTTTTCTGAATGATTTTCAACCATATTGCAGGAACCAGATATAACATTAAAACCGCAAGCAGTTTTAAATGGTGTTATTTCCGTTTAATGTCATTTTGTGCAGGGACTGTTCTAAACACGGGAAACACGTGGCACTTCACAGGCATACTATAGACACCCCCCAGGCACCATATTTAAAGGAATATTTCACTTTTTTTTTCACTTTAATCGTCATTAAAATCACTGCTCCCGCCAAAACGGTAGTTTTTAAAACTTTTTTTTGCAGTGACCCATGTCCCCTGAGGCAGGAGGCAGGTCGCCAAACCCTTTTTAGCACACTATCTTGCATATTAGCCGTTAAAATTAGCACTTTCCAATTCGAACGTTCGAGTCCCATAGACTTCAATGGGGTTCTAACGTTCGTACCGAACGCGGGGGTCGTTCGCAAGTTCTGGTGCGAACCGAACCGGGGGGTGTTCGGCTCATCCCTACTAAGGATGTTAAATAATGCCATGGGGGGGGGGGGGGGGGGAATAGAAGAAACAATTCTGGTTCACTTAGGTAGCAACAAAGGTGAGGACTGTGTAAATCTGTGAACATACTCCTTATCCAGTAATCAGTCTG
Organism: Lithobates pipiens; assembly: GCF_037356315.1. Taxonomy (NCBI): domain Eukaryota; kingdom Metazoa; phylum Chordata; class Amphibia; order Anura; family Ranidae; genus Lithobates; species Lithobates pipiens. Next base: position 411,526,478 of record NW_027507748.1, read on the forward strand.
GAAGTCTGCAAGTATTGTATTGCTGTATTGACTTTGCTTTATTGTTTTGATCAATGAATGTTGTGATTTATGTTTTTAGATGTAATAAATTAATATTTTATGGAAATCAAACTTTGTGGTCGGTGCTGAGATTGTCCATTTTCTCCTTTTGGAGGCCATAGTAGACTGCTTAAGCAACTGTCCCTATTCCCCTCCTCTTTTTCCATATCTAACATACAATAATAATAATAATACAATAAAACAGTGTTACATTTTACAGCTGAATACACGTAACTACATACAGTATGCAAGCAGTTAAAATATACAGTATATAGTACTGTGCAAACGTTTTAGGTAGTTGTGAAGAATGTTGTAAAGTAAGAATGCTTTCAAAAATATACAGTATATTTTAATTGATCTTTTTAATCAATTTACAAAATGCAAAGTGAGAAGACAGAAGAAAAATCAAATTCAAATCAATATTTGGTGTGACTAATCTTAAGCTTCAAGCCAGCATCAGTTCTTATGCTTGCATACATTGTACACTTAAGGGATTTTGTAGGATTAGAGTCCGGTGTGTGATTAACCACTTGCCGCCCACCATATAGCAAAATGACGTCGGTAAAGTGGTTGTGTTATCCTGGCCAGACATCAGATACAACACAGCCAGGCAACAGAATCTTTAGAGCAGAAATCTGAGGAAGCCGTTCCCCCCATTTCCTTACTGAAAGACAAATGTGTTGTCTAGAATCACATGATGGAAAGCCTTCTGTGTCAGCTCAATGATTATGAGAACTGTAGCCACAGATCCAATATTCGCATCAGGGGCCTCCTATAGGTGATGGCACCTAAGAACATTATTCCCATGCTTCAGGGAATATTTCAGGAAATCCTAGACCTGCAATCTTCTGACAGCATTGAAATTGATAGGACTCCCTGGGCACTCTGGCCCTCCGCACAGGACCCTTACATTCCAAGGGACATTATATATAAGCTGCCCAGAAACATGGCCAACCAGCATATAATGCACAACAAACCATATTTTGATTTTCATGTGGACCACCTCTTGTTTTACCCAGTTTTATCTAGGTGCACACTACTGCAATGCCTATTTCTACACCCCCTACTAGAGTCTCGCTATGCTTCTGGCCTGAGCTACAGATGAGATTTCCCATTCATCTTCTAGGCTCAGAAGAAAGGTAGGGTGATTATGCTCAGGAACTGGCGCTATATGACGGACATCCCTGTTCTTGCTAAACCTCAACCCTGGCTGCCTGCCCTCTCCAAGGGCCACTCTCGAGATCCCAGGGGTCCTTCTGCAATAAACCCTTCAACCTCTCTCTTCCAAGGAATCTATTGGCCTGGTCATCTTTCAATATTTCAGTGCCTTTTATTTAGCAATTGTTCTTACTCACATTGAGTGCCTAATTTACATACATCTGCAACCTCCTACCCCCCAGAGGAAATGTTCAGAGGCTGGACGATTCAAGGCAGTGCTGTGATCCATCACTTTCTGCGATAGTAAGACCCATAGTAGCTATGTAGACCCATAATTTGCAGCCCAAGTGATCATGGACAACCAGTGTACTCTGGTGGTGCCATGTTGGTACCTCTGTGTCATTCTGTCTCCTGTATTTTAGTGGACGGCGCTTGAGTCTCACCTATGCACTGAATGTCTACCCACATTCCCCCTTAAGCCTGTCTCCCATGGGAGTTAGGGCTGCTAGGGACGCACGGCCCCAGTCAGGATTCCTCCCTCAATTGGGGTGGGATTACACACTGTAAGTGAATATAGCTAGCACTTTTGATGATGGTACTTATATTACATGTTTGTATGTTTATTTTCTTTTGCATTGTTTTTGAGTTACTTTGTTCTCATGTTTTTCAGGACCTGATACATTTTGCCACCTCAACATTAATGAGAGCAATCTTTTTGTTCTTTTGCTCCTTGCAACTGACTCCTTCTGGCTATGTTCAAGAGTTCCTTATAATATTCGTGGTCTCTGTTCCTCTAATAAACGTAATAAGTTGTGGTTGGAATTGAAAAAGCTTGGGGTACTCTTTCTGCAGGAGAAGCATTTCACGCAAGCAGTGGCGCATGGGGAGCTTAACTTGTTGCAATGCCAATGTAAAAAAGAGAGACAGGTAAATCAGCATAAGCATCAAGGTCCACCAGAAGCCATCGAGCAGCTCACAGATCTCCCAGAGACTTTCTCTTGTTTGCTAGACCACTGTATCCATTGACAGCTGGGATTTGAGTCACACAGATATTCTGAATATGGTAACAAGCTCTACCCAACAGCATGATGTTGGGTAGAGCAATGTTTCTCAACTCCAGTCTTCAAGCACCCCCAACAGGTCATGTTTTCAAGCTAATAGGAACTTTTCACATTTTTCCTGGTTTGCCTACTCTTTCAGAGGCCTTGCCACTTGGACCTCACACTTAACCAGCATGTTCTCATTCTTTGGGATAGATCAAACCGTTCTAGTACTCTTATGCCCCCCCCCCCCCGTCTCTTTTGCAGGCAGTTGGAGGCTTTTCATGGTTCCTTCCAGGAGAACAGCTATCTTTCTTTGGAACATGGGTTTAAGACAGAGAAGTGAGCTGTAGTAAATTAAGTAAATTCCTTGCTGATATTAGAGGATGATAGGGCAACTTACAATGTGACTTCTCTGAAGTGTAATTTTAATAACTTTATTAATTGACACATTCTAGCTCTACTGAATCTAAGACACAAGAAAACAATTACAAATTGTTAACTCTGTGTTAATGGGTGCCTACAGTTTTGCCTACAGTTTTGGCCTCTGACCAATGTTGGAGGGATTGGAGGGAATGTTGCACATTCCTTCATATCTGATGGAAGTGCCCCAAAAATACTGCCTTTTGGGCAGACATAAGGCAGCAAATTGCAAAGATTCATCAATCTTCCTTTCACTCCATTGTATTTCTTACTTAACATTCCTGCTATTCCAGGCACTGTGCCCTACCCCATCTACTTAACACAGCTAAACGCTTAATACCAATCTATAGAAAAAGGACACAAGTCCCTAGTAGAAACAACTGGATTATACGGAACCAGAGGATTGGATAGCCACCTGTAGTGATAGACAATACACAATCTAGCCAGGTGGTTCTCATAACACATTGGACTAAAAGGAGCCTTGGATGAATGACCAACATAAGAGTTTGGGGTCAAACTCATTCTTTAATTTATCCCTTTACTTTTTCTGTGTTTTACAATGCTAGACCTCAGGGATTGGTTGCTAGCCTGACTGTCTCTGGTCAATAGATCTGCATCCTAATAATATCTTTTTAGGTTCCAGTTCTAATTGTGTGTAAGTTTGCTGTTCTTTATGGAGTAGCTACATAGTGGAACAGATCGTATTCTGTCACATCTCATACCACGCACCTTTTTGATAACTTGTTTGTTCACCTTACTTTTACTTGCAGATTGTACTTTTTCTATGACTAGTATTTATTGCAACTTTGGCTAACTGGGGTGTTGATAATAAATGCCACAGTTTACACTTACTCTCTATATCACAACCTTATGTGCTCATTGCTCACAAATGTTTAAGCTCATCAGCTTTTATTCATCTTTTTGTAACATGCTTGTCTCTATCAGTCGCATAATATGATGTGTTAAAATATGTCATGACAAATATCTTGCTCAGGATAACGCATTGTTCATACAATGTCCTTTCCTTCTCTCCCACACTCCATAAAGGATGGGGTATGTCTACGTCATGTATTTTTATTTGAAAATGATATAATAAAGAAAATGAGAAATACAGCCTGGTCTATGATCTACCTCAGGCTACCTCAAGTGGATAGTGAAAGTGGTGAGATCATTGCAATATCTTCCTCTTGGAAAGTTCCCATTGTAAGATACAGTGTGCAATGCACTTATATGTGGCAGCAATTGTTTACTATTTCACTCAGACTGTTTCTTTCCACTAGGGGGTCTCTTGTTCCTAGCAGCATGCCAGCGATGGATTTTGGATCCCAGAACGGCTGCTAAAATTTGCCTCTATGAGATGGTTTTCAGAAAGGGAGACAAATGTGTCAGAATCTATGACATCAGAAGGCAGAGGGGTGTGCTGGATGTTCTGGAAAGAAGGAGATAAGGAGAGAAGCTTCTGGAATAAGTTAGCTGAGAGAGAATGCAGGAGGACATTCTGTGGATCCTTCAGTCAGATTCCTGTTTAGTATCTAGAAGGTAGCACAAAATGGCTTGCATGGATTCCACCCATTAATTTTTTCTGCCTAAGAGGACTGAGGAGAGCTGACTGTCGCATTGTAAGAACCTGTCAGGAGCAGAGTCTACCGGTTCATTGACTAGATCATATCCTAACTGTTTTGCCACTACGTTTTTGTGTTAAAGTGGAGTTCCACCCAAAAGTGGAAGCTCTGCTTGTTCACACCCTTCCTTCCTCCGCTGCTACATTTGGCACCTTTCAAGGGGAGGGAGGAGTGGATACCTGTCAAAACCAGGTATCCGCACCCACTTCCATGTAAGATTGCCGCACAACTATTAATTTTCCGGCCCCTCCTCCCCCCCATTGCCTTCTGGGAGACACACAGATACCAGAAGACAGTGAGACCATTCAGAAAGAGCAGCACGACTCGCACATGCACAGTAGGAAACAGGCTGTGAAGCCACAAGGCTTCACTTCCTGGTACCCTTAGTAAAGATTCCAGTGCCTGCCAGCCGATGGATGGGTCGACTTGGGGGCCACATTGTGGGCTTCCTGGACAGGTAAGTGTCCTTATATTAAAAGTCAGCAGCTACAGTATTTGTAGCTGCTGACTTTAAAAAAAAATCACCTAGGCTGGAACTTTAATGAGTAGTATTGTCATATTTCTGCAGAACAGCATTACAGTTTGCTGCGAGTCTCACCTGCATCTGATAATCTGGCCAGTCAGGGTGATTGGTCAGATATTTAAGTCCTCCCTTATCAGATTATCCTGCCGTTTATCTTGTGATACCTACTGTATATTGCTACTTGTAACTTACCTTTGCTTGTGACTCTGACAGTGATTCTCTGTGACCTCACAACCTCCGTTTGGGACTTGTATGCTGATTCTCTGCTACCTGAACTGGCCCTGGCTTGTGACACTGACACTGATTCTGTGCCTTGTGATCTGGACTGCTTGATTTCTCTTTTACTAACTGCAATGCCTAGCCTGAAGTTTCCAGTCACTGGTCTACAATAACTACAGGTACAGGTCTGAGCGTGTAGGCCCTTTACAAAATAATCTGGAGTTAGAAGGGATAAAGAGAAGGCAAATGTATTAAATACCTTCTTGAGCTCTGTGTATACAAAGGAGCATAGGAGAGCTTAAGTCTATAATGGGGATGATATTGACAAAGACCCAAATGAACCACAATGGCTCAAAATTGATACAGTCCAGAAATATTTAGACAGAATAAAGGTGCATAAAGCACCTTGACCAGATGGCATACACCCATGGGTCCTTAAAAATGTCAAAGCCGTTGTTTCAATTTTTTAGGGACTCTTTAATGACTGGAATAGTACCACTGGATTGGCATAGGGCCAATGTGGTACCTATATTTAAAAAAGGGGTCAACGTCTTTACCAAGTAACTTTAGACCTATTGGTTTAACTTCAGTAGTTGGGAAGATATTGGAGAGTTTAATAAAATGCCACATACATAAGTTTTGGTTGGAAAAAAATCATTTTAAGAAATAGCCAGCATGGATTCAAAAAAGACAGAAGTTGTCAAACAAATCTGATTTCTTTTTATGAGCAGTTAAGCAGGTCTTATCTTGGAGGATCAGTGGGGGTTTTAGCCGCTGCTGGAGCAAATTGAATCATGCTTTATTGTTTTTTTTCTTTGTGTGTGTTTTGTTTTTATTGTTTAACTCTGTTGTTTGAATTGGATGGACTTGGGTCTTTTTTTTAAAGACTGTAACATTCCTTACAGTTCCATGTGGTCTCTGCTAAGAAGCTCCCTATGCTACAGTGACTGTGTTTTACATTTCAAGAATGACATTACCCTTCTGCAATATAGATCTGCTTCCGCTACCGTGTTTCCCTGAAAATAAGCCTGGGTCTTATATTATTTTGGAAACAAAAGACACAGTAGGGCTCATTTTCAGGGTAGGTCGTATCATGTCATGTGCTGTCTTCTCTCCTCCTCTCCGTCCCTGCCTGTCAGGAATCCCCAGTGGAACCAAGTAAAATTGCTTGTAAAATGCTAGAATCCACTCTATTACAGTATATCATGTAAACTGTGTACGTTTCTGTAATATAAATCTGTTAAATACCTTGTTATAGCGCTGCTTGGTGCTTCCGTGACCTGCCGGAGCTCTTTTCCCTGCTCCAAGAACTGCTGGGGGGGGGGGGGGGTTGGGGGGTGGATGTGAGAGTAGTTGTAAAAGGTGCATACATAAATTCACAGGAACGGAACAATAATAATATTTGAATCTCGTTAGAGAGAAATGCAGAAGATATACCTTTCAAACAAAAAACAATATGTTGGTGTAGTTAAAAGTATAAACATTATATCTAATGTTAGGTATATCCCTAACAGAGCGTGTTGAACAAATAAAAATAAAGACAAAAACCCAGGAAGAAATGATAATCTGATTATAGTGTTTATAATTGTCTTAACTCATTTGTTGATGTGGAATTCCATGTCTCAATACAGGTGCCTGAAGTGTGTATATTTGCTTGTGTTGTTCAATAAGGTTATAATACTGGTAATAGAAGGAACTGGTGATAGTGGGTATAAGAGGTTTCAAAAGGGTAGGTGGTTTCCTCAACGGTTCTTACAGGGGGTGGGAAGAAGGAAAGAAATAAGGCCCAGAGTCCTAAATTACATTTCTGTTGGTTCTTTTTGTGAGTGATTACGCTATAAGTTTGGTGTATTCATCAATAGTGATAAAGTGTTGCCATCATGACCATATTTTCCTGAATTTGGAAGGGTCATCATTTGCTTGATGAATGAGTTTTTGTCCCTTTCTAAAGTCCACTGTATAGGTCTAACCCACTCTGATATGGTTGGAGGGTCTAAGGAGCGCCATTTGGCAGGTATGCACATATTTTTGTTTTTACCATGTGAATGGCAAGTGAGCGTAAGTATACCGCTTTCGAAATTGTAGAAGGGTGTAGAAGAAATTTGGCTGGTGAGTAGTCTAGGGTGAGAGTGGTTATTTGGTTTGTGAGTCTGTGTACTTCTTTCCAAAATAGTTGTATGAGAGGGCATGACCACCATATGTGAAACAGCGATCCCAATTCTTGGCACAGTGCCAGCATTGGGAGAGGATGATTGGGCAATATTTTATGTAGTCTGAGTGGGGCCTTCTACCATCTGGAAAATATTTTGAATGCATTTCTTGTGCAAAGACTTTAACCATCCCCTTATGAATGTATGTGTAGATATTTTTCTAGTCTATCTCTGAGAGATCAGTGGACAGGTCTTGTTACCATTTGTGACTAGCTAGATTCGATTTGGGGTTCTGATCTGCAAATAACAGAGCATAAGTGATGGAGGTCAGATGCCTTTGGGGTTCTGTTTTTAGGCACATTGATTCAAAGGGTGTAGTTTGTCGGGACCAGTCTGGTCGAGGATCAGATCTTTCGAGGAAGTGTCACAATTGAAAACATGAACATAGTGGGAACGATTGGTTGAGCATCCGGGAGGACAATGATGATAGAGGGATAAGGTGGCCTCGCTCCTCAAATTGTTCTGCACGTATATATAGATGTGGCCATGTATCTAGAAAGGTTCCAGATATACCTGGGGAGAAGTCTGGGTTTTGACAAAGTGGTGTCATGGGGCCTAGAGTGGATGAAATGTTATGTTTGCGACTGGCTTCCTGGAAAGTTACTAACGTGGGATTTATTAATGGGGGGTTCCTGCAAGTCAGTGGGATGTGTTTAGGAGCAATCCAGGGAAGTTGATGTAATAGGATTTGGGACATAGCATGCTCTAACTGGACCCATGCCTTGACGCCGGAGTGAATGTTCCAGTCGATTACCCTTGCTAATTGGCATGCTCTGTGGTATTTCAGGATGTCTGAAAGGCCAAAATACCACCTTTTAATTTAGGAATCGTCAGTCTCTAATTCTGGACTTTAATTACAGTTAATACATAGGGCAAAGTAAAGTCTTACATTACAGTTGTTGAATTTCTAATGCCAATAATATGATTCCACTTTTGATTATTGAACTTTTTGGTCTGTTGCCTTAACCATTTTTCTTATATTCCTGTATGTAACTGGCACTAAATAAAGTGAATATTATTCACAATTGTCTATCTTAATGTGTCATTTCACTAGGGTGCCACCAGATTCAGGTAGAAGATATACCTGCATACTTATCAAAGCTAACACCTACTGGTGCACTGCATACAGTATGTACAATCTTTGTTTGCCGTCCTGTATTGAAATAGCATCCGGCAGGTGAAACCATAATGTGCACACCTGGACCTACCAAATACCATCAGATACCAGTAGCACCGTAGCTCTGAAAGACAGAAAAGGTTGGAGTCACCACTAACTGTAGTGGTAAGTATTGCTAATCTATTATAGATTGTTTGTATTTCTTTTCTTTTTTATCAAGTGATAAAAAGCTAATTTAAGCAGAACTGAAGTTCTGCTGTAAGAAACAGCAAGCAGGCAGGCTTTTATTGCAGAAAATACATGCACCGCCTCTACTGCAATAAGATGCCCCTACCTGCCTGCCACCTGTATTTTCCAGCACTGTAAACTGAGCTGCGTATGTCTGGCTCAGCCTTCAGTGCTGGACTGGTCTCTGAGTCCCAGGATGATGGCCTTCTGCGTATGCGCAGGAGTGACATCATTCCCGATGGCCAGAGAAGATGCTCAAAGGCCAACACTCAGACTAAGGTTTTATCGGTATTAGAAATACAAAATAAATTATGCAGTAGTGACCCATCTTTACAGTTATGTGTTCTGCCAAGCTCCGTTTCTATGTTTAGCGTTTTTGACTGAAGAGTCATGTGAAGTCTCTTTTGACAAAAACGTTTCCCTGGCAATTTTTCTTTGTTAAGTGTATGCTGCATGACACATGCACTGTACATCCATTCCTGACTCTCTTTCCGGCATGGCGAGATGAGATAACTGTGGATTGGAGGTAGCTGTGACTTAATATGCAAATATGTGTGTGTTGGGAGCTCACCCCTCTCCAATGTAGGTTTAATTCCTCTTTAATTTAGACCAGCAATAGTTCCTGTTCACAGCTCAGCAGAGGCATTATCAATGGGTCTCATCTCTACACATTTTCTTCATTGATTACATATGCAAGCAATCACAGAAATGTGATGCTTAGAAAGCAATTCTAAAATAAACCCATATAGGATTGAATTTTAAAGAACATATTTTAAGCTTCCTTTCTTTCTGAGAAGTCTTCATGATGGAGGGTGCTGCTGGAAGCCAAGCTGTTCAACTGTCTTATCAACCCTACCCTTATGTTAACCTTTTGAAAATGCTTGTCTTTAAATTAAACCAAGTGCCTAATGGGCTAGAAGTAGCACAATTACTTACAATATGCTGTATTTGCACTGTTTGCTATTGCTGTAGAAGACAGAATTAATTCAGATGTTCAAAATGCAAGCCAATGTTCTGTGGTTATATCAAATGAAAGCCGATAATTAATATTTCATGAGGTGTGAGTACTCTCTAATGAAAGGAAGATGATTTCACTACATACCATTAAAGATATTCTCTTTGTTCTTCTCTGCAATTAGCAATGATAACATGCTTTTAAATTAGAAAACAATTTCAGCAGTAGTAAATTGTGCATGTATGACAACACCTTAAAATCAGTGTATTAAAGCACACCTAAACCTTCTATGCCAGGGGTGTCCAAACTTTTTTCAAAGAGGGCCAGATTCGATAAAGTGAACATGTGTGAGGGCCGACCATTTTGCCTGACATTCTTTGAACCATTAAAATTCGGTCATTCGAGCACTCATACCTGGCCCAACAAAAATTCTCGTGCCTTTGTTGCGCTCGTTTGCCCGACACACAGACGAATGCTCTGTTCTTTAGGGGTACCGTTAAGTCTTAATGGTACCCCACACATTGGAAACATGGGGTGCTTTTGGTGCAGCGCAATAAAAAAAAAAAAAAGCTCTGGGACTTCTTTCCCTGCATTTTTGTGGGTATGGAAGCCCATTGAAATGCATGGGCTGCCCTACACACAGCATGCAGCCATGCAGATGTGAACCAAGGGCTTATTGGAGGGGCAGTAAAACTACATGGTTAAGCTGTTTTTACCACCCCCAACTTCTCCCCCTTTAGCTGCAGAGGGAGCAGCTGGGGGTGTACACATGCTGTGGCTGCAGCTGGAGGTATGCTCAGGGTGAATGGGCCTGCACTGCAACTACCCCGCAACTGTGTAGACTGCACAGTTGCGGTATAGTGATGCTACATTTACGGGCTTAAAACAGGTGGTGAGGAGGCAACATAATGCCTCTTTACCACCTTTCAAATGCCTCTGAAAAGCGATCTGTATATGGATTGCTTTTCAGAGGAGCAGCAGTCCTGGCTGCTATCACACACACAAGCACCACAAAAGCAGTTCTGATGGTACAAGAATGGGGGGGGGGGATCTGGATTAAAAGTAACACACATGCATACACATACACACAGACATACACACATACAGACACATGCATACACATACAGACACATGCATATACTTACATACGTACAGACACATGCACACACACACATACAGACACATGCACACACATACATACATACATACAGACATACACGCACATACAGACATACATACACACACACACACACACACACACACATACATGCACACAGATACATACAGACACACATGCTGCACACACATGCTGCACACACATACAAACACACATACATGCACACACATACAGACAGACATACACGCACATACATACAGACACACATGCACATACGCATACATACAGACATACATGGACACACACACACATGCAATCATACATGCACAGACACACACACACATGCACACACACACATGCACATACAGACACACATACACACACACATACATACAGACAGACATGCACACACACACACATATAGACACACATGCACACACATACATACAGACATGCACACACATGCACAGACACACATACACACACATACACACATCCACACATACATACATACATACAGACACACATGCACACACATGCATACAGACAGACATGCACACACATACATACAGACACACATGCACATACATACAGACACACATGCACATACATACAGACACACATGCACATACATACAGACAGACATGCACACATATACATACAGACACACATGCACACATACAGACACACATGCATACAGACAGACATGCACACACATACATACAGACATGCACACACACACATACAGACACACATGCACATACATACAGACAGACATGCACATACATACAGACAGACATGCACACATATACATACAGACACACATGCACACATACAGACACACATGCACACACATACATACATACAGACACACATGCACACACACACACATACACATAAATAAAGCCTTTTTAAAACGAATCTAGCTTGTAGTACAGTACCTTTCCATTCCATTTCCTCATTCAGCCGGGTACTGCACTGTAGGGGGAAGCAGAGAGCACAGCACACTCCTCTGCACTTTACTTTCACTTTTGAAGCCGACGGAGCTTCACACAGTGCCGGGGATCGGCTGATCTGACAGCCCTGATCCCGCAGCACACCAGGCGGGCCGTTCAAAACCGGACTGCGGGCCGCAATTGGCCCGCGGGCCGGACTTTGGACATGCCTGTTCTATGCAGTGGTGTACCTATGGGGGGGGGGGGCGGACTGCCTCAGGTGCCACACATTAGGGGTGGGGTGTCAGGCCAGCTATTAGGGACAGGACAAGGCAGGGCAGGTGTTCTGCAGCTGCGCTGGCTCTCTATGTTAGTGTGAGTCAGCAGCTGCTGCTTTGTGTTATTCAGCTCACAGTCGGGCTTTTTACTGCCACCTCTGGCTGCTTCCTGCATGTGCACCCTTCATGTGAACTGCCAGTACTACATTTTGGATTGCAGATCCTCTTGTGTCCCACAGGGACATGTAGAAACAGGACTTGTGACTAGGAAGACCACCTTACAAGTAGAGGCTGTGAGTACAAGTGAAGGGAGGAGGCTGTTTGTGTACAGGGGGGCAGCTGAATGTGTACAGGTGTGCTTGTGGGGGGGGGGGGGGAGCTGAGTGTGTACAGGTGTGTGTGTGTGTGTGTGGGGGGCAGCTGAGTGTGTACAGCAGGGGTGCCCAACCTTTTGAAGAGTGAGGGCCACTTAAGCGACTTGGTAACCGGTCGCGGGCCACAATGAGTGGAGCAGAAGGATGACAATCGCATGTCCACTCTGCCTATGCAGAGCGGATGCGGATACAACCCACTCTACTCTATGGGCCCTTGGATCCCGTCTGCCCAGATAGAAGGGGATGGATTGGATTGGAGGTAGGTGGGGTGTAAATGGCCAGAAGTCTGTTTACATCTGTGGCTCGATAGAGAGGAATGGAGGGTCAGACAGATAGTGTCAATAGGGCCTAAGACTGTTTTCACACTGATGCGCTGTGGTTTACCCACACAGAGGGTGCAGACAAGTGCACCTGTGGCTTTCCTGCAGGTTATCTGTACTTTGCCATAGACTTCTATTATACCCTGCAGATGTTCTGTACTTTCTGAAAGCTCACTAAACTTGCAGGTAATAACAGAAGTCTATGGCTCAGTGCAGGTAACCCGCAGGTGTTCTGCGCTGCACCTGCAGCAGATCAGTTTGAAAGCAACACAGTAACCACCGCAGAACAGATATGCCCATATATACACTGTGATTTAAGTAATAAACTTACCTTTAATAACAGTTTTCCATTCAGGTATCGCCAGCTGTTGTCCCAGGCAGATCGCATTTGGTATCACTCCACCTGTTATAGGAGTTGGCGCTATACAGGAAGCATCGGCTTATGCAGCTCTGCAGCCACTTGCTTCCTCTACCAATTACTTTTTTTTTAAAACAGAATGTCTACCAGTGGATTTATTCACAACGCTGATGCTCTGGGATGGCGGGTTGGCAACCCACAATCTTGGCTTGCCAACCCGCCATCCCAGAGCAGGAGGCCACGGGCCACATCAGAGGGCTCCGAGGGCCACATGTGGTTGGGCACCCCTGGTGTACAGTGTGTGTTGGGGGCAGCTGAATGTATACAGGTGTGTGTGTGGGGGGGGGGGCAGCTGAGTGTGTACAGGTGTGTGGGGGGGAGCTGAGTGTGTACAGGTGTGTGGGGGGGCAGCTGAGTGTGTACAGGTGTGTGTGTGGGGGGCAGTTGAGTGTGTACAGGTGTGTGTGGGGGGACAGCTGAGTGTGTACAGGTGTGTTGGGGGGAATGAGTGTGTAAAGGTGTGTGTGGGGGGCAGCTGAGTGTGTACAGGTGTGTGTGGGGGCCAGTTGAGTGTGTACATTTGTGTGTGGGGGCAGCTGAGTGTGTACAGGTGTGTGTGTGGGGGCAGTTGAGTGTGTACAGGTGTGTGTGTGGGGGGGCAGCTAAGTGTGTACAGGTGTGTGTGCGGGGGGGCAGCTGAGTGTGTACAGGTGTGTGTGTGTGTGGGGAAGGGCAGCTGAGTGTGTACAGGTGTGGGGGGCAGCTGAGTGTCTATGGGTATGTTGGGGGCTGTGTGTGTAGAAGTTTGAGGGGGATTGAGTGTGTAGAGGTGGGAGGAGGACTGAGTGCATAGAGGTGTGAGGGGGACTGAGTGCGTAGAGGTGTGGGGGGGACTGAGTGTGTAGCGGTGTTAGGGGGACTGAGTGTGTAGAGGTGTGAGGAGGACTGAGTGTATAGAGGTGTGAGGGGGATTGAGTGCGTAGAGGTGTGGGGGGGACTGAGTGCGTAGCGGTGTTAGGGGGACTGAGTGTGTAGAGGTGTGAGGAGGACTGAGTGCATAGAGGTGTGAGGGGGACTGAGTACGTAAACGTGTAAGGGGGACTGAGTGCATAGAGGTGTGAGGGGGGCTGAATGCGTAGAGGTGTGAGGGGGACTGAGTGCGTAGAGGTGTGAGGGGGGCTGAGTGCATAGAGGTGTGAGGGGGCTGAGTGCATAGAGGTGTGAGGGGGGCTGAATGCGTAGAGGTGTGAGGGGGACTGAGTGTGTAGAGGTGTGAGGGGGGCTGAGTGCATAGAGGTGTGAGGGGGGCTGAGTGCATAGAGGTGTGAGGGGGGCTGAATGCGTAGAGGTGTGAGGGAGACTGAGTGCATAGAGGTGTGAGGGGGTCTGAGTGCATAGAGGTGTGAGGGGGACTGAGTGCATAGAGGTGGGGGGGGGACTAAGTGCGTAGAAGTGTGAGGGGTGCTGAGGGCATAGAGGTGTGAGGGGGGCTGAGTGCAAAGAGGTGTGATGATGGGGCTGAGTGTGTACAGGCATGATCAGTGAAGGGGGGTGCCAGATGGGGGGGTTCCAGATATAGGGTCCGTCCCGGGTGAAAAATGCTCTAGAAATACCCCTGCTTCTATGAACCTGAGCTCCCCCACCCACCTCGATACTCACTGTTAAAAACAATAAAACTCCATAAATACCACTATTTATTAACCTCCATCAATCAAGGCCTGTCCCATTCTACACAAAACAAATTGGGCGAGGTTGTTCTTATAATATATAGTGTTATGATCTGATCAGAAAGTGTATGTAATATATTAACAGGCAATTGCAATTCAGAACAGGTCTCATGGAATTAACATTATTATTATTTTATTAGTAATATTATTATGCAGGTTTTATAAAGTGAAAAGTATGGTGTAGCGCTTTAAACATGACACTCAATAAATACAAATTTCATATCCATAATAGATGAATTCCAATATGTGGTCAAAGTAGAGTCATTATCCATCAGTCCATAAAAGAGACAGAAGGGACCGCCGTCAACACCCGATATTACTGACTCTTACCGTCAGTGCATGTAATGTATGCACATAGGATCAAATTCTAAATGGTCAGACCTCCAGACTCTTCCTTATTCCAACTTAATTACTCAGCATGGAATATATAATCAGAGAGCAAAAATGCACTTCTCTAGATTTCATCAGATGTATCCTCAAAAATCTGTTTCCATGTGTTCCTCTCTAGAGGGCCTCTAGAGATGAACATGCTGAGTAGGCTAGCTTCAGGTAATACATAGAGAAGAAACAAATCCTCCTACATAAGAGTTACCTGTTTATCTGCAGCCCTCTCTTCTTTACATTTTGGAGATGTTGCATAGGTAGGAGGCAGCAATCTTTTTCAAATTGTAAACATTCAGAGACTCAGCTTAAAGTTGTTATAAACCCTTACATATACCCACTGAAGTGGCTAGCTTCAGGTAATACATAGAGAAGAAACACATTCTCCTACATAAGAGTTACCTGTAGCCCTCTCTTCTTTACAGTCAGTCATTGTAAAGTTTGACAGCATTCCCTAGCTCCAGGGTGCAGGGGGTGGGGATCTGATGTCACATCCTGCACAGCACGCAGCAAACACCTGAGTGTAATCTGACACCTGAGCAGAGGGAATTTACACCCCCTCCATAGATAACCATGCACAGCTGAGTTTGTCAATCATCTGCTGTGTGCTGGGGGGCGATGTCTCCAGGGATTGCTTGATGTCAAGTGATGTCTGACAATTGATCATCTCACCCCTGCTTCACTATTCTTCTCCTTTCCCTTTAATCACCCCTTTACTGCTTTTCAACCTCTTTCTCCTCTCCCCCTTCCTCACCCATGGGCTTTAATATGTGGTTGTTAATGCATACCTATTTTGAAAATAAATACATGTTATTCAATTGGGGTCTATATGTTGAATGATGAAACTGTGTAGATACAATATTCTATAAGAAAGAAAGGCACCTCTAAGTGCAGTATTAAGAGATTTAATATATAGCACAAGGGGTTAAAAACACTTACAGGATTAGTAAGGCATGTAAAGCAGAGTCCTCATGTGAGTTCCTTGTCCTTCCTCTGTCTGCGAGTGGAAAGTGGGGAGAGCCGTCCAGCAGCTGTCAGAATTCTCCAATGACGTGCAGAAGCGAGGAGACAGGGAGGTGGCCTGGGTTCTGGATTCACGCTGGAATGCAGGAGGTCGCTTGGCATCAGTAGAGGGCAGGGGGCGGTAGCATATTTTGTAGCATGCGTGGCTCCTTCATCAGACCAATGCCAATATTTTCTGGATTTATATATGAGAGGTGTGAGGGAGGAGCAAGGGGAGAAGCAAGGGCTTGGTAAATGGATGACTAATGGCAATCTGGGTTGTATTACTAAAGACATGCCGCAAGTGCAGCCAGAGCGGCGATAAAGCCCAGATTGTGCTGAGCTGATTTTTATAAAGAGCCAGGCAAATAGCCGTAACTAAGAGACTGTAATTACCGATGATGGTTTGTTCTGGGCTCAAGGAGTCTGTTAGGATGTCATGGCAGTAATAGTGTAGTAGTGGCGTAGGTTGGATGCCAGATTATGGGCCTATGAGAAATAATGATTTATTTCTGTTAGTGGAGCTCCTTGTGGTGTACATTATGCTGTTCTGCTGTTAGTTGTATGGCTTATGCATAAATATGTGTGGTGGATTGGGTGACTGGTTTTGGCAGGAAATAAGTTTAGTGTATAGAGGGTGGTGTGACAGTTTACAGTATAGTGTTAAAGTCCAATTGATACCTCCTGGTGAGAGTACATCTAGGGCATATATCCAGTATGTTTGCTTTTGGCAGAGACGCTGGAATCTCTCTGCCTCTGGGAAACTAGCGGTTAATCAGATGATCCATGCTTTTAGGCCTTGGGCGTATTTTTGGTGGTATTTTGCAAAGTCCCGGGGGATGCTGTGGTCATCTCTGCCAGCTTCAATAAATCAATGTTGCTCTTCGAAGCCCTTACGTAGGGTGCATATGGTCCTGCCTACGTAGTGGAGGCCACAAGGGCAGGACAGGCAGTAGGCTACATGGTCTGTGGAGCAGGTATAGAATTCTTGGATTTTGTAGGTCTTCCCTTTGACTGTGAATTATTTTTGTCCATGATGGACACAGCTGCATGTGAGGCAGAGGGGTTTTCAGCACTGGTACATCCCGATGATGGAGAAGAACTTTAATGATGGAGTTATATACTTGAATTTTGGTTTGGTGGGTATGATGTCTTTTAAGTGGGGGTCCTGCAGTAATATAGGGCAGTGTTTGCACACTATATGTTCCATATCTTTGTGTTTGTTGTGGAACTGGGTGGTGAACTGGATGTACTGTATTATTGGTTTTGTGAGTTGAGGTATCAAGGTTTACATTTGTGACATATGCTTGTTCAATGAGTGGCAATGAATAACCCTTTTCTAGAAATTCTTGTGTGAGGGTTTCACTTTGGGTATGTGATCCTAACCCAGATTACCACCTTTTTATTACCACCTTCTTTCACAATTATATATATTAATTATTATACCAGTATTGAGCACAACATGATCTGTGCATGTATTGCCGCTCTGACTGCACTCGCGGCATGTCTTTAGTAGTAAAACCCTAATTTGCCATCAGTCATCCATTTACCAATCCCTTACTCCTCCCCTTGCTCCTCCCTCACACCTCTCATAAGTCCATCTGGAAAATATGGGCGTTGTTCTGACGAAGGAGCCGCGCATGCTCCAAAACGCATTACCGCCCACTGCCCTCCTCTGATGCCATCAGCCTCATGTCTTCCAACGCAAAGCTGGAACCCAGGCTGCCTCACTGTCTCTTTGCTTTTGTATGCCATTGGAGAATTCTGACAGCTGCTGGACGGCTCTCCCCAGTCTCCATTTGCAGACAGAAGAAGGACTAGGAACTCACATGAGGACTCTGCTTTACATGCCTTACTTATTCTACGATCCTGTAAGTGTTTTTAACCCGTTGTGCTCTATATTAAATATCTTAATACTGCACTTAGAGGTGCCTTTCTTTCTTATATAACCTTCCAGAGTTACTTCTCCTCAAAGAAGCGTTGCTTGAAGTACCATCTGTCCACCACTACCCTAGACCGGCCATCCGCCTCCACCAGAGTGCTCTCACCTCTTCTCTTTCTGTACATACAATATTCTGTCTATATTTAATGTTGATACAACATTAATAACA
Organism: Lithobates pipiens; assembly: GCF_037356315.1. Lineage (NCBI taxonomy): Eukaryota > Metazoa > Chordata > Amphibia > Anura > Ranidae > Lithobates > Lithobates pipiens. Next base: position 411,544,615 of record NW_027507748.1, read on the forward strand.
ATTTTGGAACATAGAAGCATGTATACATAGTTACATAGTTATTTAGTAAGGTTGAATAAAGACACCAGTCCATCTAGTTCAACCTGAGTGAGTGTCTACAATTGTCCCTATCCCTGTACATTGCACATCGTTTCCTTCTCTCAAGGAGCCCACAATCCAAGGTCCCCACTCATATACTAGGGCCAGTTTTGGACAGAAGCCAATTAACCTACCTGCATGTCTTTGGATCTCTACCTCCTTCTGTTTCCTAAATCTCTATGATTAAAGGTGTATTAAAACCCCAAATGTAGGCTATTGTAGCTTACCAATTCAGATATGTTGTGGCTAGATTTGTTTTCTTTTCTTTTTTGGTCCAAACTGTCCAGCAAAATTGGTAGTTAGAGGGTTGGGACAAACCATTTAACACTGACAGGGATGCTTACAATGCTCAGCTTTTATTTATGTCCAAAAGATGCTGAAAAGAACCAATTGAAGATCCTGCCAATTTGAATGTCATTGTGCCTTTCAGAATGTTAGCACTATTGCCAGGATTTAATTATACTACTACCTTTCCCTCTGCATTGGTCACTTTGATGGAGCACGTACATTTGTTTTTAGCTGTTCTGTAATCTCTTTCTTATGTTACGGTATATTTACTGAACTTTAAACTAACTCTGTAGTTATTTTCCTGTAAAAGTATCCATTCATTCTGTCTTCATGTGATGATTGTATAGAAAACCAGCCAATGTCAGACAACCACTGTTCTGTCATTTCAAAGTTTATATGTTACAATTGACTTCAAAATGATCACAGGAAAGATAAGGTCACCAACATTTAGATGTCAAATGCTTTTTAAAAGCAAATAATCTATATAATTTCAGACATTTCATGAAGTGTCAAGGCAAAGATGAATAAATAAGGTGAAATATCAGAGAACACATGAAATGCTTTTAGCATGACATTCTTACTTTTGTCATCTCAATTTTTCTAACCGATGAACAAAATAATCGTATTCACAGTAAATTTCTTGGTAAATTAGTTTAAAACATTTTAATAAAGGGCATCTACTAAGAAACAAAGTTCTTAGTGTTGTATGACTAACATTAACCACTGGCTGACCAGCCGCTGCAGTTATACTGCGGCATGTTGGCTCAGCTGTGCAAATCGCCGTAGATGTACGTTGCTCCTTTAACACGTGACAGCAGGCAGACGCACGGCACGTGTCCCTGGAGCTGATGCACGTGCCTGGCAGGTGCGATGGACTCTGGGCACCTGTGATCGCTCGTGACAGAGCGAGAACCAGGATCTGTGTGTGTAAACATACAAATCCTGGTTCTCTCAGGGGAGAGGAGAGAAAATGTGTAATGCCAGTGACATCTATATAGTAATCAATGGCCATTTTTAGCTCTGATTGCTGTATAAATGTCAATGGTCCCAAAATAGTGTAAAAAGTATCCGATCTGACCACCGCAATGTCGCAGTCCTGATAAAAATTGCTGATAGCCACCATTACTAGTAAAAAATAATAATAAAAATTACATAAATCTATCCCCTATTTTGTAGACGCTATAACTTTTGCGAAAATTGATAAATATACGCTTATTGCATTTTTTTTACCAAAAATATGTAGAAGAATACATATCAGCCTAAACTCAGAAAAAATCTGTGTTTAAAAAAAAAATTGGGGATATTTATTATAGCAAAAACGACAAAATATATTTTTAATTGGGTACAACCTCTCACGGCCTCACAATTGTCAGTTAAAGTGACGCAATGCCGAATTGCAAAAAATGGCCTGGTCAGGAAGGGGGCAAATTCTTCAGGGGCTGAAGTGGTTAACGGCAACAGTTTGCTATAAAAATGCATTTGTGTTTCATTTAAAACAAATTTGTACTTTTGCTTATAGTTTTATTTAATAGTTGTATTTGAAAGTTGCAAGTAAAACATTTTAGTTCATTAAGGGTGCAGGTTTTCCACCTTCCACTTATTTGTGTTTCTTCTATAAGTGCTGAATGGGCACTTGGGCAGCTTAGGGAGCTCCTGTTGTTAAATATAAAAAAAAATGAAGAAAAAAAAAAATGACTGCGTATGACAGTGCAGTTACTAGTACCACATCCATTGCAGTGAATATTTGCTCTCTTACTGGTAGAACCATCAGCATTGGAATCAGCATTTTCTTTCTTGCCAGTAGACATTTCAGAATCTTACATTCTGGAGTGTGTTGGTTGCCTTTATATCCCCATGGTGGTTTTCCCTTCAAAGCTGCAGGGTGGTGGGGTGGGGAGCCAGAGCATGCAACAGCCAACACACCCAGAAGTTAAGTTCCTACTGGCTTCTAGCTTTACAAGGGAGCAATTCTTGGCTGCAATGAAGGGGTATGCATTAAACCTGTACTTTCATATACACATAAATGTACAGTATGCCACTTTGTAAATTTTTGCATGTAATTACAGTGTCTCTTTAGAATGAACCTGTGTTTTGTCCATGAAAAAAGTTTGCCTAATAGGTGGCTTCTTAAAATGCACATACTTAGCTTTCCTTTCTTCCTTTTAGTTACCAGGGATAAAGTTAAACATCAGGTACTCCCTTTTCTCAAATATTACAACACTGGTGCTTTTGATTGTCAGCTCCTGCACCCAGAGCTTTCATGGTGGAGAGAGTTATCAACCCACTGTGAGCTTCTTGTCAGGTCTTGGGGCTTCCTCTCATCACTCCTTGTGGAAAAATTGTGTTTTGGAGGGTAAAACACAAGTTCAGGTAATGTCTTACACAAAAGCAGCTTCCAACTTCTATCTAGAAAAAAAAAAAAATCCATAGTCCTCTTTTACATGGGCTTTACAATCAGGTCTGGCTGTTAGTGTTTCAAGCGGACCCAGGTGAAAGTTCCATGCAGTTCTATGGGCAGACGCGCGATCACACCCTCAAGCCTCGTACACACGATCAGACTTTCAGACAACAAAACCGTGGAATTTTGTCCGAAGGGTGTTGGCTCAAACTTGTCTTGCATACACATGGTCACACAAACATTGGCCAACAATTACGAACGTAGTGACATACTAGAAGTACTACATGGTTTTTCAGCACTTTAGCGCCACCCTTTGGGCTCCTTCTGCTAATTTTGTGCTAGTAGAAGTTTAATGGGTGTTGATTCGTGCTTTTCTTTTTGCGTTTTTCATTTATCACTTTTTATTTCGTGCTTTTCAGTTTGTTTATGAACAGCCGTTCGCCAACCAGACATGTAAGAGATAACGTGTTATTTATTATTGCCCTTGGTGTTATTGCTTTGACATTATTTTTTTTGGTTGAATAATGATTTGATTTGGTACATTTTCTTTATTTTTGGATGCATGTGATGCACTTTTTGGTTATTTTCTATTGGCAGATAGCATATCTAATTTCTTTTTTTAATGCTTTGTACTTTTGTCCGACAGACTTGTGTACACATGCTCAGAAAATCTGACAACACACATTTGTTGGCGGAAATAATGCAAACATGCTAGCCAACATTTGTTGGCGGAAAGTCAGACAACAAATGTCCGATGGAGCATACACACAGTTGGACTTACCGCCAACAAGCTCACATCCAACATTTCCCGTCGGAAAATCCAATCGTGTGTACGTTGCATCAGTCCATCTAGGTCCAAAAAATAAAACAGAGAAGAACTGATGTAAACTGAACTGAAGACAGATGTGCAAACTGATGCAACCTGAATTAGTATTCATCATTTTTTTTTACCACAAAACAAGACTGAACTGATAATTCCCATGTGACAGGAAAGTATACCTTAATTCTCTTTAATCACTTTAATACCTTTTTTTACAGGACCATGCACTTCCGTCTTTCTCATTTGGGTGAGAATGACAATTCCCCTGCCCAAAACCTCTTGGGATACTCACATCATACATCCAAGGAGGCTTTTTAGCAATCTCCAGCACACTGCACATGTGCAGGGGTGTGTCTTTAGGGGTCCTTCTACAAGAAACTGGAAGAGACCATCTCCCAAAGGATGTAAGAAGAGAAGATCGCAGTTTAGGACCCAGGATGTAGAGGCCGGGTGGCATGTTACACCAGACAACAAGTGTGCAAGTATGGTTTTTGAGGACAGCCCAGCAGTTAAGGTACTGGCACACTGGCAAAAGAAAAGGCCTGTGTATACATGATTAATATTCTTTTCGGTGTTAACCTTTATTTGCCATCTGTGCAAACAAGGTTCACAGCATGACAAGTACAATAGGCTTCAGACAAAAATAATAGAGTAAACTAATAAGAAATTATCTAACACCAATGTCAGAATTTATCTAGTATTCACATCATGAGGCTAGATGAAGGACTGACATGACAGAAAAGCAGGCAAACAATCTGGACTCAATAGACCTTCCCGGCCCTATTACTTTTACTGATGCTGAAAGACTTACATTTATGCTTTCATTTCAACAGAGACATTTTCAAGTTTATGACACTTATAAATTGAGCGTTCACTACTCACCTGCTAGAGAAACTGCCATTCAAGCTTTTGCTGCAGCTTTTATCACACTGAGCTTAGAGGGAACTGGAAAAGATTTATTTATTTCCAATTAATCACTTAATAGAAGCAAACTATAGGAGCAATAATAAAGATGTGCGAAAAGCAATATCCTGAACCAAAAATCATTTCGGTTTCCTGCAGTTGGATTATATTTCAGCTATATGTTGCTTTTTAGTTTTGAGGGTAACTCTATTTACCATTTCTCTTTTCTTTGTCTTACTTAATTGGTTTTAACCACAGAAAGTAAATTTTTTTCTGTTATGTAAAATACGACATAAGTGTTAACTATATTTTACTCTCCACAAAACCCTTTACCATAGAAATAATAAATAACAATGTCTTTATGCAATAAAGAATGCAATGCAGAATATTTTCCCCTACAGTTACTGTGTGTAATAATCACATCCACTATTTAGGCACTGAAGTAGTGTGAAAGGTATTGATTTACTAAAGTCAAATAGACTGTTTCCAAGGGGAAGGTAAGTTGCACTTTGCAATGAAATTTGTTTCAGAACTTCACAAATAAGGTGAAACTCAGATGACAGCCATCATCCATTCATGTGCAAGCAAAAATATATATTTTTTATTTTCCTTAGTGATATTAATTGCAAATTGCAATTTTGCTGCATTTACTAAACAATTCCCCCTTGCGCTTCTTCTCTTGCTAAGTTGACAGCCTTTTTGCCTTTAGTACATCAACCCAAAAGAGTATACAATCTTTGGGTTGGGTAATATGGAAAGATCCCTACTATATCTAACTATTGAAATAGACATTTAGTAGATGAAAATAAAAAACTTGGACGATGAACTAGCTAAAGAAAAGATATCCATGTGATATTTGGAATAATTTACAATTTTGAATATCATAATTCTAATTCCCAAGAAGAGCATATTCTCTATGTATTCAGCTGAGAAATACTGCTTAGGTATGAAATGACTGCATTGAATTGTAGGGAGTAGTACCGTAAACTTACAACATAATATGAACTGATACTTGGGATGCCATTCATTAATTTTCATAAGCATCCTAGAAGTCTTAAAACTTTCAGAACCCCATTATACAAATGACCAATTCTTATGGTAAAGGCAAGAGCAAACCCCCCCCCCCCCCCCCATCTCTTATATCTTAATACCAGTTACAGTAATGGACATATAGAGAGATATGGCAAGGGGTGGACGAGGACTTGACTTGCCAGGAAAAGCCCACATTGGCGTGATAGAATACCCTGGAATTCGGGTCTTCTGAAGCGCTCAAGAGGGTAGTAGAAGGTTATTCATGTTGCAAATTCAAAGCCTTTGGAGAGATGCCACACTTTAGTGATCAACGCCTTTCAGTATAAGAAATATAACCTTAAATGCATCAGGCCAGAGATAAATGCTCCAATGCTCCACTCAAGACTCTAATTCCCCCACACTCACCGATCACAGGAGCAGGTTCTTTATAATCGTTGGTTCTTAGGATCAACTCTATAACAACTCCAAAAGAAGAAAGGGAACCGTTTATTGTAATAACTACTTTCCCGCCGGTGATACAGCCAAAAGACAGCTGCAGGGTGGACTTCCATTTTTAGGAGTCCATGGATGTCCTTCCAGAACCCCATCTGCCGCGATCCCCCAAGGGCAAAAGAGATTGATTGCTGGGCCCTCAGGTGGCAATCAGGATACCCTAAATAACAAACGTACCACATCCTATTAGTACATTTGAAAAATGGAAAAAGGAATGGACTACAGGCACATATATAAAAATTATATCAGAATTTTAATAATTCACAATTCATGATATAAAAATACACATAAAAAATAATATAAATTAATTAGACAATACAAAGAGAAAAGAAAAATAAAGAGGGCCCATTGATCAACCCAAAAGTATTGAAACCACTTACGGTATATACTTCCTGTGGGGTGTTCATAACTGAGTTAAAGAAATCTCCACTAGGATGTGTCATATGTTGATGGGGTGTTCATAGAACCTATTTATAAAATTTTTGGTCTTTTTTCAATTGTTTAGAAAAAAATTAAACCCCAGTTGTGATCAAATACCACCAAAAGAAATCTCTATTTGTCTCAAATGATACAAATTTAATTTGGGTACAGTGTTGCATGACCACGAAATTGTCCTGAAAATTGACCTAGGCAGGAAGGGGGTTAAAATATTAAAGTAATTAATCACTTCAATAGAAGGCACTATCCCCCCCCCCCCCCCCCTTCCTGACAAGGACCATTTTGAGCTTTCAGCGCTGTTACACTTTGAATGACAATTGTGCGGTCATGCAACACTGTAATAAAACTACATTTTTATCATTTTCTTCCCACAAATAGAGCTTTCTTTTGGTATTTGATCACCTCTGGGGTTTTTATTTTTTGCTAAACAAACTAAAAAATACTGACATTTAAAAAAAAAAAAGTTTTTCTTTGTTTCTGTTATAAATTGAGTTTTCTCCTTCACTGATGGGCACTGATGAGGCTGCATTGATGGGCACTAATGAGGCGGCACTGATGGGCACTGATGAGTTGGCACTGATAAGGTGGCACTGATGGGCACTGATGAGGAGGCACCAATATGTAGAATTGATGGCCACTGATAGGTGGCACTGATGGGCACTGATAGGCGGCATTGATATGCAGCACTGATCAGCACTGATAGGTGGCACTGATGGGCACTGACAAGCGGCACTGATTGGCACTGATAGGCGGCACTGATGGGCATTAATAGATGGCACTGATAGGCAGCACTGATGATGATAGGCAATTATTGATTGGCCCTGATTGACATCTGACATGGGCACTAACAGGCATTACTGCTGGGCACTGATTGGTCACTTTGATGGGCACTGATTGGCACTTTGGTGGGCACTGACTGGCACTTTAGTGGGCACTGACTGGCAGCTGATGGGCACTGTTTGACAGATGTGGTGGGCACCTCTGATGGGGGCTGCACTGATAATCAATGTGCTGATTATCAGAGCAGACCCCCCTCTGACAGGGGCGCTGCCAATCTGCTCACCCTGTCAGTGCAAACGGAGGAAAACGGTTTACCGGCATTTCCTGGTTACAGGCAATTACAGCTGATCACGTGGTAAAGAGCCTGTGTCATAGACTCTTTACCACGATCAGAGTTGCCGCTCTGTGCACCCCCGCGGGCGCCATAGCTTCTTATCCTGCAGGACATGCAGTCAGGATAACGCAACCACCGTCTGGCCATCATTCTACTATAGGCAGGGCGGTAAGTGGTTAAACACCTCACATTTATTCCTCAGTCCAACAAAGAGACTGATTTATCTGAGATGCAAACATTCCAACGTGTTTCACTCAGCAAGGAGCTTAAAGGTCACAAATCATCTAGCATGAAAATATTAAAAACTATTTGTGCAGCTAAATTTTTACAGAATTCAAAATAGAGGTGGTGGCTGTGTTTGGCTGCTTTTGGAAAATAAGTACAGTTGTGTGAAAAAGTATTTGCCCCCTTCCTGATTTTATTTTGCATATTTTTCACATTTAAATGATTCAGATCATCAAACACATTTAATATTACACAAAGATAACCCAAGCAAATCCAAGATGCGGTTTTTAAATTATTATTTCATTTATTAAGGGAAAAAAAGCTGTTCAAACCTGCCTGGCCCTATGTGCAAAAGTAATTGCCCCCCCCCCCCCCCCCCCATGCTGAATCTTGAATGAACTGTGAGTGACTGCAATGTTTTGGAAAGCTGATTTCAATTTCACTTGATGCACCCAGGCCTGATTACTGCCAGACCTGTTGAATCAAGAAATCACATAAATAGAAGCTGTCTGACAAAGTGAAGCACGCTAACAGAGCACAAAAAGCTACACATGTTGCCACAATCTAAAACAATTCAAGAACAGATTAGAAACAAAGTAATGTACATGTATCAGTCTAGGAAGGCTTCGGAACTCCAGTGAACCACGGGGAGAGCCATTATCCACAAATGGAGATAACTTGGAACAGTGGTGAACCTTCCCAGGAGTGGTTGATCTACAAAAATTACTCCAAGAGCATGACAACAACTCATCCTGGAGGTCATAAAAGAACCCAGAACAACATCTAAAGAACTGCAGGCCTCAGGTAAGATCCGTGTTCATGATTCAACAATAAGAAAGAGACTGGGCAAAAATGGCATCCATGAGAGAGTTCCAAGGCCAAAGCCACTGCTGACCAAAAAGAACACAAAGGCTCATCTCAAATTTACCAAAAAACATCTTGATTATCCTCAAGACTTTTAGGCAAATATTCTGTGGACTGATGAGAAAAAATTGGGAGATGTGCATCCCATTACATCTGGTATAAAATGAATTTCAGAACAAGAACCTCATACCAACAGTCAGACATGGTGGTGGAAGTGTGATGATCTGGGGCTGCTTTGCAGCTTCAGGACCTGGACGACTTACCATACTTGATGGAACCATGAATTCTGAGCTCTACCAGAAAACCCTAAAGGAGAATGTTCGGCCATCATTTTGTGACCTCAAGCTCAAGTGCACTTGGGTTATGCAGCAGGACAATGATCCAAAACACAACAGCAAGTCCACCTCCAAATGGTTCAAAGCAAAATGGAAATTTTGGAGTGGCCTAGTCAAAGCCCAGACTTAAACCCAATTGAGATGCTGTATCATGACCTTACACAGGCCATTCATGCTGGAAAACCCTCCAACGTGGCTGACTTAAAACAATTCTGAAAAGAATAGTGGGCCAAAATTGCTCCACGGCAATGTGAAAGACTCATTGCCAGTTATCGCAAATGCTTGATTGCAGTTATTGCCGCCTTGGGTGGCACAACCAGTCATTAGGTTTAGGGGGCAATTACTTTTTCATATAGGCCAAGCAGGTTTGGGCAGCTTTTTTCCTTTAATAAATTAAACCATCATTTAAAAACTGCATTTTGTATTTACTCGGGTTATCTTTGTGTAATAATAAAATTTGTTTGATGTCATTTAAGTGTAAAAAATGCAAAAAAAATAAAAAATCAGAAAGGGGGCAAATGCTTTTTCACTAAACTGTATATGGCCAACATATGATCTGCAGAGTAAGGCCTAGAGCAGTGTTTCTCAACTCCTGTCCTCAGGACCCATGGACAGGCCAGATTTTAAGTATTACCTTGGGGAGATGAAGACTAGAAGACTGCAATCACTGAGCAGCAAATTATATCACCTGTCATGTGATGTATTTCAGTTATCTTGCAAACCTGGCCTGTTAGTGGGTTCTGAGGACATGAGTTGAGACCCACTGGCCTAGAGGGACATCTGCCTGATAGACTGAAAGATGTTTGTTGCACTATTGGTGATCTCAGTCTCCCTCTCTCTCTCTTCACAGGACTCAGAGGAAGCAGTTGGAGCCATTGGCTCCTGCCAATCAAATCCTCTGACGAGGGAGTGACGGGTGGGACGAACAGTGCTGTGTGTTTTTAAAGAGACACAAAGCCCGGCTCAGCATTGATTGTGTGCCCCCATAGCAAGTGTTTTGCTAATGGGGCACTATGAAGGGAGGAAGAGCTGAGATTTCTGATGGGGATCCCAGAAGAGGAGGTTCAGGGCCTCTCTGTGAAAAACCATTGCACAGAGCAGGTAAGTAAAACATCTTTATTATTTTAGGAAAAAAATGAAACTTTTACAACCATTTTAAGTTTGGCATTTGGCTTAAACTCTTGTTTGTGTTCAATAAGATATTTACAAGTACCAGCTGCTAAATACTCAAAATAGTTTTATGGATACACAAATAAAATTCATTCATGCTTTGCAATTCCTTCATAGGTGAAAGGCTTTCTAACCACATATTCTATATTTATCTACAGCATAAGGGCTACTAGAATACCCTTGTAATTTCACTCTATCCTTAGGAATCCACAAAAATTTCAAAAGCAATAATGAGGCCTTAAAGTATATGTTACCTGAACATTTCATATTGCTTATATATATGTATATATATATATATACCGTATATACTCGAGTATAGGCCGACCCGAATATAAGCCGAGGCCCCCAATTTACCCCCAAAAAAACTGGCAAACTTATTGACTCGTGTATAAGCCGAGGGTGAGACATGCCTGTCCATCCCTGTGTGTGTGTCCGTCCCTGTGTGTCCGTCCATCCCTGTGTGTCCGTCCATCCCTGTGTGTGTGTGTGTCCATCCATCCATCCATCCCTGTGTGTGTGTGTGTCCATCCATCCATCCATCCCTGTGTGTGTGTGTGTCCATCCATCCATCCATCCCTGTGTGTGTGTCTCCATCCATCCATCCATCCCTGTGTGTGTGTGTCTCCATCCATCCATCCATCCCTGTGTGTGTGTGTCTCCATCCATCCATCCATCCCTGTGTGTGTGTGTCTCCATCCATCCATCCATCCCTGTGTGTGTGTGTCTCCATCCATCCATCCCTGTGTGTGTGTGTCCATGTGTGTGTGTGTGTGTGTGTGTGTGTGTGTGTGTGTGTGTGTGTGTGTGTGTGTGTGTCCAGCCTACCTGTGTCCCGAGCCTGTGTCCCGAGCCTCCGTCCCGTGCCTTGCCTCCTTGCCTCCGTCCCGTGCCGTGCCTTGCCTCCTTGCCTCCGTCCCGTGCCGTGCCTTGCCTCCTTGCCTCCGTCCCGTGTCGTGCCTTGCCTCCGTCCCGTCCCGTGCCGTGCCTTGCCTTGCCTCGGTCCCGTGCCTTGCCAGGATCGCCGCTCTTCGTCGGCGCCTCGGCGGCCATTCTAAAATTCAAAAGCCGCGCCTCCGCCTTCGCCTGTGATAGGCGGAACACTGAATTTCCCAGCAGCCTGTGTTCCGCCTATCACGGACATCGTCTCATCCTCGTACTACGGACGAGGATGAGACGATGTCCGTGATAGGCGGAACACAGGCTGCTGGGAAATTCAGTGTTCCGCCTATCACAGGCGGAGGCGGAGGCGGAGGCGCGGCTTTCGAATTGTAGTATGTCCGCCGTCTGTCTGCTCGATACGCTGATCGAGCAGTCAGACGGCGATGACTCGAGTATAAGCCGAGGGGGGCACTTTCAGCCTCAAAAAAGAGGCTGAAAATCTCGGCTTATACTCGAGTATATACGGTATATATATATATATATATATATATATATATATATATATATATATATATATATATATGTTGTACTGGTTACTTGTGTTAAAAGGGTTCTGTCCTCTTTGTGTGAAATACCCAGTGATCATGCCAGTCCTCCTGCTTTCATGTTTCAAACTGACCATGCCAGAGCATAGAAGCACACTCACTCATTCTAGTGTGACCAGTTTTCTGGCTTTTCTACTGGGAGCACAGCCTGCCTGTTCTCTAATGGTCAGATAAAGATATAGATATAGATTGTTACAACATGCATCCCCCATGCCCCCTCCCCCCCTCACAGCTCTTCATTGGTAAGATAAATGTATTGATTTTTCTCTGCCTCCTGCTGACAACTCCCCCCCCCACCCCCCAACCAAGTTTCCGCCCCACCTTTCCGAACCCCTTATGCAATCAAAAACCAAGGTTATGTGATCACATATATTAAAAAAAAAAAATATATATATATATATATATATATATATATATATATATATATATATATATATATACACATTTTTTTTTTATATGTATACATACGGTAACTGTTTTTCCTTTCATTTCTATTTTATAGGTTATTTTACAAGGTGAGGATTTAGGCTGGGTTCACACTATAGCTCCTAGATTGTAAGCTCTAACGAGCAGGGCCCTCTGATTCCCTTTGTCTTAAATTGTATTGTATTGTAATGTCTACCCCAACGCTGTAAAGCGCTGCGTAAACTGTTGGCGCTATATAAATCCTGTATAATAATAATAATAGCACCCAGCGGCTCACAGCAGGGAGCCTGGTGCATCTCCATTCACAGTTTCAGGTCTGATTTTAGCCCACATTTTTGGCTGAATTTGGACCTGAAACAGACCAAAAGACACACAGGGCTCCTGTGAAATTTGCATCGGAGCCTCTGCGGAGATGTGTGAACCGTCTCCATAGAGAGCCAGTCACAATCTCCTGCTATGCAATTTAGATGCGGGGAAACCGCATCCAATTCACATAGGTGTGAACCCAGCCTCACATACTTTTATTGCCTGCTAATGCTTTACGGAAGCTGGCCTGGTATAGGTAAATATAAATTCCTAGATGTTAGTACCTTTTGGGAAAAAAACTATTTTTTTTCAAACTTCTGCATTTGTATCTTGTTAACATGCCAACTCTTATTTACAATGCTCTCAGTAAACCCGTTTTGAGTTCAGTACTGATTCTAGAGGCAATTATACCTGGTTACTGAGTTGTTTTTTTTTACAAAACATCCAATAACATAATTTATTATTGCTATATTGCTCTACATTATTAGGATGTTGTTTGCAGTGTTTGCACTTGGGGAATACCAAGTTTCACTAGTCCTGATACAAAATGGAACTCCAATTTAATTTTTTAAAGCTCCTCTTCCTTCTGCAATAAAGAAAAATGTGCCCGTTGTACTTTTTTTTACAGCTTCCTCTTATATCCAGTGCCAACAATAAACTTTGAGCAGATTGACACTCATGTCATTCTGCCCATTTTCTATAAGCTCGTCCTGTTGCTGACACACCCTGTGGAGGGCACGTCTTCATGCAGCTTGGGCTCATGGTGCTCCATGACTGAGTAGTGCTCATGCATCATTATATGAGTGCCATTATATCCAAGGAAAATGCCCATTCCCACCACTGCTGAGAAAGAAAGAGCTTGTGATATAAATGGACAAGCTACTGCAGGAAAAGGGTATGTATAAGGCATTTTTATTCAAAAGAACAGGTGTCCTGTGGGGGGGTGGTGTGCTAACTTTTTATAGAGTGCTGCTTTGACAATTTCCTTGTTATTGATAACACCTGGGGTTTGAGGTAATAGCTGTGAATCTGTATTACCAAAACTCTGTTTGCAATCTGTTATATTTTATGTATTTCTCAGAGCGTGCTCCTATTGTTTTTTTCTGGCGAGGGAGGGGGGTTAATTTGAATAGACCAGAGAAGGTTTGGATTAAAATAGCTCTCGGGATTGTGTTGTTATCTGTGTGCCTATTGGGAAGCTTTCCCTCACTAACTGTCTGCAATAAAACAGAGCAAGAAGTGAAATCTTCCCATTAGGGACACACACAATGAAAAAAATGTTTTTTTCTTGTAAAATGAGGAAGGTTTAGAAAGCTTGTCAGGTTTTATTTATTGCTAATTGCCTCTTCATTGGGGTGATGTCTTCACATCCTGTTCAGATGACAGGTGTCAGACAGAACAGAAAAACTCAATGGGGAAACAGAAAGTGTTTCAAACCCAAAAGAAGATAGAGGATGCAAGAAGCATGTGCTATAGAAGAAAACAATGGTGTAGGGATCTGCTGCCCTCTACTGTTAGCTGCTAATATCACAATGTCATGTATAATTATGTATTAGCACTTCCTCTTTCCTAGAGGCTGGCTTTAAAAACTCCAGAATGAGGGAATGGAAAGCAAGAGAAAGTCTCAGCCACATGTCCTGTCCATTCTGCTAAATCCAACATTAATAAGGGGGCCCCAAAACCCCGGCTCCCCTCCCCTATGTGAATGGGTACCACAAGACACAGTTTTTGACAAATCCTTTATTCAAAAATGAAAAATAATAAAAAGTGTACATCAATCACAGCGCCCGACCAGAAAAATTGGAAAAAAATCAAAACGCTCCTCCTAGATGGGAGGGCTCCTGCTGTATGCGCTCAGTGTGCTTTGACAGTTCTTTTATAGGCAAGGACGGGGCCACCCCGGTACATCACCCAATGACCCTGTCCCCTCTGATGTCTCGTGAGGTTCACTTGGTTACGTCACTGGGTGGCACTGCCCTTGAAAATATAACACCCGTCAAAGAGACAGCAGTTGGTGGGAACTCTCCCATAGAGGTGGAGCATTTGGATTTTTGGGGTCCGCTGGGCGGCGTGATTGACGATTAGGGTGAATAGTTTGGCCCGAGCATAAGTTCGGCTGAACTTTCATTGTTCGGATGTTCAGCGAACAGCTGAACAAACAGATCGTTCGACCGCTTGTTCGCTCCCCCCCCCCCCCCCCGAACCAATCACTATGCATTGTGGTTCTGAACAGTGCACAGTGCATTGCAGGCCCTGATTTGCTGAAGCAGTGAAAGCTTCAGCCAATCAGGGCACAGAGCACTGTTAGAGTCATGATTGGACACTGTCATCGTGACTTTATCCAATCATGGCTCATTCCCGCGTCACATATAAAAGTATTCTTTCAATGGCAGCCATTTTCAGTGTGATTTTGGTGTGGAGAGAGCTAGAATAGGGCTCTGTTCAGTGCTATTAGTTAGTTAGTGTGCTACACTGTGCTATTTTTCTTCAATTGTCAGTGTAGAATATTAGTTTAGTGTCAGTCTAAGGATAATGTGAGTGTAGTGAGGAGGGCCATCATTCAGCTTTGCACAGTGTGCAGCTAGAGTAGGGACAGCTCAGATAGTTTCACTGTAGTGTAGTGAGACCGTGTCAGTAATCTTGACATTAGTGTATAGCTAGAGTCGGGACAGTTCAGATAGCGTCAGTGTAGTGAGGGTTGAATGTCAATTGTCTATTTGATTGCATTACTGCCAGTTTAACACCATTTACTTCTGCGTGCGTTACTTCCAGTTTAACACCATATAGTTTTGTGTGCATTATTGCCAGTTTAACGCCATATAGTTCTGTGTGCGTTACTGCCAGTTTAACGCCATATAGTTTCATGTGCGTTACTGCCAGTTTAATGCCATATAGTTCTGTGTGCGTTACTGCCAGTTTAACGCCATATAGTTTTATGCGTTACTGCAAGTTTAATGCCATTTACTTTCTGTGTGCATTATTGCACATTTAACGCCATTTACTTCTATGTGGGTTACTGCAAGTTTAATGCCATATAATTCTGTGCGTCACTGTATGTTTGGCGTATTATATTACAGTATATTATAGTGTATCCATGGAATGTGTCTGTGTAGTGTGAGTACTCAAATTAAAGTCCACCAAACACCACTTTACATTGAAGTGCATCTACATACAGATTTCCACTTCTTCTTTATATTTGCTTATAAGCACTGCTCCCTCCCTCCCAATAATGTCTGGAAGGAAACAAGGAGAGGCAGATGTTCCATGGGAAATATGGACCCAGCAACTAATGTGTCCACAGGCAAAGATGGACGTGGTGGTCAGTCCTCAAGTAGGGCATTATTTCCTCTGTTTAGTGAGTTTGCCCATGCTATCCAGCCAGAGCATGCGGAGGAGATGGTGGAGTGGCTTACTAAACCTTCCTCATCCTCCTCATCCTTTGTCATGCAAGTAGAGCCAAGTGTGCAGGCCCCTGCAGTTTCCCGAGTGGATAAATCTGCCTCCTTGTCCACATCTATTCCTGCCGTAGCCCTAACACAGGAGGAGTCAGCTGAGTTATTTGACCACAGCATCAGCCACTTGCTCCTTGATGATGCCCAGCCATTACTGGATTCAGATGTTGATTCTGAGGTTGAGGATGACAGGAACATGAGCCTAGATAGAGAGGAGAACACTGGTAGACAAATTGACATTAATATTCCCTTAGATGCAGCGTATTGCTAAGTTGTCTCCAGTGGTAATGATGATGATGGAGGAGATGGAGATGAGGATGAGGTCACTGATGCAACTTGGGTGCCAGATAGAGCAGAGGAGGAAACTGAAGATGATGGGTCACAACCCCAAGGAGGCCGACATCAAGAAAGAGTAGAGAGCAGCCACCCTATTCCATCACATTATACAGCTGTTATCTCCTGGCCCACTCCCCAAAGCTCAGCTGTCTGGGTCTTTTTCAGCACATCTGCAGCAGATCACACTGTTTCTATCTGCAAACTGTGTCTCAGGCACATAAAACATGGCATAAACACCAGCCATTTGGGTACCACATGGCTAGCAAGACATTTAACATCCAATCACTCAGCCCTTTGGCAAGAGCACCTAAAAGCCACGCAAAAGGGGCACAAATCTGTTCCTCCTCCTCCTTACCCACTTCAATCTGCCCCTGCTATACTGAGTCATTACCTCTAAGCAGCCTCCACTGACGGGAATGATGGTATAGCACAGGGTGTCCCAGGTCCTAGCAGCACATCTGCCAGCAGCACACAACCAGCTGTAGACTTTAGCTGGTAAATTTCTCTGCCCGATCTGCTAAAAACGGAAAAAAATTATACAGTCCCTGCCACCCACATGCCCAGCGTCTAAATGCAAGCTTGTCAAAGCTGTTGGCTCTCCAACTTCTGCCTTTCAATCTGGTGGATTCTGTCCCCTTCCGTGAATTTGCACAATGTGCTGTACCACAGTGGCAGGTTCCCAGTCGCTACTACTTTTCACGCAAGGCCATTCCATCTCTCTACCATCACGTGGAAGGGAATGTTCTGGCATCGTTGGGCAAGGTAGTCAGCCGTAAAGTCCACCTTACTGCTGACACGTGGTCCAGCAAGCATGGGCAGGGGTGGTATATTTTGTTCCCAGCACACTGGTAAAGCTGCTTGCACCTCGAAAGGATGCAGGACAGGGCTCGGTTCTGCAGCTTGTTGTGCCCCATGTCTCTATACAGCTGGTGGTGATAATGCCAGACCTGTGAGCTCTACCCCCTCCTCTTTCTCCTCCTCCTCCGCCACCTCCATGCTCTTCTCTGCAGAATTGTCCTATGAACATCAGGCACCCCCTAAGCGTTCAAAGGGCTATTCCCAGAGTCAGGCTAAAAGGTGTCATGCAGTGCTTCAGCTGGTGTGTGTAGGGGGACAGGAACCACACTGGAGCAGAGATTCTTGCAGCTCTGCAGGGACAGGCCCAGCAGTGGTTCACACTATGCCAGCTGGAGCCAGGAATGGTGGCGTGCGATAATGGCTCAAACCTCCTGTCTGCCCTTAGACAGGGAAAGTTGACACATGTGCCTGGCATATGTCCTCAATTTGATGGTGCAGCCTTTCCTAAATAGCCAGGGTTGCAAGATGTGCTAAAGCTGTCCAGAAGAGTCTGTAGCCATTTCAGGTGGTCATACACAGCCAGTACTCGGTTGGCTGAAATTCAGCAGGAAATCCACCTGCCCATAAACCGCCTGATTTGTGACATGCCCACCAGGTGGAACTCGACTTTGTCAATGCTGCAGTGTCTATACATGCAGCAGAGGGCTGTCAACGAGTACCTGTGCAAAAACGGCATGACAGGCTCAGGCCGCCTCTGCTTTTTTTCCCATGCCAATGGCTGATCATTAAGTCTGCATGCACTGTATTGTCACCATTTGAGGAGGCCACAAGGATGGTGAGCCATAACAGTGCATGCATCAGTGACACAATCCCTGTTGTGTTCCTGCTTGAGCAGTCTATAACACCATCATTTCTATGTCACAGAACACAGGAGGAGAGAGGGGAGGAGGGTGAGGAAGAGGATTCTGGCACTTTCATAGGCTTTGAAGAAGAGGAAGACATGCGCCAATCTGTAAGAAATGGCTTTCCAACCCCAGAACTCTTGGGAGTAGTATGTGGAGTAAGTTCCAAATGCTGTCCTCCTGAGTGACCCCGTGGAATCTGCTTCTCAAGCCTCTGAAAATTTGAGGCGCATAGGCTTCAAAGGCTGTGAAAGGACCCAAGAATA
The DNA here is from genome assembly GCF_037356315.1 of Lithobates pipiens. Lineage (NCBI taxonomy): Eukaryota > Metazoa > Chordata > Amphibia > Anura > Ranidae > Lithobates > Lithobates pipiens. The sequence goes on from NW_027507748.1 coordinate 411,562,742, forward strand.
CGTGGCATAAAGGAGAAGGATGATTACTGGTTGGCAACCCTCCTTGACCACCGTTATAAGGGGAAGGTCTCAGAACTCATCCCGTTCCCATAGAGAGTGCAGAAGATAAAATCGTTTGAAGACACATTAAATAGGATTTTATTGAATGTTTTCTCTGTGGACCGTTTGACTTTTATAAAAATGAATCAGTACTGGATTACCAGCTATGAAGCCCCTGATGCCGATGTGACTTATTAAGTCTTTTTGGGACGTGGAATCTCTGCAGGATTTCGAGGCTGCCTATCTTTGAGGGCATTCAATCATTTCATCTGGAAAAATATTTTTGGTATAGGTTTCATGGGTACAATTAACACCCGAAGACCAATTTTTCAGCACCAGTTTGACAGATGCATATCATTGCAATTTTTTTGCCCTTCATCAAGAGCACCTCTATATGGTTACGGTGGGAAGGCACCCCCGACACTCAAATACCAATTTTTCTGCACCTGTTTGACGGGTGCATATCATTGCAATTTTTTACAGCAAGGCCAATTCTTGCTTTTATCAAGAGTACCCCTATAGGGTTACGGTGGAAAGATGCCCCCGACACACAAAGACCAATTTTTCTGCACCTGTTTGAATGGTGCATATAATTGCAATTTTTACAGCAAGGCCAATTCTTGCTTTCATCAAGAGCACCCCTATAGGGTTACAGTGGGAAGGCGCTGACACCCAAAGACCAATTTTTCTGCACTTGTTTGACGGTGCATATCATTGCAATTTTTTACAGCAAGGCCAATTCTTGGAATTAGTAATAAGTGGAAATACCACCAGTCCATGCAGATGAAGAAATCTTGTGTAATTAAATGTGTATACTAACAAATTAGGAGCAGCACGTTACACTAAAGGTAAATGTGAAATAATTAAATGAATTATTTGAAACCGAGTTCTCTATAAATATTTGAGACCTAACTCCAATACTCTGAGTTCATTGAGAGTAAAGGTCTCATTACTCAAATTAAATATCCCTTTGCCCACAATTCTCTCTTTCTTTTTATTCTTCCTTCCTCTCCTCTTTCCTCTGCATGTTTCTTTGTACTCCTTGAGTTGGCCAAGTAGGTGGTTCCTATTGTTGCCAATGGGGGGTCCCCTGCTGTCCATATTGGGTCCCTTGATGTTGGTTGTACCAAGGTGCATTTGGTGGTCCACCTCTCCCCCTTCCCTTCCAATTTTTAGTTTGGCCAGGATCCCCCTGTTCGAATTCCAGCCTCCTCTGGTAGGTGGATCCCCATGTCCCCTCTTTTTAAAACCCCTAAAGGGTTGGTGGCCTCTCTGTGGATCCTCTCCTTGGTATAGGGGTTGGAATCTATTGTAAGTGGGAACTTCATATCCCCCATAATAGCTGTTATCATATTGATTGCGATTTGGAGGTGGGGTAAGTCGAGTTACTAGAAATAGCAGTGGCTCCCCTGGTGCTGCCAGCTCCCTGGTTGTTTCTATTACCCCGAGTGGAGGGACCAGGCATCCATCCTTGGTTTCCCCAACCCGTTGTGGAACATACAGGGACACCCAGAGGCTGGGTAGGTTCCAGCCTATCTGAGGAAGAGTCCATGGAGGAACACTTCAACCAGTTCCTCCTGCCATTTATAAACTCTATTTTCCCTATAATTTTTAAGGTCTCATTGGTACTTCTTTAGTTTCTTATTTAGTATCCTTGTCTTATTTTTCTAAATGATTTTGTATATGTGTATTTTTTTCTTTGTATTCTGCAGTATGCTTAAAAGGTATAATGGCTTATTTAAGCTCAATGATTTTCATTTCTAATAGTTGTAATTTAGCTTGTCTCCTAAAAATAATACATTTTAGTAGTTTTTGTTCACGACCATTAAAAAAATTGTACCATTGAGTGTCTAGATCAGAATCTTCAAGACCATCATTGGGGCCAATATCCCAGCGTAAGCGTCTAGGTGTTATTTTATTTTTTAACATATTTTTCAAGTGTAGCAATATCCCACCAAGCCTAAATTGTTTTATCCCAAAAAATTTTTAAAGATTTAAAATTGTGTTCCAAATCTTTATTTAAGCTATAAATTTTCGGCTGATGAAAAAACATTGTGGGTCTGTTACTCATATATTCAAATATATCCATCGCTGCAGTTGTTTCTCCAAAAGGAGTAAATAGGGAATTAGTAATAAGTGGAAATACCACCAGCCCGTGCAGATGAAAAAATCTTGTGTAATTAAATGTGTATAATAACAAAGTAGGAGCAGCACGCTATAATAAAGGTAAATGTGAAATAATTAATTAAATTAATTAATTGAAACCTTACTCTATAATATTACTTATATTATATAAACCACAAACACAACAATCTATGAATATTAAATAGTGTGCAATCTTGTGGAAACTTCTTAACTTTAAAGCTAATATTAAAAGTGCAAAAAAGTGATAGTATTGTATGGACGACAAACACAAAATGTAATCACGTGTAAGCTTATCAACTTTAGAGTCCAAGTGTGGAATCAACCAACACAAAATACTATGAAGCAAAACAATGAAAAAAAAAAAATCAAAAAATCAAAAAATCTAAAATCACACTGTTGAGTGAAATAAAGTGTTCGGATAGACAATTTCTAGATAGCATCGTCCTATATTGCGCAATCATCAAAGAGGTATGTCTTCCACCACCATCACCAGCCACACATCCTACTCACCAGAATCCAATGACCCCCATTAGAGGTAGTCAAAAACGCTTTAATGGAAGGTGCCAATGGAGAATCTCGCAACCGTGGCTCAATCCAGATGCTATGTGGTCAGGGTTTCTGTGGACCTATACAGGTGCTCGATGGACGTATTGTGGAGACCTCAATGTGGAATTGGTCATACCAGATCATAAATACCATAAGTTGAAAGAGGAAAAAAGGCTCCCATGGTGAAGTATATCAAAAATGTATTCAAAAAACAAAATAAAACCAAGTAAAAACTTCATAGCAGCTAAGCAAACACAACCATGTGTCTTTATTTAAAACTATGATACCCCCACCTTTATTTGCTTGTCAGATGGCTTTTCTTTTTTTCTAATGCCTCTATTTCTTTTTGGATATTACTTTCCTTCTTTCCCCTTTTAGTTTTTATATGTCTAATATCTTGCTTGACCGTAGTCTTAAACATCTCCAATAAATGATTGGACGACTTCTTGGGATTAAACACATCAAGATTACCTCTATAGGGTTATGGTGGGAAGGCGCCACAACACCCAAAGACCAATTTTTACGCACACGCTACTTCTACCAAAGTCAAATTGACAGCAAAATGTATCCAAAAAATCTCGTTCCCAGTGCACTACATTGTGGCCTCATCATACAAGCTGGTTCCCCAGCTGTTGTTGAGAAACATAAAGGGAGCTTTTTGGATTTAAAATGCAATTATTGCTGCAGCAAATTCTAGACATGGTACAGATCTGCCACTTTACAGGTAGACTAAGGGGACACCCCCAGGCACTATAGTAGGAGGAAGTTTTCATTTTTATGCTTTCATGGCTCATTTAAAAATTATGTTTTTCACAATCTTTTATTTTATTGATACATGTCCCCCGGGGCAGGACCCGGACCCCTATAACCATTGTATGTCAAATTACTTGCATATAAGCCTTCGAAATTAGCACGTTTGATTTTTGACGTTCGGGTCCCATTGACTTCTGGTGCGAACCAAACAGGGGTCTGTTCGGCCCATCCTTATTGACGATGGATGTACATCGTGGGACACTTTTTATTATTTTTATGTTTAAAATAAAGGAATTGTCTGAAACGGTCTCTTGTGGTTTGTATTTTTGGAGACTTTTTGGGTGAATTGGTAGGGGTACGATGTTATATGTAGTATACAGTAGTTCCTCTGCTCCCAATGCCTTTGATTAGATTCCTGGTTAATTTCCCAGGAAGGGAATCCTCTCTGTTCACAGAGGCCCTGTCCTCAGTGAAGTCACTGCCAACTTTATTATCAAATCCACTCTCCCACTTAGCGAAGGTTCTGGTTCTCTAGAGTAAGTGATATTACTGAAATGAGTAAGAGCAGAAACACACATTTACAGTGAGTCTGAGGGCTTCAATGTTATGTTTGTGTTTACATCAAGTGATGATCTAGTCTATGTCAGAGTTGAGTGAGTGGGCCTATAGGAATTTAGCCTACTGTATAATATGACAGTCTTATGTATTGTCGTCATGATTTAAATACATTGATTTTGACAAATAATGCACCAATATAGAAGTGAGCAGACGAGAAGTCCAAATGGCCCCTTTATCAGTTTACTAAAAAGCTGACTTCTGCTAGATTTTGTTTTTACTTCATATTGGTGTTGAGTACAGTAGGTGCTTAGAGAGCCAATGCTGAGATGAATCAATGGCACTATGGGCTGCCTAAACTCATGAACCGTGTACATGAAGCATGAGTGGACCCTTAATGTTAGGTTTCCAGTAAGGGTTAGGTATCATGGCCTGATGAGGTATATGTTATAAGTTCTGTTAATTTTTGAAAAACTGCACCGAAAATGAAGGAACTGGTATTTTACACATCATAGAAGGTACAGGTGTGGTTTCAGAATCGGAAAGTAGGGACCTCAGTTTTAAGAATAAAACATTGTTATTGCATTGAGTTTACTATTTTAACTGGAATGTCTCTTTAATGTTATTTTTGCACAAACACAAAATATTTGCCACACAATCTGCAAGCCATTTTAAATATATATATTATAACTATATGGTTGCACAGCTGTTATTAATAGACAGTTAATGAGACCTTCATGCAGGATATATTCCTGAATCATCTAGCAGCCTGGCTAGGAATAATTTCCCCCTGCCTGGTGATCCACGTTAATATATTTTCCCACATAAGAACATATATCATAAGATACAATTTTTCAAGTATAAATATTTTAAATTATATGGCTATCAGATTTATTTAAAATTACTTAGACTCTGGTGACATTCTCAGCAAACATCCAAATAATTTAAAAAGGGTAACCAAGGCTAGAATATTTGCTAGGTTAAAAAGAAGTTTAATAAGAAACATACTATAAAACTCTTTAACTTTGCATATATACAAAGTAAATCAATGGCTATGTAGAAAATAACCCTATAGATATAACATATCAACAAAGATAGAGGTGAGAGGGAGAATAACTAAGGAAGGATATATCAGTAAATTGAAGGTAACAAAAATCGCTTTGAACATACCTTATTTCTTTTTAATACATCCACAATAATTTTTACTTTATTTATTATCATAAGAAACACAAAAATCTATTGATGTGGTCGCAGAGATGGCTGCTGTTTGTTACAAAAGTTTTTATCATGAAAATAATAACCATAGGGAAAGTACTTTCCCAACAATTTAAATAAGATTGCAACAAAATAACCACAAGCGTAAATAACTACAATAGTAACACTTTATTAAAATCAAAAATATTAAAGGAGAAGTCCAGCCAAAGCTTGTTTGGCTGGGCTTCTCCTATGGCTCACAAGAGTGCAATTCATTTTGCAGTTCTGTAACCTGCTTTCAGCAGAGAACCAGCTGATGTCCGCTCTCTGCTGACATCCCAGAAATTAGTCCCGTCACGCGAAACCATGACAATAAAGTCTGGATCCACCAGGTGCCTTGACTGATACCAGTCTCAGGCTCTCAGCTCTCCACTGAGAGCCTGAGACTGCCGCTCCCCATCCTTCCACAGCTCAGTGATCCAGGGAGCAGGGGCCTTCCTTATCCAACTGATATGAAGAATGAAGCAGTCTTCTCATTGACATGAACAATAGGGTAGTCTTCCCGGTAACACCAGTTCTAGGACAATCTTCTTTCTGACATAAACGATAGGGCAGTTTACTGACTGATACCAGAAATTGGACAGTCTTCTTCTTGTCACTAATACTAGAAATACCAAAAGGGGCATCTTTCACAATGGCCCTGATTTCTCTTCATTGTTGTACATCTACATACAGAGATCTAAATAATGAATAATATAACATGGCAGCTCGGTGTGGAAACACCAGATTGATGGTGGTTTCAAGTGTGAATGTGGCTTGAAACATCTTAGCCTAGTCTCAATAAAAGATTAGTTACACAGTTCAAACTCTTACACAACCAAAGTTTATGTATGTTGGAGATATGAGGAATCGGATACAAATCTCTCTTATCTCTTCTGGACATGCCCCTCTTCACTAATGTTGGGATGTAGGGTGATACATGACAGATTGACAGTACTAGTCACTCTTCTACCAATACCTCCTAAATCCTGCTCACTAGGATTAGTGATGGACCTGGTTCCAATTAATGTAGAATCGATCCTTATTAGTTTACTTAATTTTACACCAGAAAATCTGTAGCCATGTATTGGAAAAAAGATGCATCCCCTACCATCACCTTTTGGAAGTAATTTGTAAACAGCAGCCCACTGCTTTATCAAGCCACTTATGAATATTGGGGTTTCCCTAAAATGTTTCTGAAAGTTTGGAGCCCTTTGCTGGATGTACCCTCTTTGGCTAGGGCTATGTCTTTGTACCTGGATCACCCCTAAAGAAAGTTTAGGCTCCCTCCTCCAGCTGTACTTGCTGTGTGCACAGTTTGGCTACCCTCTACTCAGAGTAACCCTTGACAGATTTGAAACAGTCAGTTTTTTTTTTTTTAAATAGACTACTACTTTGTGGGCATTGCTACATATGCACCTATATTGCCTGTGTCTTTTTTGCATACATTTGTGACTATGTTGTAATTTGGTATTTTTCCTTTACCCCCTTTTCTCCCCTTCACTCTTCCTGTCCCTCTATTCTTATCCCATCCCTTCCCTATTGATAGACTTATAGAGTAACTAGTTTCTTTTTGTGCATACACCCTTTGACCCCCCCCCCCCCCCTGCATGGATATCCCTTGGTGTGGAGCCCCGTTTGACATCACTTCTGGTTTGCAGCTCTTTTATTCATTTATCACAGCAGGTTTACTTACTAAACAGAAGAGTGCACAATCAGGCTCACTTCTGCATAGAAACCAATCAGCTTCTAAGTTTTATTGCCAAAGTTTAATTGAACAAGCTGAGGTTAGAAGCTGATTTGCTACCATGCACAGCTGCACCAGATTCCGAGTGCTTCAGCTTTAGTAAATCTTCCCATCACTGAGGTTTTGCACTTTTTAGTTCTGTTTATGGCATTGCACTTTGTGTTTTCATAATTTTTGATACATTTTGGGGTTTTGTTAAAGCAGCAGCAGTGACATTTATTATTTTTTAGAAGAACATATTTTTTTTCTGAGGTATAGATATTTATATGATTTACATTTGCACAGTTTATTTAGGGAATACATTTATTATTATTTTTAGCGCAAAATAAGGGGTCATTTGGATAAATTATAGCATTTTTCAGCCTGAAAACATGACCAACAGATCTGACTCCAACTGATTCAAGATGAAAAAGGGGCCACACACATGCATAGAAGTGAGGTTTCAATATTAGACTATTCTTCCTGCTCACCTATGCTGCAGTTCGTGTTTTTTTTTTTTTTTGTTAAATGGTGGCTTGTCCCCAACTGAGAAAGAGCAATATATTAAAGCGTGGGCATTTGCTTGAAGAGCAAACACTATACTGTATGTTTCCCAGAACTGTCCTGAGGAATTAATAGGGGGTTCCATTACTATATCCCTTTTGTAACAGCTTTATCTCCTGCTGTTTTTCAGATGCTTTAGCAGCAATGCTATATACTTACTGACCTAGACAAAATATAGAATTGACTAACTTTTCCTACCCTCATTTCCAGCGTGCTTGTTCCAGGTCTCAGACTGGAATATACTGAAGTCTTAGGCCTGGTTCACACATATGCATTTTGCGGTTTGCATATTCCAGGTGCATTTTGCGTTTTTCAATACACATTTTTGATCCATTGAAGTCTATGGAACCAAAAAACAGAAAAAGTCCATGGCCCTTTCCATAAAATGCACAGATGTGGACACGACACATAGGAAACCATGTTAAATGGACTGTAGTGTATTTCTGCAAAACTGAAAATGCACCAAAAAATGCATAGGTGTGAACTAGGCCTTACTCAGATAAGTATCTAGAATTTTCATAAAGAGACAAGCAATGTCAGCACCCAAACTTCTCTCATGAAGCTCATCACATAGAATTGATGGCTTTTCATCACACTTGTTATTTTTCTTTCAAAACAATTGCAGACAAGGGAAATCTCACACTTATATCAACCGCTACAATCTTGAGCAGTTCAATGTTGCCTTATACCCAAAATTAAGAATTTCCTGCTAGAATTTTTCAAAGCAAAGTTATAGCCACTTTACGTATTTGTCCTGTCTGACCCTCCAAAATATCTATAAATGTATATCTATATACAGTATATCTAACTATTGTAACAGTATGATACCTGTTATGGTTTAAAAAGGGTTTGTGCCACCCAGGTTTATCACCCAGGCAGGTTGAAGGGCTCTTTGGTGCTTGTGTCATATGGAAGAAACTGAATTTTGTAAACCAGGTATGGGTTTTGGATCCTGGTGTGCTGTTTGCAAGCATAGCATATAGTGTATAGTATGAATCTATCCACTGCCACCACGGCCACCCCCTATTCATGTGTCCGGCCCCTTTCAGGTCACTGGGCATATGAATTACAGCCAGGGTTTTTTCTTAAAAGAACTGATTAGAGCCATAATCGGTGGACTCGGGAGAGAGCGTTGCAACTGGAGCCCACCCAGGTGTGTTGCAACAGCGAATGAAAATTCGCTGATTCAACACTGATCCTCCTCCCTGCCAATTGGGAAGCACGTATAAAACCGGTTTCCCGATTGGCCAAAACATCTGGCGATCCTATTGGATGCCTAGCACCTGGAGGAGGAGAGAGGAGACACAGCGAAAGCTGCTACAGGAGAGGACACCGGAGCAGCTTTCCCCAAGTCCGCCACGCTCTCACCACCAGCATTGAAGGTAAGGACATTGGGTGGTGGTGGGGGAGTGTCTTAGTGCCAGGAGGGTAGTTCCATCCGCCGCCGCTGAACTTGACTAACTATGTAACTCTGAGTAACCAGAGCTGGACATGTAAAGTAGGACATACAGATAACACACTTTAAATATATAATCAGAAATTATAGCAAAGACATGGTAGACAAAGTTCGGACAAGTTTAGAATAAGCAAGGTCAGCAACAAGAGTTAATCATACAGGCATACTCAGCCTCTTCAATTGAACAACACACATAAAGATAATGCATGTAAAGGTGCATGTACACAGGAAGGCAATCTGTAGTGTGGGAAAACCCAGCACAGGTTGCTGAAGAGGAGTAAGAACCAGGCAGCAACCAAGAGACAACTAGCACCAAGGGTGCAGAAGGAGAATAGCCAGGACGCTTAGCCAGTGATGACCAGCCTGCAACTATCTATAATGATCTGCCTATAGGTCTCTGATATCATACATTATCGGACATTAGTACCATTTATCAGATCTATGGAGTCATTGCCCCTCTAAATGTGTAATATTGGGGTTGTGCTCAAAACAGCTAAAAATGTTTGAACAGATATCTTTTTTTCTTATTACAGCAATGGATGAGCTTTTAATTATACTCTAAGACAGCTTTCAATGTTCCTTCTTTCATTTGTAAAATAAAACCTGTATAAACATTATGTTTTCCTTCTATATTATATGTGTACTTTTTATAAATCTTTTATTGTGTATGGAGGATATTAATTATTACAAGGCTCTGTGGCTTAGCCAACAGGAAAAAAACTGATGAATTTGCCAGGGAGGCTGTAAAAGTTCTGTGAATATACAGATTACACATTCTTTATTGTCATTCAGGCACATTACAAGTTCTTCTGAGGAATGCTAAGAGAGGATTTCTGCTAGATGAATTAAAATACAGAGTCAATGCACTCTCGCTCTTTTAATATCTCCTATGAATATTGGAACATTTGTATCCATTGTAATGAGTAATTATACCTTACACTGCTTATTGATGAGGTGTACAAAACACTGTGAAAGCCAAGTGAGTTGATGAATAGCCCTGGCAATCACAAGCAACTTTAGGAACATTTGGACGACTTAAGGGAATGAAGAACAATCTTTCTCCTTTGTACTAGACCTTTGAGGCAAAACCTGCCATATTCTGTGGAAGTTCTGGATACTTAAATGAACCTAATTCAGGGCCGAGTGTTAATTGCATAGGGTTTGTAAACAGTTTGCTTTATTTTGGTGTGCACTGATGCTTAGCAAAGGGAGCAGATAATCAAACACCCTGCCCTAGGCAAGATATGAGCCCAAAATGCTGGCTCAGTAGTCGCCTTTCTTTTAGGATTTGCAGCTAATGCTACTGTAATATTCAAACAAAAGAATATCATTAACTGCTTTTTGTAACAGCTAAGCAAACCAATTAAACCAAAGAAACAGCACTATTACACCTCATTGTACTGTGCTCTATAATTATTTATTATTACAGGTGTTTATTTAGAGCAGACAATTTATGCAGTGCTTTATATATATTGTACTTTCACATCAGTCTCTACCTCACATGCATAATAGACTAACTGCAGACAAAGGCGAAATAGGAGTACAGCCAGGCTTACTTAATTTAAAACTCCAGTTATGCTTGAGAAAAGAAAACTTCTCCCTAGAAAAGATATACAATGCAAGGATTTCAGAGAACATTATTCATAGACAACAAGGAATAGCCAAATTACCTACTATATGCTCCCTCCTAAAACTCAAGTCGGGCGCACGATTCACATGCTTGCATGCATATACAATGTTGATTCAAAGCAATCAGCACACCATGAATGAATAAAATTAAAGTCTTCATTGCATTTCTTAAACGCTTTGCGCCCGTAGTACCTACAGTTTGTACCTGTAGTACAACCCAAAAACAATTGTGCAAATTTTTTTTATCGTACACACTGACACTGACACTAACTGACACTGGTACTAATTTAAAAAGAAAAGATCCTGTCCAAAAAAATGCATTCATCCTGACCTTGACCTTTGACCCTGACCTTGACCTTTGACCCCCGGTCTTGACCCAAACACTAACCCTGGTACTGAACTAGTTCAAACCTTGATCTAGGTATTTTATTATTATTATTATTATTTTTTTTACACTTTTTTTTTCTCTGCAAGTGGAGAGAGAGAGTTACGATGTATCTCTCTCCTCCTTTCTAGGAGAGAGAAAACATAGGAGCGGGCTTCACAGTGACTGATCTCTTTTTTCTAAAGCCTATGGTGTGTGAAACACACTTGAACTAATACCTGGTGCAAAAAAAAAAATGCACACACAAAAGTGGAACAAAAAAAGGGCACAGGGTGTACATATGTACCTCCTCCTCTGAAGAAAGACCCTTACCCTGATTCCCCAGGGAGCAAGATGACTGAGGTACTCACTGGCCCACCTAGCCAAAAACCAGGTGGACCCCATTCTCTGGGAAGATCTGCCAAAACAGACCAGACCTCAAGTACTAAGTGGGGCTCCCCCGAAGGGAGACCCCATGAGAGAGGACGAACCAGGCCAGAAGGCCATGTCCACCCTCTTCCAAGACTTTCAGGGAAGGCCCGAGGACCAAAACCCTATTAATAACAGGGAGTAAAATGCACAGTGTATTTGACAAAAACACAAACACACAAATAAAAGTGGGGAAAGGGAAGTGGAGAAGTGCAGTAGGTTTATAGTGCAATACCATGGGAGGAAACAAAAATTCCTCTGGTCAAAGCCAAAAGGCCCGGCCCTAGAGGCAGGTGTGAAAAAAAATGTGTATATGGTGCAGTGACCTCAGTGTCAGAAAAATTCAAGATGAGCATCCCCACCTAGGAGATTTATGGGACCAGATTCAACCCAGGAGCAAAAAGGCCTCCACCGCCATCACCATTCCTTACCAGTTAAAGAGGGATACTAGCCAGCATCCCATCTCTCCATAGGGCACTGACATGCTCCCTCCTGAAAACTGATAAGAATAGATACTACACTTGATCTTAGCCAAAAGGATTAGAAGCAATACTGATCACTACGATAGCCAATCAGAGGCTATAACAGCGATCAGGTGACCCGAAATCAGGAGTTTCGGGTCCCGATCATTGTTACGGGGCTCGGGGTTCATGGTGAGACTCCAGTCTCTGTGCTGGAGTGTGCTGTGCAGTGTGCTTCCAGCACAAAGGGAGGTACGCAAATATGTGGCCCCACGGAAAAAAGCCCAGTCCAGTGGGGCCGCCTATTTGCGTACACTCAGCATGAAGGGATTAAAAACAGAGCATGCTAGTGTTAAGATTCTGCCTTTGTACTTTTTTGAATTAGCAAACGTTATTGCAGAGCCATGTAAACTTGTGTTTCTGTAAATACTGAGAAGACCAAAGGATTGTCTAATCACATTATCTATTCAGATGTTAGAAAAGACTGCACCCCTTACATCATTTTTGGCATGGAGGTACAGTAACTCACCATAGATGACATTTTATGCAGAATTCCTAAATGTGATCTTGGGGAAGTAGGTCTAAATGTGATGTGAATGTATAGTATGTAAAGCACTGCATATATTCTTGGTATTACATAAATATGTGTAATAAATGTAAATATTAATAATAAAAAAACATGTCAATCAACATGTCAAGTCCTATCAATGAAAATGGTCTAAAATTTTAAAAAAGTTTTATGCAGCCGTCTGAGAGAGATAGTGAGTAAATTACATGAGCAGAGGGCTAAGGATTTTTGGGGGTTCTGTCTATATATGAAATACTGTTTCCATGGTTTCAAAAAAGAGAATATAAAAACATGTAAGGCTGATGGCAAATCTTAACACATTTAGATCATTTTAATGACAGTGAATTACAAAATGGCTTTTGCAGAATGTTATCCTTTTAATAAAGCACTGCATGTGCATACTGGTTAGACAGAGTTCTTTTTCACCAATTTGGAATAATCAGAAGAATTAATTCTGAATTGTAATTGGCTGTTAAGCTTATTTAAAATGACTGCAGTAGCCTGGTTTATTGCAGTTGGAGCAAAGGAAAAAAGATGTTTCCCATAGAAGCTAATCATCTTTTATCCTCAAACCTGTTCCAGGAAAATGAAGCTAAGAACCTAGTTGTTTGCTATTGTGTTCTTTTCTGATGTCATCATCAATCACCCATTGATTCTAGCTGAACGGCAGTGAAAAATAAATTCTGCTTTGCAAAGCAATATTTTACAACAATATATTTCATATATTTATTTCATAAGATGTTGAAATTGCCACAAATAGTCATGAAATTACAGCTTATCCTCTGGAATCCCAGCACTCAGTCTGAATATAGTTAATCATAACTCACTTTCATATGTAAACTTTTGAGGTAATGGGTGTTACAAATTAAGGTTCTTTTTCCTCATGGCAAATGAAATTATTGGAGGGACCATTTACATGTTTTGGGCATTAAGCCTTTAGTCTGTGCCATGAAGAATGTGAGCCCTTTAGCAGTTGGAGTAGGCTTCATCAGTGATAGTAGTATTAATTTACTAAAGGCAAAACGGCTCTTCACTTTGCAGGGAAGTTGCACTTTGCCAGGAAATCTTCCCCAAAGTTTAGTAAACATGGTGAAGACTATGCAAAAACTACCCAATCACGTTCAAGAAAAAAAAAATCTGAATGTTTGTTCGCACATGATTCTAAGATATACCGTATTTATCGGCATATAACACACACTTTTTTCCCCTTAAAATTGGGGGAAAATCGTGGGTGCGTGTTATACGCTAGATCACCACTGTCTGTGAGCCGAAAAAGAGCAAGCGGCGCTGAAAAATACAGAGCGCCAATGTAAAAGACTGAATCGAGTGCTCGGCTCCGCTCGCGGTCCTGCCGTCCCGCCTCCCTGCTGTCTCTGGAGCGAGCGCTGCCGAAAAAGACTGAGCCAAGTGTACTGTGTACTCAGGCGGCTCGGCTCAAAGTCCCACCCAGATGAGGTGAGAAGAGTACAGCCGAGTACACAGGCTCTGTATATCTCAGCGGCGGGAAATTTAAACATGCCGCAAAGGACACTGGGCAAGGCTGCAAATGGCACTGGGCAAGGCTATTTACATGCCGCAAATGACACTGGGTGAGGCTGCAAACGACACTGGGTAAGGCTGCAAATGGACACTGATCATTCTGCAATGATGGGCAAGGCTGCAGATGGACACTGACAATGCTGCATTGATTGGCATTTAAATGTAAGTTTTTTTCCTTAAACTTCCCTCCTAAACTTGGGGTGCGTATTATAACCCGGTGCGTGTTATACACCGATAAATACGGTAAGTGTGGGATTTTCGTCAGAAGAAGAAAAACAGTGTGAGTATACATTTGCTTAGAAAACTCTGTTGGCAGGCCATCAGGAAGAAGACAACAGGCTATGGTAAGGACCGGTGGAAGATTTATGAATTATGGAATCCAGAATCAGAACAGGGTCAGAAAAAGAACAGCAGCAGCAGGAATAGCAAAACAAAATTTTAAGGTAAAACAAAGGAGCATATAATTGTTTGCTCAGCCATTGTCCCAGCTTCATGACTCCATATTCTCTTTAACTTGGGTTGCTTTTTTTTAGCTCAAGCTCCATTAGCTTTAGGAGCCTAATATATACAAGAAAAAAAGGACAGGGGAGACATGAATGAATTCTTTAAAAACATTAAGTGTATGAATCTTGTTCAGGAGGGCAGTATTTTCAATATGAAGCTAAGATTAAGAACACATGGACATGACCCCAGACAAGCAGGAGGAAAGTTCAAAATTAAGCATAGAAAGTATTTTTTACTGTAAAAGCAGTTGATACTTGGAATAGAATTCCAGCAGTCATAGTGAGTCAGTCAACAGTAAGTGGATTGCAACATGCTTGGGACAAAAATAGATCTTTAAAGTAAAAATAAGTAAATACATAACTAAACAAATGAGGTAGACCTGATGGACCACTTGGTCTTTTTCTCTGCTTTAACACGTCTATGTCTCTATGGATGTCCCTTTGGCAGAAGTAAATATCCTGATACCTGACAATAAGAAGCTTACAGGTAGATACTATTATGAGAAAATCTGTATACACACAAGCAGAAATGATTCTATACAAGTGCATTAAATTGGTCTGTCCCAGATAGCCATTTCATATAAGTGCAGTCCTATTTGTTACTATAATTTTTCTATCCCCTTCGTTTCACACTGCATAAAAATTATTTTCCTAGTACCTTTAGGCAGACTTTGATCATAAGACACTACAAGCCAATTTCTTTATCATCAAAATCTGCACTCTTCACCTAAGTTACTTGAGCAGAACTTCAAAATACTGTAGCACAATCAATCACATATTTCTCCCAGTGTTAGGATGGATACCATGTTGAGATTTTCCATCTACATTTGTTTATTCTGGAACATGTAAGTGCTTTTACTCTTATTTTTTTCTGCATTTCTTGATGTTATACTATTGTGCAGGAGCCTGAGATGTCCCCATTTCCTTTTATTGCTATGTGTGTGTGTAAGCTTGTCTTGAATACTGGAGCACTAAGTCTTATCATTTTCTACTTGTGTTCCTATTATGCAGGAGGTTTTCCTTCTGTTCCTAATCTGCTAAAATGTGAATAAACAAATATAGACATACTGTACAGGTGAATGCATATACAAAACATACACACGCTGATATTCATTAATCCAAAATCTTATAGGACCTGTCTATCAAAAATAAAATGTATGTTGATAAGTGTGTGGTTAATACATGCAATAAATTATAGTATTATCTAGTTTATTAAAGTCAATGTCTCAGAGAAAAGAAAATACTCCTCTCTCTCTCTCTCTCTCTGAACATAGTTCTTAATGACATTGGCTGTAATATGTTTGGGTCATCCTCATACAGAATACCTTTGGGGCCAATTACATGCCTCTCTGATGATGGTATAGTTAGTGTATATATATATATATATATATATATATATATATATATATATATATATATATATACAGATTATATAATATTTGTGCAATACAAGTACATTTCTCTAAAGTCTGCAAGCACAGACAATTACATCTTGATCTTGGCAGAAATCTGGTGGGCGCCTAAATTCTTGCAGGGCACTAAGATTTGCTGAATATGTTTTATATGGTTGACACATGCAATGATAAATCATAGCATTATTTTGTTTATTAAAGTGTATGTCTCAGAGAAAAGGAATAAATAAATAAATGCAGTATATATAGCATCAAGTAAAAAAAACTCCTGGGATATTGACTTGGTCAGTTAAGTAGCAGAGGGGATTGTTAATCAGTTTCAGCTACCTTGGTGTTAATAAAATGCCATTGCTA